>NC_135012.1:13328775-13631189 GCF_051020985.1 Nomia melanderi | reverse complement strand
AGAGAGAGAGAAATGTATATATATATATATATGTGTATTCGAGGTGGATAAACGAGACGTGTCGAGTGTTGAAACTTGTGCGTAAAAAACATACGTGAAACTATGAATAATAAATCATGAATTATGAAAGAGAGTCGAGTGTGCATGCATCGATAGGCCATGCAAAAGACTGACAAAGAAAACGCGCAAGGATGATGCGTTGCATGCTAGTCGTGTAGCATAGACCATGTACCTTTAGACCTCAATACTGTATAGCGTCGAGAAGGACGTAAGTAGGCATTTGCTGAGGGTTGGGTAGAAACGCCGGTGGTATGGCTTCTCCCATCAAACCATTTGTCTGTCAAACCGCAACCGAGTTACCGTTTAATAGAAAATACAAGCTGTACCCATAGACAATTCATATGGTAGGATGTAGAAAGGACCCAAGATTAAAGGGAATATCAGAAAGAGAGAATCATAGATCCATAGTGAGCGTTCGTTTTACACTTTACTTACCGGCATAGGTGAATACGGATACTGCTGGGGCATATAGAGAGACGGAGCAGGACACGGATACATCACAGGAGCAAACGTTTGATGTCCAGCGGCTTGAGGTCCTAAGAACCGTTTGGAACAAGGGTTTCATGTTCAAAACAACTTGGAACAATCGAGAAATTCCTAACACGTTTACGTTTACGTTTACGTTTACGTTTACGTTTACATTTACCGGGAATCGTAACGTATCGCTACCGCTCTATCGCTACCGTAACTTACCAAACACTCCTGTGGTTTGATAAATAGTTGCCGGATCGGTCGGTGGTGCGATCGGCGTCGTTGGCGCTGGAGCCGTCGTATTGTAGAACATACCGCTCTGGTATGCTAACCCCATACCTGACAAGAATAGAAGAGACCAACGAATAAAGAAGAACCAAAGGACAAACGAATAACGAATCGATGGAAATAATCAGCCAGAGTGGTTATCGCTTGGCTTCACTGACCGTTCGGATAGTAGTAAGCATTGGTAGGCACAGAGGGTGGAGATCCAGAACCACCGTCGAATGATCTATTGAAGGGTTGCTTCTTAATCGCAGGCGCGATATTCAATTTTCTTTCTCTCAACACGATGCACTCGGACTGCAATTGAAACAGACAAAGATTACCCGTGCTGCGCTTACACGCTCCTTTCTAACGCCGTATAATGGGATACACTTTATAAACCTCTCGTTGAAGTCTTTTAGCTTCCTCTTCGGTTTCAAACGTAACAAATCCATAACCTTTAGAAACACCTGCACGGTCCGCGATTATCTTGGTAGCTTTCACATTGCCGTACGAAGAGAACAGTTCGGTTAGTTCGTCTGCACTGGTGTTAGCCGAGATACCACCGACAAAAATGCGATTCGGTACCAGTGTACCGTACTTTGGAGCAGCCATTGTGAGACTCGTAGCCGAGGCAGGGCTAGAGGCTGGACTAGACCCCTCGGTTCCTCCCGTCGATGCTGAACTCTAAACAAAGATACGTACAAGAATAATGCTTGTTAATAGTAGCCGATAGCCAGGCAAACGAAAAGGGAATAGGTTTAACGCGACCAAGGATTTTGCCAATGGTTCTGACGATTCTAACAACGGAATATAGGTATCCGATAATTTAGAAGAGGGTATAACCAGTGTATATCTCTCTGCATCGACGTAATGCGAATAGATTGTAAGAATTCGAATGTTGATCACTGCCATAAACTAGAAATTCGTGGTGCAGAAATTCATTTCGCGAAGAGAGATTATGCGATTGACGCTGTTGTACCGAGATAGCGAAGGTTTGGATGAAAAGACCTACCTTTGGTTAGGTATCGACCAACCTAATAAAAATATTGACAGGCGAGAGCTGTCTGTTCGACGCCAAGATTCGGAACATGTATGCAGGTTAAATGTTTGGAGAAATGTCGGAGAGAGATACGGTTTCGTAGGTGAGTATTCCTCGTACGAACGGTCGCGTCAACGAGAAATCACTGGACACGATTCCGAATGAAAAACAAATTGATCGGAGGGTTAGATGAAAATGTTGGTGCGAAGGAGTGCTCACCATCTTCGCGAGAGTCGGGCGTGTAAACGCGTTTGCTGGCCGTGGGGTTGTCCTAGCAGCTTGAAGGTACCCTGGCCTCGCACGAGGTCACCTGGGTGCCCAGGGACTGCCAAGGACCGTTGCAACCACTTCAAAAGGACTTCCAGCCTCCGGCGAAGCTGCTGTTCCTTCTCGCTGAACCTCCAAACACTACAGAGACACTTTTACAAGATGGCGGTGATACGCGCCGTTCAGGGCGCTAATTTTCTCGATTTGAAATTTTCGATCCGTCGCGTCCCGCGAACACGGTGCAACTTTAACCCCGCGGACGACCGCTGGTCGATTTCGTTTCGTCGATCTCGTCGAGAGGAACTCTCGACCGATTTCCGAGCGTTTTCCTTAAACGAGGAGAAACGCGAGCGCGGCACCGCTTTTTATTTCGACGAAGCGTTTCGAACGAAGCGATAGTAGAATTATCATCGTCGTCGTCGTCGTCGTCGTCGTCGTCGTCGTCGTCGTCGTCGTCATCGCCATCATCGATCAACCTCGTAATTATCGCGATGATCGTAATATATCTCGTCGTCGAAATCATCGTCGACATCGAGTAACGATGAATTTTTTCGAGCGCTCCCTTTCCTCTACGAGTCGGAGAATTTCATTCGAAAGAAAAACGTAATCTACACGCGACGTAGAAGCGATAGATTTCCATGCGCGTACGCGTAGATACGCGGACAGTACGCAGAGAGTACGCGTCTAGAAGCGACGTATCCGACGATAGGCGTTATTAGGAGAAGGTTACCTGATATTCTCTTATAGTTGGGATTATTCGCCTAAAACCGTTTGATATCGAAGCGTTATCGACGCGCTCTTATTCCGCTCGGAACTCGAAGACCGCGTACGCTCCTCGAATACGAGGCTTGCATTCAATTTCGCCGCAATGGCGTCGATTGCTACCGGTTACTATGGATCGCATGGGAAATGTTTCCTTTTTTTTCGCTGGGGCTTACCTAATTCCGATTACAGAAAGATTCCAAGAACCGCTTCTGGCCAGCAGGCATGACGAGCTATACTTCGCAACGGATAATCGAATAAAAACACTGAAATTGTAACGAGGAACGAGAACGGACGGGGGGAGGGGGAGGAGGGGGGGGAGGAGGGGAGGACGAAAACTAGCTTCTTCGCAGCATCGTCGACTCGAAATCACTGAAATATTCACCGTCGTACTACACCGATCGTTGTAGCATGCCTTTAATTTCTATCGACACGGGGACAAACGACGGATCCGTGTTCCGGCCGAAATCGCTTTCATAAATACGCCGACGATAAACGGAACCGAACGTTCTCTCGACGATTGCCGATACCGATATATTCGCGATTCGGAGGAACGACGCGATATCGTTATTTTGAGCAGAGTTGTATACGCGCAGTTAAACGACGGTCGCCGTTCAAATGTTTCTTTCGCGCACGAAACGAGAGAACCGCGGAGAACAAACGCGCGCGGCGAACGCGGCGCATTCGTTTTCGCAAAATCGTTGTTTCGCCATCGATGGTCGATAGGAAACACGCGTGGATCCGGTAAAATTAGAGACGCAACACGGTAGCAGAAATAGTATTAATCCTAGAAACTGTATCGCGCGGGTGCACGCGTACAGAAAAAAATACACAGCCAAGGTAAATTTGTATCGTGTATAAAACAGCGATTATACATCGGTTAAATCGAAGCACATCGGCGAGGTTGCAGCGGGGAAACGGTACGGCGACGCTTCGGAAATCCGGTAATCCGAAATCAGTTTGGAAGAGACGTTCAAACGCTGAAAAGAAAGAATGAGTTTGCGAGAGGCGGCAAGCGGTAATAAAGGGAGGAGAGGAATTGATCGGCGACCGGCGATCGGCATACCGCCGCTGAATGGCCATTCAGTTATTCTATCCGCGATGCGACTGGTTTTCTCTCACGCATTCCAGACTTACGTATTTTTTGTGCATAGCGAGGCAAAAAGTGCAAAGCTGCGGCCTTGCTCGGGAATCGGGCCAAAGGTTCGACCCAACACCGTAAACACCGTTAACACCGTTAACACCGTTGACACCGTTGACACCGTTGACACCGTTGACACCGTTGACACCGTTGACACCGTTGACACCGGTAACACCGGTGCGATTGCTATTGGTATCGATGTTATCGGTTTCGTTGTCGCTGTCGGTGTCGCTGTCCTCGTCGATACGTAAACAGGGTTGTTGATTTACAGGTTCTGCCACGAGGACGGCCCCTAAATGGCTGATGTAACTGCTGGCTAATCTCAAAGTCTCGATTTTCGACAATTTCCTGTCCACGGGTTCCGTCGGTATTAACGTTCTCAACGTGCTGAACGCCGTGTTCACACTGCACAGGGAACATTTTGGTTTTCGTTCAGTCTCGCAGCTGTTAGCTAGATTATTCTTACATTCCATAAGAATATTTACAATTTTCTCCACTATCGTCTAGATAGAATTCATCGACGAATCGACCAAATATCGAAGACTGTCCGAACGCTCGATGTTTACCCGATATACTGGTGTTACGAACTTTCGTAATTACGAACTTACTAATTCAGAGTTCACCGAGAGAACAACGTTTCGTCGATTCGTCGCGATTTCGATGTTGTTTCTAACGTTTCTATCCAGCTTTCTTTCGCGCGACTTTGAAAATGGCGAAAGGAAGAAGGAAAGGGGGGGAATCGCGCCGATCGAAACGGAAAGGTGAAACTTTGCTAGGAAGCGTGTAATGTTCACCTATGAGTGCGGTCCCTCTCGCGCGCGTTCGCTTGATAACGTTGTTTCGAGGATTCTTCGAAGCTTCTCTTCCGTGTAGCCATGCTGGCGAGCTGCAGCACCGTTCTTATCGGTAAATCGTTCCACGACTCGATTAACTCGAAAGAGCCGAGAGCCTGAACGTCTCGGTGGCTTACTTATGAATGACCGCGCTTCGCGGTCTTCTCCGCATCCTCCGCATCCTCCGCATCCTCCGCATCCTCCGCTTCCTCCAGAACACTCCCTCTTCCCTGTCTCCGCGCGACACTCTTAACTCCGCCTCTCATTTCCCGAATACACACATGAGATGCACGTGCATCCGATCGCGACCAAACGAGTGCACTTGCTTACGGCGTGCAAGCGTCGTTTACGAAACAAGTTGATCGCTATCGCAGACCAACGAACAATTACACCAGGATAATTTCAAAGACATCCCATAACGTATCGCCCATGGAAAGAAAGAAAAGAAGAGAGAGAGAGAGAGAGAGAGAGAGAGAGAAAGAAAGAAGAAGGAAGGAAAGAAAGGAAGAGGACACGGCCGATGTATCGCTTCGACATGTGTGCGGTTCGGATGACTCCCGCGTAAAGTGGTCGGAAAGTCCATCTGGGTTTCACATTACGGTCAACAAAAACATACCGACAACTAGCAGGAAGAGCGAGAAACACAAATTCCATGCAACTCGACGGTTAATTCACCGGCAGGCTGCGTTCCGCGTTGCGCACTCCTAGAAAACTTGGAAACTTGGAAACTCGAAAATTCGAGTCACGACGATGAGTGCGCGCGCGATAAGATGACGCAAAAGATAGTCTTTTAGAAGACACTTATTTATTACGTGTCCAAGGAATTCAGTGACAGGCAAACTGGTGGTGGAAATGATACAATGATTCGATGTTCCAATTATGATTACAGAAAATGTTTCGTTTTCGATTCGGTGGCTACTTCTCTCACCCTCGTTTCTCTGCTGGAATAGATTGCGAGAAATCTGCTGCTTGTACTCTCGTCGTTTGGTTCCCGCGACGCAAATATAATTCTTTCACAGACATATTTTCATCGCATACATATAATAATAAGCAAGTAAGCGATCAAGTGATTCAGTGAGATTCAGTGATTAAATAATTAGGTAATCAAGTAGTTGAACAGACGAAGCTCGTGTAAGTGCAAGCAGACGAAAAATAGGATACATCGATTCTCGCAGATTCTCGATCAATTCGCGACATTGCATTGACACTGAACAACTATGAAACGCATAAAACTATAAAACTGTGAAACTGTAAAACTGTAAAACTGTAAAACTGTAAAACTGCAAAACTGCAAAACTGCAAAACTGCAAAACTGCAAAACTGTGCGTTTCGTCGTGCGAAAAATCATTCGAAACGCTCCAAACGGAGATTCGAAATGGAAAAAAAAGCGAAAAGGGAAACGATGCGAGAAAAACTGGACGTCTCTATGAAATATTTACTTAGTTAAATAACTAGATTACATCGAATGAATCGTATAGCGGAAAATGTACACGTTCGAATGCTCGTCGGAAGAAAAGCGTTGCTTCGTTCCATCGAAAAACGTCTTCACATCGATTTCCAGCGTCTCCGGCAACAGGATTATTTCTCTGAAATTCTACGGAGCGCGTATCCATGGAAGATCATGCGCGTTTCCGATGCGTCGTTCTTCTATAAACTTTTTTTTCTTTTCTAAACTTTGGTCATTTTCTTACAAAGATTTTTCTTTTAGTACTAATCAATCGCTCGATCCAACTAGTATCAAACGCTCGTGGTCTCTGAGGGTAAAATCTTTTAAGGATACATATAGAAAATATACAAATCGTTCGACACAGAAGAATTACAATAATATTAAAACTTTAGTTACATTCTTATATTATATATTTATATGCACTAGAACACGGAAGGTCGGTAAGCCATCCACCGTTACTTGCGAAAAATGGACAGCGTTCTCTCTCTCTCTCTCTCTCTCTCTCTCTTTCTCTCTGTCTTTCTCATGCTCGCTCGCTCGCTCGCTCGCTCGCTCGCACGCACGCACGAGGCACGCCGCACGCACGCACGCACGCACGCTCGCACGCACCCACGCATTCGCACACCTCCTGTCTCTCTCCTTGTCCCTCTCCCCTTTCTATTTCTAATATATTCGAAAGTTAGTCTAAAAATGATAAAATTATTGTATGCTTCGAGAACACGGGTGTCGTGTCCGTTGAGCTACACTGCGGACGATCGAAACTGAAAACCAAGAGAAGAAGAAAGAATCCATACGTCCGCTGCACGAGCACGAAAGAACCGATAATAGACGGAGACCGCGGTGAACCACTTTCCACCTGTGAACACTTTGGTAATATCACCGCTCGCGGGAAACGAAACGAAACCAGACGAAACCAGACGAAACGAAAGGGTAACACGGAACGAACCACGTTCGACCCCTAACAACTAATATCGTGGACCGGTGATGTAATTATACGTATGTAACGTGTACCTAGAGATTTCAAAGAAATGTCCATGCGAAGCGGCTGTAGTATTTGTTCGAGTGTTTGTTTATCCGTTTTCTTCGTCCGTCCGTTTCCGTGCACATGTATTCGCGCGTGTCAGTGTGTAAGTGTGTAAGTTTCGTACCCCTATCGTGCCAGATGAACGCCGGCACTACGCTCTTCCGATAACTCTTCGTCGCGAGTAGTATTTACACTAAAAGGTTACCCGACGTAACTTGGCTTTTTCAGCTCGTGCGCGCTATACGCGTGCACATGAGGGCATATACACGTATATAGCAGTAAGAAACCGTAAAAATATTTTCTGCTGGTAAACCGGGGAAATCGGGGATCTTTGTCGGATCCGTTTCCTAGGTCTCTCTCACACACACTCTCTCTCTCTCTCTCTCTCTCGGTCGCGCGCTGTCAGTTTGCCCCTGTTTCAGCGTACACGCACTGCTCGCACCTTAGACGGTGATCTCGTATTTCGAATCGCGCTTGTTTTCCCGCGAAAAGAGGGCCCGGCGCGTTCCTAATCACGGAGGATAATCGATAGAATAACATAAATTAGAATTACACTTAGGGGCGTGATCCACGTGCAGCTTCTTCCAGCGCTCGAACTTTAAGCTCGCGCTCGCGCTGTTGTCTAAAAAACATGGTTCGTTAGTCCGGTACAGTGTCGGTCTAGTCGAGGAAAGAGTATGTTACATCGCAAGCTGTGTTATGGATTTGAAAAGACGAACCTCAGATATTCCTCGTGGTGGGCCACGAGCGACGCATGCGGCTGAAATCGATCGCGTTCCATCATCAGATGACGCTGCAACTGCTCGTGATGCGCTGCCATGTCCGCGTACGGTCTTCCGAGGAGTTCCGCCGGGTGAAGCGCCAATCCTGGATCACGCGGCATTAAGCCTGGTCGAGGGTAATTCGCGCCGGCCGCGGCTGTACAAATATCAAACGTTAACGAACCGTTAACGAAATGTCTCAACGTTTGCTAAGTATACGCTATTACGTATCAAGCTCTCGGACTAATAATGATAATGGACAAACGAGCATGCACGATAGAACGTTCGAAGAATGATTCGATCCTTTCGAACGATTGCCTCCTTTTTCCCTCTCCCTCTCCCTCATCCACTTTCTCTCTCTCTCTCTCTCTCTCTCTCTGTCACACAAACGCATACGCACGCACGCACGCACGCACGCACGCAATCTCTCTCGTCCCTCCCACTCTTGTGAGCCCGTGCGAATCGGAAAACGATATTTTCGACGGACAAACGCGTTTCACGCGGGCGTTCCAACGGGCGCGTAAGAACCGCGGCGATCGTACTTTCAATTTCAACGAGGAACAATAGAAGATAAGGACGACGAGGATGAACGACCGTGCGCGGCGTACGGAAATGGTAAGAAGGGTGTAACGGCCGTTCGATGAATCATGCTGGCGTTTTTCACGTGCAAAACGAAAAAAAGTCTTGGTGCAAAATAGGCACCGCGCACGCACGCACGCACGCACGCACGCACGCACGCACGCATCGTTTCGTTCCATTCCGTTCCATTCCGTTCCATTCCGTTCCGTTCCGTTCCGTTCCGTTTCGTTCCGTTTCGTTCCGTTCATCCGTTCATCCGTCCATTCATCCACGCGAAAACCCGTCCACGCGCAAACGACCGATTCTCGCGACACTCGCGCGCACTTGCACCTTACTTGTAAAGTAACATTGAATTGAAGCGATTAGAATCGGTTCGTGGAATCTCTGTTTCGTTCGCCCGTACCTTCACCGAAAGAGGCTCGATGCTCAGTCGCGCGATATGGCATGGCGAGAGAAGCGAGAGAAAAAGAATGCAACAAAAACGATTGCCGCGGAGACAAATTTCCGTGTTTCTTTTTAGTTTTGCTCTCTATCATTTGAAAAGAAGCTCCGATACGATAGTTAGAATGCTATTCGTTTGGCTCTGAGCTCTCCGATATGTTACGTAAAAATCGAATCGAATGAGAAGCACGTTTCGGTACGCTCACACGCGATCGACCTTTACCGGTTCGAACGACTAAACGGACACTGTGGGAATGACACCGGATTGTAAAATTGGTTGCGACGAATCGCGCGACGATGCGTTCGGGAATCGTCCGGCGATTCTTTTGGTAGACGCGTGCGTAAACGTATCGTAGAACGTGTGTATCTGTCGTTTCTCCGCGCAACTGGCTACGAAATTATGCTCGGGGTCCAAAAAGAAGAGTCGAATCGAGATTAGGATCGAGATCGGAATGTACGCAGGATGTTTCTCGGCGAAGCGGATGGTAACGCGCGCGTCCCGTTGCCAATGAAAAACAGAGAAAAGAACAGAAGAAGGGGAGGGAAAAAGACGAGAGCGCGATAAAGGAGGTGTTTCGGCGACTTTGCGATTTCTTTGGAATTTCCAGCCGAGCTTCTCGGCAAATCTGAACGCGTTTGCAAAAGTGCAAAAGTGGCGGCAAAAGGGGCGATCTTCGCGTAGGAGCGTACTCGAATCTGATATCCTGATTTGTAGGACCTACCAGGCAGGGGGAATCCAGCTGCAGCCGCAGCCGCAGCCGCTTCCTGCTGTTGCTGAGCCTGTTGCTGGGCCTGCTGCTGTCCCGGATGTAAGTGCAAGTGCGTATGCGCATGCGTATGCGCGTGAGTGTGAGCATGATACTCGGGCGAAATGCCGGCCATCTGCAACCGGACCATCGGGTCAGCAGCTAGAGCCAGTCGCTCGTCCAGCTGGCCGTGGTGATGAGCCGCCACGGGATGGCCAGCCCCCGCACCCGCTGGCCCCCCGCCGGCTGCAGTCGGTATCCCTAAACCCGACAGCGCCTCGATCAAACATACTGTCCTAATCGTATTCTTAACGCTAGCCAACAACAACATCAACAACAACAACAAGAACAAGAACAAGAACAACAACGACAACGACAACACCGCTAACAACGTCGACATCGACATCTCATCATCATCATCATTATCATTATCATAATCGTCGTCGTCGTCGTCGTCGTCGTCGTCATCGTCGTCGTCGTCGTCGTCGTCGTCGTCGTCGTCGTCGTCGTCGTCGTCGTCGTCGTCGTCGTCGTCGTCGTCGTCGTCGTCGTCATCGTCATCGTCATCGTCATCGTCATCGTCATCACCAATCGTCATCATTGTGGTCGTAACCATCATCGTCGTCACCACTGTCGTCATCACCACCATCATCATCATCACCACCATCATCATCACCATCGTTATCGTCAACGTCAACGTCAACGTCAACGTCAACAACAACAACAACAACAACAACAACAACAACAAACAACAACTATATCTTTGTCCTTTTCTAAGAAATGTTCCCTTCTCTCGTGACACGCTCTTTCCGTCGGTCGTTCTTGTCACGGTGGCGAACGTTCCGACTGGTGACTGCATACCGCCGAATTCCACGTACGGTTTACTCGCGCGGTGACTAGAGCTGGCCGAAAGCACGGCCCGGTGTGGTGGTACCGACCCGATAACTCGCTCGGCGGATGCAGCGAACATTCGGAAACGACCGCCATCGCGTCGCTCTCTATCCGCGAATCGTGGGGCGAATCGTGGGGCGAATCGTGGGGCGAATCGTGGGGCGAACACACCTAGGCTTGGATCGTTTAGAATCTGAACTCGTGATCGATGCCCGATGATCTCGCGAGACGAGAAGAAAGGTACGCGTACTCGATTTGTGTGGGAACCTGGAACGCTGTGTGCGCGAGGCGAGTGTTCGGGTGCGGGTAACTGTTCGGGTATTGGTTCGGGTGGTCCTGGTACGGGAAAGGACGCGAAAAGGCGCCGTAAGAGTTACCTAGTCTCTCCAAGCGTTCCCGTTCCAGCTGACTGGGGCCCGGCGGAGCGCCGTACAGCCCGAACTGGTGTATAGCTTGAGGAGGCGCCGAGGGCCCGGGCGCTAGTCCGGCGGCGGCGTAACGACGATGAATCTCCAGCCAGTGCGGGTCGACCGGCGCCGGCATGGGCCTGGGCGTCCCCTTGAGCAGCTCCTCCTTCAGCCGGTCGTTCAGCTCCCGTTCGCGCAGCTCCCGAATCTCCCGCTCCCTCTTCTCGCGCTCGAGGTGCTCGAGCTCGAGGCGCTCCCGCGCGGCGGGGTACATGTAGCCGAACATCGGGTCGGAGGGCGCGGGATGCCTGGCGGGCGAGAAGGCCGCGTGCGGTCTCGCGTACTCCGACAGCTGCCGCAGCGCGGGAGTGTCCGCGTAGGAGCCGGGCCGAGCCGCCGCCGCCGCCGCCGCCGCCGCCGCGTACCTGTCGTACGGCGAGACCACCGGCTCGAGGGGGCCCCTGCTCGGCGGCTTGCAGACCTCCGCCGGCTGCTTCTCCGGCGTGGTCATCTTCCTGGCCTGCTGCGCCGCGGCTCTGTCGCGCTCCTCCCGCTCCCTCTCAGCCTGCTTCCTCGAGCGCTCCTCCCGTTTCCGGGCCAGCTTCGAGTCCGGCACCGGCTTGAACATCAAGTCCGTCCTGGTGCAGGAGTTGTTCTCCCCCCTGTTCCAGTGCCGCAGGAAGATGGCCGACTGGGACCTGTGGCACTCCGAGTCCTCGATTCTCGGCTCCGGCGAAGGACCCCTCGGACTGGGCGTCTCCTCCTGCTCTTGCTCCACCAAGTCGGGCTCTATCTTCGGCTCCGGAGCGACCGGCGGCTGCGGTTGCGGAGCCCTGTGATGGTGGTGCGCCGAGCTGCTCGACGTCAGGCACGTCGCCGGGACTAGCGACGGCTTCCGTTGGGCGTTGTGCGAGCTGTGGGACGACGAGTGACTGTGCGAGCTGTGCGACGAGATCGTCAGCAGCTTGTCGTGGTGCAACGCCGTCGCCTGATGCATGCTGGAAGAGTGATGGTGCGTGGCGATCAGGTTCTCCCCTTCCTCTCTGGTCGTCACGCTGGAGCTGCTGCTCGAGTGGTGCGCCGTCATCATCGTTGTGCTCTCCTGACTTCTCTGCGGCGAGGGCGGCGGTATCGCGTGCGGCACCGGTCCGTACGGGTACGGCGGGAACGACGGGTACCCGCCGACGGGCGCGTATCCCGGATAGGCGTGCGGATGGTACGGATGCATGGCGGTGAACAACGAGTGATGCATCAGCGTGTGGTGAGGGTGGAACGGATGAGCCATGTGCGGGCTCGGTTGTTGCGCCGGGTGCATCACCGGCTGAGGAATCGACGTCGGCGGCGGCGGCAGGCTCGGCGTGGGCGACGCGGCCACGGACTGTATCTGAGGAACGGCTTGATTGTTGCCCATCGAATGCTTGCTGGGCGTCGGAGGCTTGCTCGAGCTGTCCGGATCCTTCTTGATGTTCTCCAGACTCGGACCGGGGAAGCCAGACTGAAACCCGGGAACTTTCACTTCTTTCAGGCTCTGCAACGGGTCCGGCTCGGGCGGGATTATCTCCTGTTTTATCTTGAGATTTTGCGGCTCCATCGGCGGCGTGCCCGCCAAATTGTACATGGAGGACGGTTTCTCCATGGGCAGCATTCCGCTCGGTTGGATCGGCTGGAACAGATTGCTCGGCTCGTTCCTCTCGGACTCGTTGTTCTCCGGCCGCTCCGAAATCCTGTCCGGTATCCTGTCGGGGATCCTGCTGTCTCGCATTCGTTCCGGGGGAAGTCTGTCGTCGGAGATCCGTTCGGACATCCGGCTCTCGGAAGACATTACGGTTAAGCCTAGAGGTTGCGGCGAACTCGGCATCTGAGGCATCTGCGTCATGTTTGTCGGTATGCTTTGCGAAATGTTCAAATTCAACGGTGGTCCCGGCATGTTTTGGGGCATGTTCTGGCCCATGCTTTGTCCCAGATTTTGCCCGTTCGACATACTATCGCCGTGCGCTCGAAGATTTTGCGTTGGTCCCATGTTTTGCGCGTTCGACATGTTTTGCGGCATGTTGGGCGGCATCTGCATGCTCTGCGATAAATTTTGCGGTACATTCTGAACGGGAGGAACATTCGACGCGTACTGCATGTTCAACGGTAGGCCCTGTTGCGTCGGCGACATGATTTGCGAATTCTGAATAGTTTGAGGTCCGCTGGTCGCGCAGATACCGCTGCTTTGCATCGGTTGCGACAAGTTGCGCGGCATGCTTTGACTCATGTCGCTGATGCTCATCGGTTGCGACGTGGTCAAATTGAGTTGCTGCTGCTGCTGTTGCTGCTGTTGTTGTTGCTGCTGCTGTTGTTGCTGCTGTTGTTGTTGTTGTTGTTGTTGTTGTTGTTGTTGTTGTTGTTGCTGCGGCTGCGGCTGCGGCTGCGGCGGTTCGGGTTCCTTGGTATCTTCGTTACACGGAGACATGGCTGATTCTATCGGCAAAGGTTCCAATTTTAACGGCTGATTCATAGCTAACGGCACATCTTCTATTTGATCCTTCGTTTCTGCCGGTTCCTCCAACAGAGGCTTCTTCTCCAAGGTGTGTATAACGGGCACGGATATCGGTAGAGTTTGTATGGGAGCTGGCACGGGAGTGGACACCGGCGTCGGCTCCGAAGGTTCCTCCGGGGTAGTCACCGCCGGACTTACCGGCTCCTCGGTAGGCACTGTAACCGGAGTGGATTGATTTTCGTTCGTATCACCTTCTCCTTCCCTTTCAGGCTCATCCATCAGAGAATTACTGTCGGTGGTGAGCGACTCGGAAGGACTCTCAGGACGTTCGCCGCGTTTCCGTTTCTGAGACTCCTTGTCCTCGTCCGCCTCATCCGCTTGAGGTCGTTTCTGACCCTTCTTCGGCGTCTCTGGCTTCCCGCCGCCAGAAGACTTTTTCTTGCTCTTGTCGGGCGTCTGTTGTTGCTGTGGCTGTTGCTGTTGCTGTTGCTGCTGCTGCTGCTGCTGCTGCTGCTGCTGCTGCTGTTGTTGCTGCTGCTGCTGCTGCTGCTGCTGCTGCTGCTGCTGATGTTGCTGCTGATGATGCTGTTGCTTCTCTTGGTCCGGGGTATCGGTTCCACCTGTACGTCTCGGTCTGGCGGGTCTAGGCGTTTCCTTGGCCTTGTTTCTTGTACGCATTCTCCCTGGGCTATCTGGTGATTCCGCAGGCACAGGGCGGAACAGGTACGGAGGGGCTGGCGGTAGTTCTCCGGTTTTCTTGAGGTGTATTCTGCATTCCGTACAGAGCAATAGTCTGTCCTTGCCGGCTACCTGATAGTCCTTCGAGTTGGTGGAGAAGCAATGCTGGCAGGAGTGCGCTGCACCGTTGGTATTCGTGTCCCTGGAATCGCTGTCCTCCTCCGAGTTGTCGTCCTCCGTCACAGAACTAATCTCGCCGCCAGGATTGTTGCTGGCGGGTGTTCCGACGGGCACGATCTCGGGCTCGGAAATCGGCTCCTTCTGACTGACACTGGCCGGCGGTGTGTCTTTCGGCGGAGTTGGGACCTCCTCCTTGGGGGTGCCGGCTCTCGAGTTCCGTGTGTTACGAATCCTTCTGAGCGAACCCTGTCGTCGCCGCCTGTGGGGTCGATTATTGTTCGCGCCCGGCGTTTTCTTCCACAAGTAATAGAACTCGACCAGTTCCGGCTAAAAATACAAAAATGTCCCGCGATCAGTTCCCCTGTGGCTGCTGTAAGTAATAATCTATTTGTGTTTGTGTAGGTAAATGTTCACTACCGTGTCTTTGTGAGGCAAAAGATCCTTTCGGATTCTTGAAAAGTTCTTTCCAAATTGCCGAAGTCCTTTGACGAAGCGTTTCTACGAGGGGGGCAGAACACGAGGACGAATTAACCGTGGAGAACTCGGAGAGCCAACCTAGTTCCTCCTTCGTTTCGCTCTTAATCGGAGAATCGCAGGAGCCGCCGGTCAATATATTAATCGACCGGTTAATAGATCGATTAATCGTATACCGGTGCGAAGGAACTAGGTGAGGAGAACGCGAACAGATTCCGATTCGATCGTTTCAACTTACAGTTTCTTCCTCGGACCATTTTTTATCGATGCCTTTAGGTACAGGACATTTAACGAGAGCTTGCAACGCTCTTCCAGGATCATAGCCAGAATCGTGCAAGATGTCCAGAGCATTGATAGTCGTGTCGTCTCGGGATGCAGCCACACAACCGTCGTCCGGGGATCCTCCATCACACATGCCAGCAAATGCAGCCATAGATCGAGCTGCTCTCAAGTACATCAGAAGATCCCCGTCTAATGCCATAGCTGGAATCCATCTTAGCTCTTCTCGTTCTTTAGAAAACTCTGGGTCAGGAAGCAGCTCTCCAGGAGGTATACCCGGCCGATACTCAGGCAAACGGGCCTGACAAGAAACCAACTCCTGTACCCAAAATTCGGGGTTGTGCGTGGTTAGCACCAATGCCAAAGCGAGTTAGTTGTACGCACCTATACTCCGGCTTGCTTTTCGAGAAATCTACACGAGCCAGTATAATTTTTTTCCATTCTGTTCCTTTTGTTACATTACTGGTACGAGAAGTAGCGTGAGTACTTTATGTTTGTGTACAAACTAATGATCATAAATATAAGCATGAAAAACGAGAATTCAAATTATGTATGATTATTATACACATATTGTTATTACCACTATTATTATTATCATTATTATTATTATTATTATTATTATTGTTATCGTCATCATCGTCATCATCATCATCGTCATATCATTATCATTATCATTATCATTATCATTATTATTATTATTATTATCATCATATCATATCATCATCGTCGTCATCATCGTCATCACCGTCATCGTCATTATTTTATCGTTACTATCATTACTATTATTACTATTATTATTACTATTATTATTATTAATGATGTTATTATTATTATTATTATTATTATTATTGTTGTTATTGTTATGGCTTTACATTTAATAACATTAGTTATGTTCACGTTCAGGTTCACGAAAAAAGCTATGTCGAGTTAATGCAGCGAATGAAACCATATTCTAGTATATATTCTCTTAGTGAACAAAGTAAACACGTACGATGAAAAATCAAATACGACGACACAAGATCAAGATAATTGATAAACAAACAAATGAACAAACAAATGAACAGATAAACAAATAAACGAGTGAACAAACAAACAAACAAACAAACAAACATGATATTTACATAATGAGAACAAAACACATTTACCAAGAAAATAACATAAATGAACAAACTTTTTTATACTTCTTTATATGTATAATGTATCATAGTTTGAGTACTTTTGTCGCAAACGTTATATACATTATATACTCATAGATGGTTCAAGTAACCAATGGGCTATCATGTAAATGGAGTAAATCGTGTTTGTAACAATGGTGTTTCTGTCATTTCACCGTGACTGAATACCACTATGAACATGAAAATAATCTGACATTGCATACTATTATCCTACGTTTCGTTATAGTTATAAAATATTTCATCATAATAACTTGCATCATATACACAGGGTCTTACAAGTAGTAATCGTCTGAGACATGGTGTTCCAGCTTCGCGGTCGTACCGTTGAATAAACGAAAATCATTAAATTGCACAGACTCGAAGGAAACTATCATTGTTATTTGAACCATCGACGTACAATAAAATTGTGTAACAAACAGACATCTGCTTTCTCTTTCCTATTCAAGTTTAGAGCTCCTCTTTCAACGTGTAGAAATACAGGCAGATATCGAGATTATAACTGGACATTGAAAACATATTCTATGAATGTGTACTTCACAAGCAGTAAAGAAACACCGATATCTCAATTGCTCTAAACCTGTAACTAAGCACACGCCATGCATATTTTTAAGAATCTTTGAAACTAATTATAAAAACATCTACATTCAGTTAGGTTTCAAAATAATTATACCTCGCTAATTATAAATTACCCAAATATATCCTTGTTTCCATTTCTATTACAGAGTAGATAAATCGATCGAATACTTAATTGTCTCGACACATTGATCACAGCCAACGTACGCGTAATATAATATTTCTTCCAAAGCACACTTCAAATTTATATATGGGGAATGTTTCGACAGGTTCACGAAAACACTACGATCGTTAACTATTCGTCTATACGTATCAAAATGGTAACAGTACGCGTACATTACTAGTAACTTTCACGGTAAATTTTATAGTCGACAAAGCGTTAAACAACTCTGCATACTTAAAAGTATGTAAAGCTGTTTGAATCTATAAGGAAACACGTATACGTACCTAACAATTTGAAACAATAAGTAATTTGTTCGATTACTTTATCCTGCCAATTTTGACAATTTTTAAAATGAAAAAATACCCAAGTTTGAAATAATTACCATGGAAAATGTTAGGTAACTTGACAATATTAAATCACAGTTACCCAATGTTTCTTTAATTGTATCTCCGCCTTAATCTATTACACTCAAAATACATGTCTTAGGAGAACAAGCCTTGAGTTAGGTACATTGTGCAATATAGCTAAGTAGCAAAAAGGTTTTCAAGGTATATGGCAAACCTGGTGCGAAGGGCCAACCCGAATCTCGCCCTGGGTGCCGGCAGACATCTCCCCCTCCTCCGAAGCTCCACCGTCTTTCTCCAGTGTTTTGAGTGGCTTCTATCTTGGACTTTCAGTAAATTCCTATCATCCACCCCCTGAACTGTATAGTTATTCTATCAGTACATTTGTAATAATTTTATAGAAAGAAGTACTGCTAACATGCTTCTTTTTTAATGACCCCTTTTTTAATAATGATGTCAGTTATTATGACATAAGTTGTTCACATTATTCGATTACATAGATGGAAGAGCATTGAAACTATTACGTTAAATTTTTGATGTTCCTAACTTTATGCGTGTTTCTTCCAATTCGAATGCAACAATAAAATACTAATGCAAAAAGTATCAAGTACTTAGGCAATGTAGACTGTTAATAATACTTTTTCCTGCAATAATGAAAAATTGCCAGCCAAACGAAAATTTCGAAATAACGACACATCAATGAAATGTAATTTTAACCAAAGAACGGAGTAATTACGCAAAAGGGAAAAAACAGAAAAAAGAAAAAAAAGGAAGGAAAAAAAAAGAAAAAAGAAAAGACACTTGTCCGGCCTTGCATACTGGTACAATTCGTTAAGGAAACTAAACGTTGATGTAATAACCCATTTAAATGTACACGCAGATACATATTTCTACTTTCTTGATGTGGTCTTGAGTCACGGTGAAAGCGGTAAACGGCATAAATGAGCTTTACTCAAATTGAAACGCTTTTAGTCAATGTAACGCAATTACAGCGTGCCAAGATGCGACAAACGTCATAAAAAATTTTTTGATTGACTCATCGATGTAAAGTGCGAAGATACAAGAAACAAAAAAAAACATCTATTTACACAATTTCGTCATGTACGCAGGAAAACTCGAATGAAATGTGCCCGTGCGCGAAACTATGAACAGCAACAAAGTTATCGAATCGTTTGATGCTGCCGCGAACGATACGTTATAATTTTTCGTTGCATCGCACTTCGCCTTGGCAGAATTCCGGAGAGCCGTTAAAATAAAGTGGAAAGCCATAAAATTTCAAGGCAAACTTACCCGTGATAAATGTTTCAACGATGTGCTCGCATTGTTCCTCCCAACACGGCCCACTTCCGCGTATATGCGTTAAGCACGCCGACCGATTACGCTGATCCACAACCGATGTACAAACTTAACGATTCACTATAAATTAACCATCGAGAATCATAGGATTATGTCTTGCACAAATCAGTAGCCACAACACCCAAACGCAGCCATCTTGTACTGCGTTTTGTTTCGTTTTTCTATTGTGGGGGTGCGTTCCAATTCCGAGCGTTCCCCATTTCTTTTTCGTCGACGGATTTCTGGTGGCAATTTAAATGCCGAAACCTCAAACTTCATGTCTCATTTCATTTTTCGTTCCATTATTTCAATTGCTTTCTTATCAGTCAATATTTATTGTTCCAACAACAGATACAAAAAATCTACCGATTTTACTTTTTTACAGTTGGCAAGATGTTTAAAAATGTACAAATAAACACAAGGGAAACGCTTAGTAACTTCTACGTAAAAATCACTGTAACTCAACTTCTGAAAAGAATAATCTTTCAACGAGTTCACTTTAACCGTGGAGATGAAAAATTAATGAATCTAGAAAAATAATTATCTGAAGGTATGTGTATAACCGACGATATGAAACATCGATTATGTACCAGAGTAACTTCGATGTAAGTCATCCTTCCTCTCTTCGTCATACTTACAGGCACTTGTCTATCGTTCATGCTCGCGTTGCGGCGTACGGTTTTACATTTTGCGCAGTCAACTCATAAAACTTCAGGTTTCCAGTTGAACGCAAAGTACTCTGCAAATATGGCAAAAAAAACGGCAATCTTGTTGATCGCTAATGGTTCGGAAGAAATGGAAGCTGTAATCACGACAGATGTATTGCGTCGAGCCGGAGTATGTCCTTTATGAGATATAACCTTAAAATATTTTACTTATTGCGTTTAAACGTGCATCATTTTTATACAATATTGATTACATCGTTATGTTATTTGAATGATTACACGTTTTCGATTATTAGCAGATCATTAGCAAATTATTATATATCGTTCTTAGATCGATGTGACTGTGGCCGGTCTGTCTGCAGAGAAGTGCGTAAAATGCAGCCGCGACGTTAAAATTTGCGTTGACGCGAATCTTCAAGATGCGGTTCAACAGAAATACGATGTTGTGATATTACCTGGTGGTCTAGGGGGATCGGAAGCTTTCGCATCGGTAAATAAACTTAGATATAGAAGGGAAGATTAGATTCATAATTGCAAACTCATATCAATGTATTAGTCCGAAGAAGTGGGAAAGCTGCTGAAAGAACAAGAAAAAGAAGAAAGAGTTATCGCAGCTATTTGTGCAGCACCAGTGGCACTGAAAGCACACGGTATCGCTAAAGGAAAACAGCTTACTTCTTACCCATCTATGAAAGATAAATTGACGGACGAGTACAAGTATTTGGAAGATAAAGTTGTAACCGATGGTATATAAAGCATTTTATAACAATACTATCATACCTCAAATATGGAATGGAAATGAACGTATATGCTTACATTTCAGGCAATCTCATAACTAGCAGAGGTCCAGCAACTGCTTTTGCTTTTGGTCTGGCAATTGTGGAAAAACTGCTTAACAAAGAAACTGCGGACAAGGTGGCAAAAGGAATGTTATATACAGAGTAAAAACAACAAAATTTATGCATAAATATCTTGCATAAGACATGTACCGTTAAGTCTAGCATGTAATTGTATTTGTGTTATGATTATTACGATTATAAATTTAATAAATTAATACCTTGCATTATACGCATAATATTCTTTTATTTACGTTTCGTAATCTCTAAAATTACATGTCACGTGCAATTTTAATATGTTTTACGAGTTTATTCTTATTCGTGGGATTCAAATTACCCGCTCACTTTTTAATATGGCCGTTTGCTTCGTTGTCGAATGTTTGTAGGAACGCTTCCTTCCTTGTTTACATTGTCCACGGTTAAAATATTTGACACTTTACGAGTCAAATGTATGGTGAACGTATCGTTGTAAAGCGTACAAATATTTATTTTATAATTATATGATTGTGATGTTTACTGTGTAAAAATACTAATCGCTGGGACCATTGATTCAAATTCGATATTCAAATAAAAGATGTTCGAAAGTGATGACTGGGATCTAGATCAGGTATATTCTAAATAAATGTTTTTAATGAGAAATTTTCACGAAATTTTGCAATATCGGTCAGTTCTTATAAAAATACCGTGAATCATTACTGAAATAAAATCATATTGTTTCATTAATAATAATAATAACCACAAAAAGAGGAAAATTTGTAACATGTGCTGCTCTTAGTAAAACCGATCGCAAAGAGAATGTTTGTATTAATATTTAGAATGTGTTTCTAGGACTTTTTAAATGATGTAGACAACAGATCAAATAATATTTCTTCTACAACCGATAATGACGAAATAGAACCGAAGAAACGTAAAATAGAAGTTTCTAATGATTCGGCTTTTTCATCGCATAATAATGTAAATTGGGGCAAAGAAAAATTTAGTAACGAAACTATAACGCAACACAGTGACAAAGCGTTAAGAAAAAATTTAATACTTGGTGTGTTTAACAAGAGTACGTCAGAAAGTAATCTATCTAAAAAATTAACTGAAAATAGTTTATTAAAATCTCAGTTGAGTAATACTCGAAGCATAAGCAACAATCAATTATCTAGAACAAATAGCGTGCTTGAAATACTTGGAAAAAAGAGTTCAAAAGATAAAGTTACAGATAATAATGTGGAAAATTCAGATTCTCGAAATAACAAAGCAAAAATTCAGGACAAAAGCAATATTTTCATAAAACAACAAAATAATTCTAAAGAAATCGCATCTGAAAATTCTAGGAAGGAGTTGTCGAATAATACGTTGAAGCAGTGTCGCACGAGTAACGTGGAATTGAAAAATAAATGTACATTAAAGACCCCGCAAGTTCAATCCAATAAAAAAATGACACTGGTCAGAAGATTTCCAGGACCAGCTGGCCTACTACCGGATAATATAGACGTTAGCACGCTTCAGACTTCGTATTTGAATACTTTAAACGAAAGTGAAAGCACAAAAGAATTTCCTAAAGCTGCTCTGACGGAATATTGTTCTCAAAACACAGAGAATTTGTTTACAGAAGGTGCTTGGCAATTGATGTTGGATGATTTACCGGATGGTTTTTTGAAAGGCAAAGAAATTGCAACCGTTAAACAAATGGCAAGCATAAATGGACACAGTTGCACAAAAGTTGATTTTCTAGCAGGTATAATCGAATGCATAGATTACAGCCGTGATAATCCGCTGATCGTTTTAAAAGATTTCACAGATAAGATGCCAGGAATTGTTCATAAAGATATACCGTACAAGTATCCTGGCTTGCTGGATTCGAATGTCGTTATATTATTACGCAATGTAGGGTTATTAAAGACTTCCGGATCCTTTGTCTCTAATAAGTATCACATTTTAATCTCGCCGTCGAGTTTGTTGGCCATTTATTCAAACAAAGGTAAAATAGAACGTACGCGTTACATGGAGTCGATCGTGCGAAATGTCTACAATGGAGAAGCGATGGAAGAGAAGAAGGATATGGAAGAAGACGAGGTGTTTTTAAATCGAAATTCAGAGTCTAACGTAAATTGTACCGTTGGAAACGATTCGGACGATGAAATGTTGTCTCAGTTAGATATGGAGGCTATTTGCAGCAATGGAGGATTAATATGATAATAAAAAGAAGCGACTCGTAGAACAATTAGTCAGGTTCGCAACCCACGAGAAAAATAGACAGCAGGATTTCTGTAAATACTCATAATATTTTTTCATGTTTGTACAAAATATAAATATATATATATATATATAAATAAAAATAAAAATACATATGTTTTTTCTGAAACGTGTGTGCGTACGTGTGTGCGTACGTGTGCGCGTGTATGGAATATGTTAATAGTCGAATGTCTTTACCATTTTTTTGTTTCGCCTACCGGGAAATCCGCATACTCGGGATATCGTCGTCTCGATCGATTTTTGTAACGCGTTTCTTCGCGGATTAAGCGAGGAGATCAGAAGTGACGTAAATTATAGCAATTGAAATCCGCGTGTTCTTGCCACATATTTCGATTGATGGCGATATCGAGGGACGATCAGAGACGGGATTAACAAAGTGTTTTCGTTGGTAGTCGCTGTACGGTCCGACTGAAAATGAATCGAATTCGGGAATAATAATAAGGATACCGAAGCAAATATTTCGAGGACATTCGAAGATACGGACTCGTGTCAGCGACGATCTCAATTTTCCTGACATTAGCCTGAATATCAACCCCCGTCGATCACGAGCGCAGGATTAATGATACCGAATTCGTCGGTGAAGTCTCCGCCGAGTGGGCCGCGTATACGCCGATGCGGATCTATTAGATCAACCTTGATGTACCCTGATATGCGATGATACATCTAGGCGCATGATCGCGCGATTATCAAGTGCAATTTACTCACATTAGTTACGTGAGATAGAGACATCTGCGTTACGATCAAATTGCACGATATGCAGGAATGCGTGCGAAAACAGGTAAATCGGAAGCGTTTGCGAGCCGAGGGGATGCTCCGGAGGACGGCAGGCGGGGACGCGACTCACCTCTGTGTCCGATGCGTCCTGGAAAGAAACCAAAGTGAACGTGATTTTCAATGGTTTCGCGAGGCTAACGACAAGTCGACACACCCCACCGTTTCGAACTCGCTGGTAAGCGTAAACGGTATCGACACCCTCCGGTGCTGCACCGCTCCAATATCGCCGATATAGAAACGACAGAAATTCCCTTTCACCCTGCAATCCCGTGCGAGCCGGCGAAGCGATTACAAGCGAGACCACCTGAAAATTTCTGGTATCGCGACGACGGCGACGATAAGAAGGAGTAGAAAAATTTGTTCGAACGTGGGAAAGGTATTTGTCGGCGTGCTATTCTTACTCGGAACGACGCGACAAATTTCTTTATTACCGCGAATGTATTACGTAAATTGTTTGTTTTGTTGGTGTAGTAGAAATTGCGCAAAAGGGAAACTCGTATCGATAAGCCGGCCCGATTAAGGCGGAGACGAGACGACAAATCTCCCGTGAGCACGACAGCTGCGTCAGAGGTGCGAACATGTTTGTTCGTTCGGAGGAAAGGTGAAAGGGCAGCGCGTTACCGCGTTACCGCGTTTGCCGGACTTCGACGGGAGCCGCGCGGACGGTCGAACTTGAATCTCTGCTCGATCGAGATACGGTAGGTGGAATCGGTCGTGTAGCTACTCGATCGGTTCTCGAAGCGGACGCGCAATCGGATTCGGATTACCGCGACACGACACGACGCGACACAACACAGACCGTGTGTCTCGATAAGAGATAAGAGGACACGCTCGAACCCTTATTGTTGGCCGAATGCTCGCGATCAAAACACATAACAACGTTATCGGACGTTTTCATCGTGTTTCGCGCATCCGTTAATCGCGAGCATCGATACGACGAACGTTGGCCGTTAATAAGTTAATACCCGATATTTCGCGCGTATATCGGTTAGGACGGCGGGCGAGTCGAAAGGTCGCTCGATTCGGAGGATCCGGCGACGAGGCGAAGAACGCGCGTGTAGCGGGTACCGATGTGAACGACCAGTTCACTTTTCCTCGCTAACTTTTCTCCGTTAACGAGTGAAACGTTACGACACCGCCGCCGGTTGTTCTCTGAACGGGAACGAGATTCCGCCGGCCGGATTACGCGTCTCTTCGTCTAGACGGCGTTTACAGGAATCCTCGGTAGTCGCGTTTACATCGGGAATTCTCGCGGCTACTCGAAAAAGGTCCGTCGATCGAGCGGTCGAGTACAGCCGGGCCGGTGAGCGGCGACGAAGACGAGGGAACCGACACGGCGGAAAGATCGGTAATCTTCCATACGCGGCCAATAACGCAACAGCCGAAAGCATCGGCGTTAACAGGAAAGCCTCGATCGACTCGAGCCGCAAAATAATAAAGATCGAAGCCGCGGTGACACGCGAAATCCCACGTTAATGAACCGATTAAATTCGAGATGTATGCGTCAACGCGGCACGACAGTTTTATCGATGCGCCGCGTAACGCGTCCCGCCGATTTCGATCTACATTTCGATCCGCGTCGGAATTTTTACCGGGTTTCCTACTCCGTTGGTATCGTGGAAGTAATCTGGCCAATTTTACGCTCGATTAGCCAGATAACGAACCTGCTTCGTTCGGAGGAGAACGACGCGTGGAACGTTCATTCAAGAATAAAGAATTTTCGCGTGATCAAACTGGCACGCTCGGCGCGCGAATCGCGTAACGCGTCGACTTCGATGCGCGCAGCGTCCCAGATTTCCTACATTTCCTACATTTCCTACATTTCCTAGATTTTCCCGATTTTCCCGATTTTCCAGATTCTCCGGGTTCCCCAAATTCTCCGGATTCTCGGAGCGAGGAGAAGATCGAGCGTAATAAGGATAATTTAGCGAGCGGCTACAGCGAAATGTTCGTTAACGACCGTACGCTAATTCGAGTCCGAGCGACCGTTGGATGCGAGATTTTTGTAAATAGGTACATACAGGCGAATCGCCTAATTTGCAGCTGTTAACGTAATTTGTCCTTTACCGGGAACATTGCGAAACCAAAGACGATCGACGACCGTCCAGGTTGCGCAGCGGACGAGCGAAGAATGTTTATTTAGCTGCGCGGACGATGGTGGTTTTCGAAAGCAGCGCTAACCCGTTCGCGGCGAGGTTCGATTTATCTTGAATTTGATCGAGGAGAGAAAACGCGGGAAGGAGCAACGGAGTGACGGACCGGTGACGGTCGACGCGTTAATGAACGGGGACCCCGCGGCCCGAAAGATCGCTACGTGTAGAAATGTTGAAATTCGAATGGAACGGAATGGAACGGAATGGAACGGAATGGAACGGAACGAGACGGAACGGCGACGAGCGCGATCGTCGCGATATCGTCCTTTCGCGGAATCGGTCGGACGGGTCGACGTCAGTCGCGTTTCTTTGGCGGAAACCCGGGCAAACATCGACGCGCGATTTATCGGCGACTCGTATCCGCCGCGGCAGGAAAACCGTTGCGATTCTCGATAGACGGATTGGTTAGGGGGCTAGCGGGGAGCAGAGAGTAGGTGCGAGTCCACGGAGAGGGGAGAAATTCGTGCATCAGAGTCCAGGAACGATACGGAATGGTGCAGTGTGAGCCGGTGCGCGGCGCGAAACAGGTGATGGTGGTTTGGGAAATGATACGGCGATTCGCTCGACAAACTCGACAAACTCGATTCGGCCGGTTCGCTCGAACGCATCGCGCGCAGCAAGCTTTCCGAAGCTAGTTTAATATTCTCGGTCCGTCATTTCGGAAGGAAGTCGACTTTCGATCGAGAAAAGGTCGAGACCTTGTTCCGCGCGGCTGCGCGACGCGTTCCGCGATACAATCGAACCGAAATTCACTTTCGATCGTTCCAGCGCGTGTCGCGCTTAAAACCGTCGGGTTCCCTCTGAATTTCGTGTTTTCACGCCGCTGGTCGACCAGTTTCGACACGGTCGAGCGGTCCTAGAACAGTCGCGCGCTCTTTACCTTGAGTCGATCGCTATCGATCGGTTTCCATCGTTCTCCCGCCAATTTATGCGAGCCGCGATTCTCTCGAACCGAGTCGTAAAATCGAGTCGAGTATCGCGCGGCACTGTGCGTCGAGATCGTCCGTCGCGAGCCCATCGCCGTCCCGCGCTCCGCCGATCCGTCGTCGACGCAGCACCGGTAAACCTCGAAAATTTCCCGATACCGAGCTCGCTGGGAATGCGCGAACCCGTGCGGACGTCCTGGACTACCGCCGACTGGACCTCCTGAAAACAATCCGCCGGAAAGACTGCCAACGAACGAACGCTCGTCGAGGGTAAGTTGACGCGAAAGAAAATCGATAAACCGATTCTTCCGTTCCGTTCCGTTCCGTTCCGTTCCGTTCCGTTCCGTTCCGTTCGACGACAGCTCGACAGCTCGACAGCTCCGACAGCTCCGACGGTTCCGATCTCGATCGTTTCGATCGGTCGAAACAGCCTTCGCGACATCCTGTGAAAAATCGGTACCGGCAGCGCGCCGTACGGCCGTTCTCCTTGACGGGGAATAAGGCTTTCGACGCGGATCGGAAAAATTGCTCGATTCTCGCGTTACCGATCCTTTCCGACGTGTCCGCTCTCGGAAGAACGACAGGAATGGGAACAGAAACGCAACATGTCGGAAACCTGGAGATAACATCAGGTATGACAATGGTAATAATACCTAGAGTAATAAAACATGGCGCGTAACGACCGAGCCAGCGCATCTCGAACGTCGTTGTTGCAATCCAATTATGTCTAATAACTCGAAAGAATTGCGAAATTGGCTGGGTACGATGGATTTCGATATACACCCGATACAGCGAACGCTTTTCCAAGCGTCTATAATAAAAAATGGCACGCAAACAAAAGACAGATAATACCTAATAAGCGATAATGACGCAAGTATGCCATGACGCGGTACGATGCAAGGTAACTAAATGCATGCAACTAAATAAACCTTGACGTTTCGCTCGACGGCTAAAACGTTACGCGGAGGAATGGACCCATTCGCGGTGCGTTCCATTTCCACGGAACTAGGTTTTGGGCGGCGTACGCGGCGTACGCGGCGTACGCGGCGTCACCGGCGTCACCGGCGTCGGCAACCGTCCCCCCACGGATCGAGCGCGATCGGTGCTCAAATAGAAGAGCGAAACGACCGGTGAAAGCGCCGGTCGAACTAATATCGAAGAAAATGTGGTTTTTCACCGGACGGCAGCCTGCCGTCGCCATTTTTCCTCCACTTATTTCTCCGCTATTTCTCTACTGTCTCTCCACCGCTATCATGCGTCTTCCAGGTATTCTTCGTAGTAGCCCCGTCTCTGACGTCTCGGCGTGTTCTTTTTTCAGAGAGATCACTGGTCTTTGCGAAATAAACGAGTTCCGAGCAGTCCAAAGCTGCAACGGGGGATCGGGTGGCGCGTTGCGCGTTACGCAACGGCCTTTACCTAAAAATCTAGAAGCGCGAGTTGCATTTCTAGCGACAGCAGGCACGCTTCGATCTCCGAGATTCCGTGCCGCGTGTTTCGCAACGGAAACACGGAATGGATATTGCACGAACGGCTGAAAAAGATACGCGAATACGCGCGCACCGGCGGCAACGCGACAACGGAAAAGGGAGAAGACCGTGTCGATTCGTATCGTGGAACGGAGACCGACCAGCCAATATTCCTCCTCGTCTCGAATCGTCTCGCGATTTCCCGAGCGTAACGACGGTCGCTGGCTGAAAAACGTTCGTCTAATTGTTGGACGACAGTGATCCGTCCATTCTTTTCTTATGTAACGAGGAATCCCCGCTGGTCTCGCGTTCCGCCTAGAAAAAGGTGAACTAGTTTTTTATCGTTTTCCGAATCACCGGATATCTGATCGATGCCGAGAACAGCAATTAAAACGCAACACCGCGGTGTTCTCGCGCAACGCGCGAACGCGCGATACATTCTCCGGCCCGAAGCGTCGAACCGCGACTCGCTTCTGGCTTTTTGCAACACGACGAAATCGGTTCGCGCCTTCCATTCTCTAAACGCGTAACGAACGCAACGAGAGTAGTCGGCGCGTCGGGACCGGCCGCGGATGAAAAGGAAGAGGGCCAGGCGAGCGTGCAACGAGATCGGTCCCGCGTCTCCTCGATAGCGGCTCTAATTATCGCTAGACGAGCAGCTGCTCCAATTATCATAAAACAAGAATGCGATCAAACGGTGAGACGGACACCTCTGTCACTCCGTTCTTTATCTTATCCTTGAACCGGTTCGCGCTAGAATAATATCGGCGGTGGAGGGTGCACGGCGGGTTGGCGGTTGGGTCTGCCGGAAAGATTCTGCGATGACCCCTTTCCGACTTATCGATCCGCCGACACGCGGATAATATTCGATCGGAACCTTGATCGGAGCTGCCCGGTTCCACGAAACGGCTCAATATCTCTAGCGATACTCCTGCCGAGTCCGAACGCGTTCCGTTGGGCTACCGATCGCGTAATCGCTATCTAATCGAAGAAATTGTACAAGGCTAACCAGGTTTCCGTCACGCGATTCCATCATAATCGTGATCGCGATCACGATCACGATCGTAATTGTAATTGTAATCGTAATCGCAATTGCAATCGCAATCGCAATCGCAATCGTAATCGTAATCGTAATCGTAACTGTTAATCGTTGATCTTCGGTCGTTAATCGTTAATCGCGACCATTAATCGTAATCGTGATCTTAATCGTAATCGTAATCGTAATCGTGGCCGGTAATAGTGGCCGGTAATCGCGATTGTAATGGTAATTGTTCCAAAAGTAATTTCTCAAGGAGGAAAAATGTCGGGGCCCGAATGATTCGATTAGCGCGTAATCGGTACGCGGAACTGCGCGAGCACTCGCTCTCGGCGGAGAAGGATCGGTTTCGGATATAGAGGTATTGGGCGTGCGAGTACGTCGGTACCGCAAATTTCGAACGCGATCGCACGGGTCTCGAGCAGGCCACGTGGACGTCGGTCGTCGCGTTACAGTTTCGCCTAGCCGACAATCTATTCCGTCCACCGTCCAATTCAAGAGCACGGTCACCGTCGCGATCGCGTTCATTGTCGATCTAGTCGCTCGACGTATCTCTCGACGACGTCGTCGTATCTTGTTTCACGGGATGGGCTCGTTAGTATTCTTTTCTTCGAACGGTTTCATTCCGCCCGAGAGAGAAATCTAATCGGCCGTTCTTCCTTGATTAGCATTACAGAGGGCCGCTCGAAGGTGAACTGTGCGCACGTTCCTTCCTTTCGGCGAAAGGAAAGAAAAGATTCGGTTTCGTTCGACGGGAAGCAGCTTGGTTGTCGGCGAAGAGTTGCGACGAGACGAGATTACGACCACGACAACCACGACGAGGACCGCGACCACGACGACGACGACGACGTCGCGGCGGAAGCGTTTGCGCTCGCATTCGCGTTTCCTTCCATAGGAGAGAGATCCTGCACGCGGAAACGCCGAATCGTAACTCCCGTCGAAGGATACGACCTCGAGGAAGACGGAATCGGTACAACTTCGGCAGCCAAAGCCTAAAGTTATGACAACATCCGATGGTGAGTCTCTCTCGCGCAGCCAATTCGATAAACGCCGAGTATATCGGTCCAGCGCGGTTAAACGGAGGCATTCGAGAAATCGAGCGTTTCTTTACCCACCGATAAGGAAAATCAGTTTCGCGCGTTCCAATGGTTATCGTTGAACTTGCAGCCAAACGCGAGCAAGTTTCCATTCTTTCGCGTTCTTTCGCTTTCTTTCGCTTTCTTTCGCTTTCTTTCGCGCAACACAAAATCGCTCGAGCCTGATGACCTGATAACGATGTCGGCCGAATCGTGTCGCGCAACGCGTTATCGCGATTTGTCCGGATTACGTTTACAGAGGAATTACCGGCTTTTTGTTCGTTGATTCGAAAATATCTGCGCGAGCGTCGGCCGCTGAGATTCGATCGAATAGCGATTTCTGGACGATAACGAGGAACACCGATTAAATTGCAATTAAAAACCGCTCCATTGTTCTCGCTTACTTACGGTTCTTACTCGGGTACTCGTATCTCCGAAAGCGTTCACTTTCGGCGGTTCGTTCGATGATAAGAATTGATCTGAATTCCTCTGTTCGTTCTAGGGGTGAAAGATGACCAAACGTCGGAAATTCAATGGCAAAGGATTCATACCGGTCAAGATGAGGATATGGTAACTCCGTTTTTCTTCCTTTTCCCGACTGGTCTAACCAGGCGTTCGCTCCTGGAGACCGTTGACATACTCGAATCGATTTTCAGCGTGTTTACGGATTCGAAGGGAACACCGTGAAACGTATTCTGACTTACATCTCGTACGTGCTGACCATCGGCTGGGTCAGGCTGTTCTTCCACTGGTACCCGCATCTCCACGTGTACGCGACTCACAACAAGTGTCCATTGAATCGCGCCACGAAATTGCTCGTAACTGTAAGGATACTTTGAATTCTTGCCATTTCCACATTCTTACGTATGGTTGTTCGTTGCGTGTCCGCTACCATAGAATTCCTTCGGAATAACGTCGACACCGATGCCAACGAAACGGCACGGTGACCGAAACTATTCTATCGGTTCTGCGACGCGATTCGGACGATCGATAACCGTCATCGATACGATTACATGTGTCTATGATGCGTCTACAGGATAATTATCAAGGAAAGTACAAGTCTTACCTCGTGAAGGAAGTGAAAACCGTTTCCGCGAAGAACCTAAGGTTAGTCCGAACACGAGTATTATATTCCCAGCGACTTCTCGATAATAATTAGCTACGATCGGACAACGACTTGTACGTTTCCTTTCTTCTTCCTCGGCGACAGCGCGCAAGAATTGGCTAGAGTTTTCGGCGACGAAGACGACCGTCTCGTTGAGAAAGTGAAATGCAAGAAACTCAAGATCCATTTGGAAAATGGCACGCAATGCGAGGTGTCGGAGTACAAAGCTTTCTGGTGCAAAAAGCAGTGTTACGTCTGGGACGCGGCGCAGTACACGTTCTCCAGACTAGTCGGCCTGGACAAATACACGCTATGCTCGGATCTTCACCTGAACAGCAACCAGGGTCTTTCGAAGGAAGAACAGTGCCTTAGGTACCGAACGATCGCGTCTCCTTATCTCTTTCGAGTCAGCTCTCTTTCTCCAAAGTCGGCTCGAAACTCCCGGGAACTCGAATGATTTGCGTTTACGCCGTTCGTTGGATCTTTCTTCTTCGTTTTAGGCGACTCGTCTACGGACGCAACGAGATCGTCGTTCCCGTGCAGAGTATCGGCGTGCTGCTGGTACTGGAGGTCTTGAATCCATTCTACATTTTCCAAGTTTTCACGCTTTGCGTGTGGTTCGCGGAAGACTACTTGTACTATACCGCGGCGATCATATGCATGTCGTTGTTTGGGATCACAAGTTCCATAATACAGACTCGTAAGGTAAATAAACTCGGTGTCCGGTGGTCGGCGTTGGGTGTTGGGTGTTCTTCTAATCGAATCGCTCTGCGTAGAATCAACTGAATCTTCGCGGCACAGTCTCGTCGACGGAAACGATTCGAGTGCGTAGAAGCTCCACGCTGTCGGAAATCGTACCGAGCAGCGACTTGGTGCCCGGTGATATCATCGAGTTGCCCAAACATCAGGCCACTGTTATATGCGACGCGGTCTTGCTAACTGGCCAGTGTATATTAAACGAATCCATGCTGACCGGTGAGTCCGATAATCCGATAATCCGACAGTCGAATCGATCCAAGAGCTTCTCTCTTTACTTTTACTTTTACTCTTACTCTTACTCTTACTCTTACTCTTAGTCTTACTCTTACTCTTACTCTTGCTCTTACTCTTACTCTTACTCTTACTCTTACTCTTACTCTTACTCTTACTCTTACTCTTACTCTTACTCTTACTCTTACTCTTACTCTTACTCTTACTCTTACTCTTACTCTTACTTTTACTTTTACTTTTGCTCTTGCTGTTGCTCTCACTGTGACTTTGACTTTTGATCAAAACGCGTATCCTCGACTAGCAAGTAAATCTAGGTTGCACGAATTTCAGGGGAGTCTGTACCAGTGACCAAGACTCCGCTACCTCCTCATCATGTTCTTTACGAACCGAAAGAATGCTCCCATCACACTATATTTAGCGGCACCACCATCATACAGACCAGGTATCCGCGCATCGTTTCGGCCAGTCCGCGAGCAAGTTGTTTTATATTTTTCCCCTTGCAGATGTCACGGAAACGATCCAGTTCTCGCGCGCGTCATTCGGACGGGATTTCACACGAACAAGGGTGGCCTGGTAGCGGCTATCTTGTATCCACCACCGGCCGACTTCAAGTTCGATCAGGATTCTTACAAATTCATTGGGATTCTCGCGTTCATCGCCAGCTGCGGTTTCATATATACCATCGTGACCAAGGTGCAGTTGCTTAGATCGTTTCGTTTACTCGCTGGCTCGTTCGTTCGACTATGCACGTTGCAATACGATATCAAGCGGTTCGTTGACGCAGGCATCCAGAGGAATCACGGTTGGCGACATAGCCATAAAGGCGTTGGACATCATAACCATTGTGATTCCTCCGGCGCTTCCAGCAGCGATGACGGTGGGAAAATTGTACGCGCAGTCGCGTCTGAAAAGAGCGCAGATCTACTGCATCAACAACAGAGTGATCAACGTCTCTGGCAGTATAAATTGCGTCTGCTTCGACAAGGTACGGTTCAAACGACGTTCCGCGTTCAGCGAAACTTTCAGCTATTTAGCAAGAGATTCCTACGAGATTTCTACGCGTTCGCAGACCGGCACCTTGACGGAGGATGGTTTGGACATGTGGGGAATCGTGCCCTGCACGAACGGCAGCCTCGGCGAACCGGAAAGAAGCATTCCTAAATTAAAGGATCATCCTCTTTACCAGGGCATGTTGGTTTGTCACAGTCTGACTATAATAAACGACGAGCTCTGCGGAGATCCTCTAGACGTAAAGGTATTCCAGATCGGCGGTATCTCCGGATTAACGTTTATTCGAATTCACCCGACGCATTTGACTCTAACGCTTCTCGGCGCTTGTAGATGTTCGAAAGTACCGGATGGCTGTTGGAGGAACCTAACGGCGATCATTCGAAGAAACATGATCTCGTAGCGCCGACGGTCGTAAAGCCGGCGAGGAATGCCGGCTTCGGGGAAAATACGAGCGAGCCGTCTGAAATCGGGATAGTACAGCAGTATCAGTTCTCGAGCTCTCTACAACGAATGTCTGTGATAGTACGCGTATCAGGGTCCGAGACTTACACAGCTTATACGAAGGGATCGCCTGAAATGATCCTCAGTTTAAGCAAACCAGAGACTGTTCCGAAAGACATTCTGTTTAGCTTGAGAAGGTACACGGAACAAGGTTATCGAGTGATAGCTATGGGTCGTACGACATTCACGGAAGACGGTGCCAAGGTGAATCGACTCGACTCGACTCGACTCGACTCGTTTGCCTTTTAGAGCGTTAGAGTTTTAGATAACGACGCGTAATTGCTCTCTGCTATTCTATTCGTTAAATTCCAAGAGGATGTTTACACGCTTTGTTCCCTCTGTAGATAATGAAACTGGCCCGTGACGCGGTCGAACAGAACCTTGAATTTCTGGGCTTAGTCATCATGGAGAACAGATTGAAAGCACCGACTATACCGGTCATCAAGGAACTGAGGGCAGCCGACATACACGTGCTAATGATCACCGGTAAGCGAGACCACGGCGATCCTTTATTACCATCCTATATGTATGCAAACAAGTAGAGTGTCGTATCACAGAAAGTGGAATGATTTATTTCACTGTGTATCTCGTGAGTCGGCAACGTATTTGAAACGAGTTATTCCAGGGGATAATATCCAAACAGCTGTGAGCGTGGCAAAAGAATGTGGCATTTTGTCGCCGCGAGAGACTGTGATAGACGTAACTGTGGTTACGAAAGAAAACAAGATGCAACCGGAGATTTATTTCAACGCTCAGGAATTCACTCCCAAACTGGTACTTTCATTTGTCGTCGTCGTCGTCGTCGTTGTTGTTGTGTTGTTGTTAACGTTCCATTCTAATTTCCTTGTGTATTGTTAAGACTCTTCGAGGCAAGAAGCTCAAGATTACCGAATTACGGGATATGGAACAAACCTTAGGCAATAGTAATTATCGATTCGCGCTGACGGGTCAGTCGTGGCAGTTGTTGCGCGAGTATTATCCGGACATAGTACCCAAGATCTGTGTGCGCGGTGCAATATTCGCCAGGATGACTAGCGATCAGAAGCAGCAATTGGTGTTGGAGCTGATGCAACTGGGCTATTACGTTGGTACGCGTCAATTTAATCGTTCGCCTTAATTGCGTCCCACCGCGCGGTGGTTCACTCGAAATTACCGTTCCGCCGTAAATGTTACAGCCATGTGTGGAGACGGTGCGAACGACTGCGGTGCACTGCGAGCGGCGCACGCGGGTGTATCCTTGTCCGAGGCGGAGTCTAGGTAAGTTTTCACTGTTCGCTGAGAATCGACGAACCAGCTTCAACGAGCACTTGTCCTTTCAGTGTTGCTAGTCCGTTCACATCCAAGGTACCTGACATCACTTGTGTTCCAAAGGTAATCAAGGAAGGTCGAGCCGCGTTGGTCACGTCGTTCGGCATCTTCAAGTTTATGGTCACTTACTCGCTGACAGAGTTCCTCTCCGTGATAATCCTATACTCCATCGACTCGAATTTAACGGATCTAGAGTTTCTATTCATCGATATTTGTTTAGTCGTGAATTTCGCTTCGTTCTTCGGGAAAACGCGGGCGTACGAGAAGAAGCTGGTTAAGAAACCCCCGATGACTAGCCTTTTAAGTTTCACGACGATCTTCTCTTTGATCGTACATATGTTGATTATGACAATTTTTCAAGCAACCGCTTATTACATGGTACGGATTTTCCCCTGGTACAAGCCGTTCGTTTATACCGGCGAATCGTACGCGTGTTACGAAAATTATTCCGTCTATTGTGTCTCCATGTTCCAATATATAACTATGGCGATAATATTTTCTCGCGGGAAGCCGTACAGGGAAGCTATTTATACGAACGTTACCTTCATCGTTTCCATTATTTTACTGACTACGGTGTGCACATATATCACCGTTTATCCTGCAGAATGGATAGTGAATCTACTCGAGCTACTTGTACCTCAAGCTTACAACTGGAAGATCATTATTTTGGCCCTAGCTTTAGCGAACTTTATAGTCTGCATCGCGGTTGAAACTTTCGTGATAGAATACATGATAGAGATGAAATTGAAATCAAAGTTTTACAGGCCCGAAAAGTCCAAGAAAGCGTACCTAAGAATAGAACATGAATTGCAGCACAACTTAAGTTGGCCGAAACTTAACAAAGAACTACCCGTTTTGCCGTTAACGCCAAGTGTAGAAAATATCATTAACGTATCGTACGCGGAGGAGCAATGTTACGCGAACGAAAATGAGAAAAGTGTCAACGGTAAGAACCGATATCAGACTATAGAGTCGAGTAAACAGAGTAAACAGAGTAAACAGAGTAAACAGAGTAAAGAGAATAAAGAGAATAAAGAGAATAAAGAGGATAAAGAGAGCAGAGAGAGTAAAGGGTTACACGGGTTTGATAATTGTACATTTGTCAACGACGAATTACCGCGAAACATGAATATGATAACTAGATTTTAAGATCATTAAGATTTTAATGTCTTCCAACATTTCACAGTTCGATAATCATTCGAGACGAGTATAATTAAACGTGCTTCGTTTAAGTTAGGACTTCCAAACCGTAGACAATGGACAGTGAAATAATTGCACCAGTATTTGTATATAAGTATTATTATGATAATTCTAAAGCAATAAATATTTTTACTACAATACGGAATAAAACAAACGTGTCAAGAAATTTCTCATCGCTCTGTGCGTACTCGAAAAAATCCAAAATATATTTTTATATACAGTCGAAGTATAGTATTGTAAGTACTCTCTAACAGTTACATTCTCCTAGAGAATTTCGTTCAATCTTCTCAATGTAAGGATATTTTATTTTAACGGTGAACCGAGGGAAAGACGTTATTTCTTCTTGCTGTTTCGAACGCGTAACGTGTGTATACAAAATCTTTATTTATTATGAGAAACATGTTTCTTGCTCAATAAAAGATTTGAGCATCCAAGAAATAAAACAAATTACAGATCATAAGACGTGATCTTTTCTCATCTTCTGTTCCAATAATTTCGATCTTTTTAGCATTTTCTATATTACAAACAATAAGTTATATTTATAAATACCTGTATACGTAATTAGAAAAATTATATTTTTAAACTAAGCTCACCTATAATGTCGTTTTGATTTTCCACTAGTTCATTCCTGATCCAGTTCTTGTAACGAAGCACCACTTTATTTATTATTTGTACCGTACTTTCGTGTATCTTAGGCTTTAAAAGAAGACTCGGTAGAGTTGAAATAAATTCTTTAAATACACGTTCTCTGCAATGCATTGACAATTGGTAAAAACAGTTTGAAACCAAGTAGAACTTGAAATGAGTGCATAGAGAAAATTTACCTGTGTAATTCGTGCAATGTATGGTCTAACATAATATCACTGATGCTGGAAAACAATTGTAATTGCAGTTCTTTCTTCGACTGATCGCAACATGCGTTTACAACCGATTGTAGAGTTTCGCTAAGATCAAGATTATTTCTGTACCAAATTTTACTTGCTTTCAGAAATAATGTTCTCAATAATTTAATCAACTGTGGTAAAACGATATTATCTTCGGGTGACCAGTCCTCGAGTCTCTCTACAAGAGAACAAACATGGAAACCATATGTAAAAAAAAAACGAATGATTCTCCGTGAAACTTCCACAACCATGTAGACTTACCATTTAAGTATTTAAGTACAGACATAGAATAAGTTTTATTTAGTTTAGGTGTAATTTTATCATTGTATTGTATTGTTGTAAACCAAACGTAAATTTGACAAAGTCCTAAATTATCTCCCAAGGAAATATCGCATGGTTTGTTAACAGAGAAGTCTTCTTGACGTTTTCTGTTTCTCATGGACGAGAGAGAACTTCCGGACGTGCCCAATTTGTTGTAAGGAAATTTTGAGAGTAAATTTTTTACAAACGTATTTTCAAAGTTACTTTTAAACCAGTATTTCATGTTTACGTCGCACTCGATATGCAATATGTCTATGCATTCGATTATTAGCTGTATAATTTCTACGGCGCTTTTCAATAATTCTAATGCTTCCATTGTAATTAAATGTGCAGAATTATCCACATTTTTCTCATTTGGACACACTTCGATCCAGCTATCGAATATAAGTGGCATTAACACTTCTACATATTTCAGAAGTTCTTCTGCATCTAAAGCTTTCTCTACAGCATTCTCCTTTAAATTGTTTCTTTGTTCGAAATCAATTTCATAATTTTCAAAGTATGTATTTACATAAACAGGAACATACCTAACATTTTTGTTTACATGGACAACTTGTGTAGTGAAATTTGTACAAACATTCTGCTGTGATTTATAAAAACTAACAATAGAAGCAAACATGGTAGCCAATCTTTCTAAAACCTTTATTCTCCATTTTACATTGGTATGTTTTGTACTTAAGGTTGTTATTAATTGCCTATCAGGTTTCATTTCAGTATGCAATCTAGAAATCATATCTAAAAAATTTGGCAATACCTTTTTACTATTTTTTGCCAAGATAACGCTGCAATTTTGTACGAGTACATCCAAAAATAGTAAAGCATCTTCTTTGATACGTGGATCTATATGTGTCATGGCACATCTCAAATATGAAATCAGAACATCGCAATATGGATTCAAGTGATCATTAGACACTGGACCAAGAATCAAACTTAAAACTTTAAAAGAATCGTGCCTTATGTTTCTCTCTTTATCAAGAGACAAGGAACATATACCTTGTAACAGAGACCCAAATTGTAGGCTCAAAAAGTTCAAAGAATGTTGGGACAGAATATCTTTCAGCTCTCGTATAGCATCCTGTCTAACTGTTGAGTTATGATGTTGAAGGCGTGACAATAAGTCCTATAAGTTACATTTATGTTTTACAGAAATTATACCCTTGTAAAAACATTCTGAATATTAAATAACAATTTTTAATCACCTTAACATTAAGCTTCCTTTTACTAAGAATTTCGGAGTCATCGTGTTGTTTCAGCTGTTCGCGTATCACAATCTTCTTAACTTTGAATGTTGGATGTGTGACATTCAATCCCTTTGGTAATTGCTTCGTTTTCTTCGCTTTTAGTTTGACTTTTGCCTTTTCAGACTTTAAATGTTTTAAATGCTTATGACCCTTGCCCATAATTAATTATTTCATATCAAAATAATTTCCTAAAAAACGTGTTGTTTCAAGTTGTATTATTGTGAAACATACAATTCGTAAGACTTTCAGTCATAATTTAGAGAAAGTCATGTATAAAAATCCATTTACGAATATATAAATTACCGTAAAATATACAATAGTACTAACTTGAACTGTGCGTGATATGTTTACAATTATAAAATACGTATTGTATATTTTGAAAAACTTAGGTTACATACTCACGAGGTTTTAGATCGTCAGATGTTCCGCTTGCATGTACCTACACGCAATGTCGAATTGGCTGTCAAAAGTGTGTCTGCTGAGCTTTAACGTACGTACATAGGTAAATAATAATAACTAAAGTAAATTAAAATTCCCACATTAAAAAGATGGTATTGTGTAGATGCATAAGAAAATGTTTATTTATATAAACGATATAAATATACTTCATTTAGTATTTTTTTGTCAAATCATTGTACAATGTAAGGTTAGGCTGATGTTTCAAACATGTTTGCATTGCTTCAGTATTACAAATTACTAAATCAATGCTTTTTAATTATTTTATTTTATTGTCATTTCTTCATAACGCGTTGTAGTCTAATTTTGAAATATGTTTATTTTGACCACATTCTTGTGTTGATTCAAAGCAGTTTTATATAGTCTTAGAATATTACACATTTTTTCAGTAATATGCTCTTTCATTTTCATCTGTTTCTCCATATAATGGTATAACTCTATGAATTAAAACTAACTACTTTATGAACTATTTAACTACCAAAATTAAAACAGAGTTTACATTTTTCGAAATTGCAATTTAATTTCCTATGTATAATGTAATATTTGATTAATTGAAATATAAATTACAATAAAGCTTATGTAATAGCATAGTGATAAGATATTGGATACAATGTTCATTTAATGATAATTCTGCCACATGGTCTAACTGTGAAACAGTTAATAATACATTTCTTGTATTTTTTCAGACACTCATCTTAAGTAAGGAACAATCGCAAGATTAAATTTTATATGGCAAATGTACGAAGGATCACAGTTATGAATAAGAAAACGTTATAATTAAAGCAACAACAGGGACAATAAATTAACAATTCAAAATCAAGAAAAGAAACAGAATAAACAATTTAAAATGAACACAACATTGACATACTGTCCACCAAATATAACATTTACTGAAATTTGGGTAGAACATGGAATGTCAAAATGTTTTATGGACACTGTTAGTATTAGTATAATTTCATTGTATCTGTTAATTTTTGGTACCATACAACTTTGGATGTACCAGAAATATGGAACCGAAACTCCTGCATCTTTGTTACCCAAAAACAAGCTGTACATTTTACAAAAAGTTCTCTTGTATTTTATCCCAATACTAAGTGTAGTAAGAATACTTTTTCAAGGTACACTTTTAGATGACAAAAGAGTTTATGGTTATATGGTAAGCAATTTCTTTTTTTTCTTCTTTTAATATGTATACACAATAATACCATTTAATTGTAAAAACTAAAATTATCTTAATACTTTCAGATTCTCACAACAGCATTAACTGTGATTGTTTATCCATATTCTGTGTATATATTAAAGATAGAGAGACACAAACTGTTACCTAGTGTACCACCGCATGGTCATGGACTTGTTTTATTGGGCTTCTGGACTTTAGCGTTTGTTGCTGAAAATCTTGTTTTTGTTAACATTGAAAAACTTGAATGGTGGTTCCATTTAAATACGTAAGTTTCACAAAATTATGCTGCAACGAGTATACTCTGTGCCTTGCATTGCATATATTATAGTAGGGCATTCTCTATATGTGTGTGTGTATGCTATTTACAGATCGTCGGATCAGATTGAGATGGCACTGTTCGTTTTACGTTACGTCAGCAACTTGATCATCTTTGCCTTAGGACTTAAAGCTCCAGGGTTAACTGGTAACTCAGATCCCGAATATCGTACTTTACCAAATGGTCCAACTACACGGCCGAGATATTATCAAGGTGTAAGTCATAGCAACTATAGAGAGTTCCATAATAGAGTTATACGAGTATTTTATTTTAAACGTCACGCAATTATTGATAATATTATCATTTTTAGAGACCAGAGGAGAATGCTTCTGCTTGGAAAAATGCCTGGCATAAGATAAAAACATTGGCACCATTTTTATGGCCTAAACAGAGTATTGGACTTCAGCTAAGGGTTCTTTTTTGTTTCGTGTTACTTATATCAGGACGTTTAATAAATTTATATGTTCCAATTTATAATAGAAAGATTGTGGACAGCGTTACCGAAATTCCTAGGGTGTTCAGGTATATAACATGTTCTAGGAGTGCTTGAACATTGTGTGAGAACTGTATCTATAATGTGTTTGATTTCTGTGATAGATGGGATCTCGTATTAATATATGTGGTATTCAAATTCTTGCAAGGAGGAGGTACAGGTAATATGGGAGCACTTAATAATATGAGATCATTCTTATGGATTCGAATACAACAGTACACTACTAGAGAAATTGAGGTAGAATTGTTCAGGTAATCATTTATGTATAGCGTTCTTTTCAAATCTGCTTAATTAAATTTATATTTGTATTATACTTTTATAATAAATAAACATTTTCAGGCATTTACATAGTCTGAGTTTACGTTGGCATCTTGGAAGGAAGACTGGCGAAGTATTGAAAGCTATGGATCGCGGCACGGATTCTATAAACAATCTCCTCAACTATGTTCTCTTCACCATCGTACCAACGATCGTCGACATCATCATAGCCGTTATATTTTTCATAAGCGCGTTTAATAAATGGTTCGGTTTAATCGTATTCGCAACTATGAGTCTTTACATAGGTGAGTACATTACATATTACAAACGTTTTCTTTTCTTCAATTTGGCACCGTGTCTTATAAAATATTTTTGTGTACTGACATTAGCTGCGACGATTATGGTTACCGAATGGCGTACAAAGTTTCAAAGGCGTATGAATTTAGCAGACAATGCTCAGAGAGCACAGAGCGTTGACAGTTTACTTAATTTTGAGACGGTCAAGTATTATGGAGCAGAATCGTACGAAGTGGATAGCTTCAGAAAAGCAATATTACTGTTTCAATCGGAAGAATGGAAGTCGATCGTTACGTTAAATATCTTAAATCTATTGCAAAATATAGTTGTTTGCAGTGGCCTGCTAGCCGGATCTTTACTTTGTTTACATATGGTTAGCATGACCAGAATACTTTTCATTTCATTTGAATTTCAACAAGATCAATGGGAGATGAATGATAAATTGACTGTTTACAGGTTGTAACCGATCAAGGTTTAACGATCGGTGATTATGTTTTGTTTGCAACTTACATCATTCAACTTTATGTACCTTTAAATTGGTTTGGAACGTATTACCGGTAAGTAATGACGCCGATTTCTTGTTCGGTGAATTCCGAATTATATTGCCGACTAAAAAGTCATTATTGTTTACAGTGCAATACAAAAGAATTTCGTTGACATGGAGAATATGTTTGATCTTCTCCGAGAAGAACAAGAAATAATTGACGCGCCAGGTGCAGGGCCGTTAATAGTAAAGGGTGGCAAAGTAGAGTTTTCGAACGTGACATTTGGTTACACTCCTGAAAAAGTTGTACTAAAAAATGTTAGCTTTATCGTTCCAGCAGGAAAAACTGTTGCTTTGGTTGGACCTTCTGGTGCTGGAAAGTCAACTGTAGTACGATTGTTGTTTAGGTTCTATGATACAGAACAAGGTGCGATTTTGGTCGATGACCAGAACGTGAAGACAATTAAACAGGACTCGTTACGAAGCGCGATAGGTGTTGTACCTCAGGATACAGTATTATTTAACAACACTATAAAATATAATATCCAATACGGTCGTATCGAGGCTGGAGATGCAGATATAATTGCAGCAGCTCAAACCGCAGAGATTCACGAACGGATTCTCTCGTTTCCGGAAAGTTATGAAACACAGGTGTTTATATATATATGATATATCTATCGAACCATGTCCAGCTTTAGTGTTATTTAATTAACAATGATTCATTGTAAATACTCAGGTTGGTGAAAGGGGTCTACGTTTAAGCGGCGGAGAAAAGCAACGCGTAGCCATCGCACGAACAATTTTGAAGGAACCAGTAATTGTACTTCTAGACGAAGCAACGAGTGCGCTCGACACTCAAACGGAACGTAATATTCAAGCAGCGTTGAATAGAGCGTGCGCTAATCTGACAACCATTATCATAGCGCATAGGTTGTCCACGATAATACATGCCGATGAAATCCTAGTTTTCAAAGATGGAGAAATCGTAGAAAGAGGCAAACACGAAGAGCTTATTTCTTACAATGGAATTTACAACTCCATGTGGCATGCGCAGCTAGAAAACGATCAAGAACCTACTAAACTTCCAAACGGCGCCGTTCAATCAGAGAACGAGACATCGATCTCTTAAATGCTTTAAATAATTCAAGATAAATTCTTCATGAAATCCTCCTTAATAAAGAGAAGCTTACACGTATTTTATAAAATACTTAGAAATAATTTTATTTCAGTACAAAAAGTACCAACAATTATGGATTCCTAGAACATGATCATATTTCGTCGAGTTCGTGTTTTATTTATTAAAACGTGTGTTCTTATGAACAATTATGTAAGGATAAAAATGTGATAGTAACCAATTTTATGATCTCGTAGAAAGATCATTGTAATTAGAGAGGCATCTAAAGTAATTGTTAATTATTAAACGCCTAGTATATGTTTTACATATACATATATATATATTAATGTTTTTAAGAATAAAAAAAATTTCATATAATAAGCTGCATTTTTTTCAGAAACAGATGAACGCTTAAAATATTCGAAACCTTCTACTTTTCCATAATGTACTCTATTGATTTTGATGAGCTTTAAAAGAACAAATATTTAAATCACTGAATATACGTGTTATTTCGTATTTTCCTTTGAACTACTTTCTTTATTGTTCCGCTTGTGTACTTTCAGTCATTCTACTTCCAAATGCTCCATCAGGCACCCAACCTGATTCATCGATAGGATCTGTTACAGATTGTTCTTGCGCTCCCCAAAAATAATAACTCGCAAGAAATATCCACACAAAGAAGTACAGTGCCTGGTGTAATGAAGATAAGTTGTAAATGTTAATTTTTCGAAATAACTTGGAGCTATTACTTTGAAAGCTTCTTCTTTCCCCATGCTGATTAGTGAAGGTTACTCATGTCAAGTTAAATTTTGTTAAGAGTGCTTTTGGTGCTTTCTTACACCAAGAATTATTATATGATTAATTTTCGTATGATTTAAAATAATCGTAGACAAGAAATCTAAGTGTTATTTTCTTCGTCGCATATTTCCTTTTCTAAAATTCCAACTTGATCAATTTCGATAGCATGTTGAACAAAATTGTTTTGTGAACAGCTGATAATCGAATATCTAATTTTATTCGGGTCTCATGGTAACGTACTTATGTGACGTGTATCGAAATGTTTGCACGCAGATGAAGAAACATATTAGTGTTATATTGTTAATTTATATCTTTTATCATGTGTGATTAAAAATGAATAGTCTTGGTTTAAGCTTAATTTTAAAAATGGGCTGTATATGCTCGAAAGAAACTGTCACAGTAAATTCAAGAAATTATATAGTACGTGAACATCTTGGAGAAGGGCAAGTTTGACACGCAACAGATTTTCATTGATTACAATAACGTATCCTTTTCGTTGATTTTACAAATTGTTCCGTAATTTTCTTACATATTTTCTATTGGTAATTTGTTCGGTTATTAACGGAATGTTTTAATTTAATCCCACTTAACCTAGTCTGTTCTTTCTTAACGGTAATAACGATAGTGTATATAAAAATTAGCTTCTGTAATTAATTATATTTCAATTTATTTGTAGTGGATTCAGTACTGTACTTTTAGTTGAGGACACAGAAACACATAAAAAATATGCTATTAAGAAAATCATTTGTCATGGTCTACAAGACCAGAGACTAGCTGCGAAAGAAATAGAATACCATAATCTTGTAAAGCACCCAAATGTAATAGAATGTATCGATTCTACTTACAAAGGAACTGCAGATCCAGTCCTTAATGCTACCAGCGAAGTATTGATCGTTTTACCTTATTACCATGTATGTTTTATATTGTAAAATTCATTGACACGTATACAAATAATGGTTCAAGATTTTAATAGACCGGCTTTTTATTTTTTTCTTTCTTGTTTTTACTTTTATTTAGAAAGGTACACTCGCAAGTGAGTTAGAAAGACGAATCAAAAACAATGATTATATGAGCTCAATAGATATTTTAAATATTTTTTTACAAATATGCGAAGGTGTAAAAGCATTTCACGAAGCGAAACCAGATCCTCTTGCTCACAGAGATCTAAAGACTGCAAATATAGTTCTTGGTGATGGAAGTACACCAATTATAATGGATTTAGGTGACTGTCATAGTTATTACGTATGTTAATACATTCTTATTATACCAACCGTTATTACATGGATATTAATTGTTTTAGGTTCTGTAGCACCTGCCAGAGTTAAAGTGTGCGGTTCGCAAGCAGCGCAAACTTTACAAGATCTAGCAGCTGAAAGATGTTCAATGCCATACAGAGCACCGGAATTATTCAATGTAGAAAGTTATTGTATGGTAGATGAACGAACAGATATTTGGGTATTGTATTAATTGTATCCTTCGGTTGAATGTTTTCCTTTGCTATTATTATTGTGTTTAAAACCTTGTTTTTCTAGTCTTTAGGTTGTATACTTTATGCACTTTGCTATTTTAAATCACCTTTTGATGCCGTTTATGAAAGAGGTGATAGCGTTGCTTTAGCAGTTATGAGTGCAAATATTACATTCCCAGAAGATGCTCCATACGACGAGGTTGTTAAATGTTATGCGGTTTTTTTTCTGTCCGAATAACGATGATTCGTCAAATTAACATTTAAACTTTACATTTTTCAGGATATGCAGAATCTTATTTTATCAATGTTGAAGGTAAACCCAATGGAACGTCCTTATATATACAGTGTTATAGAGAGTGTACACGATCTTATCGCTAAATTGGAGAATAGAGCGTAATCGTATTAGCGACAATAATTAAAATGTTTATTGTTCCAAAAATTAGATATAGACAATTTTTTATACTTGTTTCAAATGTCCATTACATTTAAAGGGAAAGTCATAATATTATAATGCAATAATAGGACTTGGTAGATTTTTTACCAAACACTCAAAGTATTTTCATTATTCCAAATTATTACTTGAAATTCTTAGAAAGTAAATGTTTGCAATAATGAAATAAAAATTTTATTTTACATGGACGTGTACCTGTATTTCATATTTCAGGTAAACATTATTCTCACAGTATTGTTAAAAATGTAGATATCATAAAAAAAGCTTTCATGCATAATTCATAATATACAGAAGGATCAACTAAAAAATCTATTACTTTCTATTTGTCCATCTGTAAAATATCTTAATGACTACGTTTTTTTTATATATTCAAAAATGCATTCTTTACATGTGTACATATAAAAATATATTTGTGACTTTCAAACACACGTAGAAGATAGAAAAATATGTATCGTGTAATGTAGTAGGAATCCTTGTTACTAATAGTTCTGAACAGTAAAAACTCAACAAAAAGTACACTTTTCTAAACTGTTATGTATTATTTGTAATCGTCATTATTTAAATAAAAAAAAAATAAAAACAAAAAAAATACTTAACGTACGTGTATGTATGTATAAGTATACGTAAAATTTGTATTAAATCTGATGTACACGTTTGATCGAAAATTCACGTGCAGATAACGGTTGCAAGAATCATACGATGTAACGTATGTCGGTTGCGTCATGAATACGTCACGATGGTCCGATACTTAAACAATTCGTAAACAACGAGAACAGAATATTTTACGTAAATCTTTTATAATTACATCGATTTATGGAATTTTTACTTGGATAATTCAATTATAATTTATGTGAACGGACAAATATAACGATTTCAGTGTTGAAAATGCGTCAATAAATTTAAGCCACACTTCACTCCGGTGAACATCTTTCAAGCTAAGAGCGTAAAGTAGTTTTTTTTTTTTGAGCTTGTGTTTTAAGTAGAGTCCGGTTCTTCCTTGATCTGTCGTATGTATATCGGAGACATCTCACTAAATACTGCATTTTCGTGTTCACCTGTATAAACTACGAATCGCAAGTGAGTTTTACTTAATACTCGTACGTTACTTGTTCCAGTAAACTAACCTTCATCGACTTTCGGACTTCTCGTAAGAATATTTTCTCTCTTCAACGAAATCTTAGTTAGGCTATTATTCTAGGAATGTTCATTTTTACGATTTCTACCATTTTACATATTTATGATCTTTAAATAAGCAATAACGAACTTGTTCGTTAAATATGCTTGTTCCGTTGCGCATGCGAATTCGTTAGTTGAATTGTATTCCGAAGAACAGGTATCGGTAAAACATTAGAAAAACTTAACCTTATCTATAATAAAATCGAAAATTTGAATGATTCACGAGGGTATAGGTTTTTCATGTAGAAATGTATAAGTCGGCGGCATTCCTTTCGGTGGTCTGTTGCATCATTTAACAAGTTACACGCTATCAAAATTGCCAATTATTAATAACGTCTGCCTCGATTCGATCGTATCGAAATTATCTTCGAGCGTTTCCTTTTTATCCCCTTTTTTTCCTTGTTTGTTAAAAACGAAAAGAAAAAAGACGAACTCGTCGGATTTTTTTCAATTTCCAATAATCTCCATCTTATCTTCTCGATTGAAATTTTTAGGTCGTTTGATTTATGTTTCATGTTTCATGTTTCATGTTTCATGTTTCATGTTTCATATTTCAAGTTATTTGTTTATTCGACGGACGAGGTACACGGGCAATCTACAACTCTGTCGTGACATAGCAAATGCTAATTTTTTGCGTAATAAATCCCACCTCACCCTACCCTTATTACATATTACATGTCTTGAAAAACGCGGCAAAAATGTATCAGGCTAGAAGAGGTCAATAATTATTGATTTTACATAATTTTTTCTTTTGTCGGATCGAAGTTCAGGCCAAATTCTAAGAAAACACGTAGGTTCGATTCATTCGGACATTAGATGTATATTGACGAGAATAATATAGATGTTTGGATAAATGACGAAAAAACGAAAAAGAAAAAAGAAAGAAAGAAAGAAAATTGGTTGGTACAGAATTTTTACGTTACTTAACAGTTTCCACGAGCAGTTATTAGACAATTCGGAACCCAGCTCTTTTAGCTGTTCAAAAAGGTCAAGGTTACACTTGTATGAAGAAGATGCTCACAAGAGAAGTGGGAAGATAAGTGGAAATTTTCCATAAAGCTATTGTGGCTTAATTTGAAGAAATTCTTGTCGAGTTCGAGAATCAGTTTGATTAAATAGAAATTTCGTTAATTTCATCGCACAATAAAGGAATACAATGATACGGTTTACTGAATTATTTAACGAGTTAATTGGTGCTAATCGCTTTGAGAATCACTGCATTATATCGAAGGCGTTTGAGAATCGCGACAGTCACAAAAGTATCATGAATTGGCCACTTGTGCGGTAGCATTTGTACTTACGTGTGTGTCCCTTGAAAATTTAAAGTATATTGTAAATCGTTTTGTTCATATTCTTAACGCACCGTCCATTTTATAATGAAACAATCGAGTTTCTCTGAACGATTCGAGAATTTCTATCTCGATATTTCTAATGGGTATATCTGTATTCACAGAAATTCGCAGTTCGACAGACACACGCGTCGCAAGTGTCCTCTGGCCATTTTAATCAGAATATGTTCACTTTACTTGAAACGTCATAATTTATCCGATGACATAATCAATATCGAAAGAGTTTGAAAACCTTTACTCCGTCCACGTGTTATGCGGAGATCGTATTACTTTACGGTCACGTGATCACTACTTTAATCCTCGTACGAGTTTCTTACATTCTACGATTTTCTTCGATAACGGAATCAATCGAATGTTTCATCCTACTGAATACCGCGCTACCAAAATGCCAAACGAATATTATATGTTATGCGTTTTGAATCGCAACTTTCGCAACTTTCGCGAATATAATACTCGCAAAACATGCTGCTGCATGTATTTCACAGGACAGTCGAAAGTTGCGATGTTCCCGTGTAAGAGTACATTCGATTTATCGACATTTCGAATTGTAACAAAATGTCATTTCGTTTGTCCACCGAAATGTCTATATTGCGAAAAGAAGATTACAAAAATCGGAGGTAATATAAATTTGCATTATAACTTTCGAATACCCTTCGAGTAACTCTCGAATAATTCTCGAATAATTCTCGGATTATTTTCGAAATGTAAACGAATACGAACACGTGACGAGAAAAAAATAATGAAAATAGGTTAAAATGACCGACCGTGAGAAAAAAAAAATAATAAAATCGTACGATATCTCGAGATATCGTTAGCTCTTGGCGTTACATATGCGCATGATGTCACTTTGAACAGTTCAGTTAACCGCTGGCAGCAGTGTGCGGTGGACGTTTCTCTGTATTTCCTGTTTCGAGTCTCTTAGGTTAGGAAATATACCGCGAGAAGGTTAAGGTCGATCACTCTTTTAACCATTAATTTCAAATCCCATATAGTATTTTTCCCACTGAGTGACTGTGCTATCATTTCTCATTCGAAATATCGTTTCGTATTTCTGGTCTCGCGTGTGTCGCGAGTAATCGTTCGCGTCCATACCGATTTCAAATCGTTCGCTTCAATTTTATACGTACGTATATTCGGATACAGTAGGTTTTCACCGATTTATCGATGCCGTTAATGCGCGGTGTCGACAACAGCAGCAATAAAATCAAAAAATCAAACACGACTACGTGAATGTCTACGTCGCACGGTAGCTGAAGTTTAAGTGAAAGTTATCGGCCTTCGCGCATTACAAATTTCTCTTTCGATAGACTACAATATTTTACGATCACGAATGTTGTACGGTTTTTCGAAAGATACCTGCTCCCTCGTGATATTTAACTTGGAATTATTGTTACGCGCTTTTCGCCTATGAATCTCATTTTAAATTATAATTTTCGTGTCAGTTCCCGCCTGACGTAACTGTTTAAATCGTCAACATTTCAAATCAATTTCTGGGAAAACTTCTCGGTAAATTCTACGAGTTCTCAAAGCATTCGTACATTTTCATTCTGGGCTTTTGTGTTATAATCTATTGTCTCGAGAAAAGACGGTACATATTTAGCGATTTGATTCGATTCGATTCGATTCGATTCGTTAACCATCGCGACGAACAAAATGTCCAGGGAATAAATATCGATAACTTCTTTTATTTCTATTTTTCTTTTTTTTTTTCTTTCTTTCTTTCTTTCTTTTCATTACCTTCATTATAGACTGATATTTTCTATGCGTTAAAAACTTTGTTAGAATTTGAAGTGCACTTGCGTATGAAAGTATGTACATTAGATGCAAATGCATAACGCGGATGTATTGCAAATCGTATGGACGATGGTTGTATAACACACAGAAAAATGCGTGCTATTTAAATGGCAAATAATGTCAGGTATAGAACGATATTTAACGACGCACGGTAAGAAGAGAAACAGGAAAAGTTTAAATGATTCGTAACACTGATCGATAGTTGAGTAATATTCTTTTTTCTGTTTAGAACTTGAAATGTTAGGAAACGTAATCAATTAAATTCAACGAACGAAACGCTCGTTTATTTCAACTGTGATGAATTTGACTACTAATCATTTGAATTTCGACGAATTAACGCTGTTCGGCGCTGGAATGCGGTCGGTCGACTTTTACTTAGGTCTACGATATAAACTCGAGAATTTTTAAACCCGATACCTTTTCTTTTTCTTTTAACGCGGAAGTAGCGTACCGCAGGGGAAAAATTATATTATATATAAAAGTTCAACTTTTACATTTACCGATTAATAATTCCGTGAAATATTTTTCTATGGATAATACCTATAATAAAATATTCGATTTTAGGAACTTAACAAAATGTCGGCGAAAGCAATCCGAGAGGCAACAGGAAAGGACTTGATTAATCGTAAACTTCCATCTGGCACAAGTGCAGTGAAATGCAGATTTGTGACCATCACGGAAGATACAAACTGGGCAGACGTTGTAAACAACAATCCATGGTTACAATCGGAGAAGTTGGTTGTAAAGCCTGACCAGTTGATCAAAAGGCGGGGAAAGCTTGGTTTGATCAAGGTGAATGCAGACTTGGCCACAGTGAAACAATGGATCGCTGGAAGAATGAACAAGGATCAACAAGTTGGAAAAGCGACTGGGAAACTTAGAACATTTATCATTGAACCTTTTGTTCCGCACAAACAGGTGAACGCTTGTTGTTACTGTTACTGAAACTATAATATAAAAAATACGTATTAACAATGCATTATGAATCGTAGGAAGAAGAAGCTTACGTCTGTATCTATTCTCATCGAAAAGCCGACACCATATTATTTCATCACGAAGGTGGTGTTGATATCGGAGATGTCGACGCGAAAGCTTTGAAACTGGACGTACCTGTTGGAGAAGGATTGCCGGATCAAGCTACGTTAATAGAGAAGCTATTAGTAAATGTGGCAAACGATAAAAAGGGGTGAGCTACGGAAAGATAAAATGTTAGCTTATTTCGACATTAATTAAATAATATCATCTTTATCGTTTCAGAACTATCGCAAAATTTATAGAATCTCTGTACAAGCTTTACGTTAATTTATACTTCACGTATTTGGAAATAAATCCGTTGGTAGTAACGGATAATGGAATCTATATACTTGATCTTGCTGCAAAATTGGATACTACCGCTGACTTCGTATGCAGACCGGATTGGGGAGAAATTGATTACCCGCCACCCTTCGGACGAGATGCTTATCCAGAAGAGGCCTATATTGCTGACTTAGACGCTAAATCTGGAGCTAGCTTGAAATTAACCATTCTTAATCCATCTGGTCGGATATGGACAATGGTTGCTGGCGGTGGTCAGTAGAAGCGCACAGCAGTATCATTTACGTGATTAATCTGGTTCATGCTAACCGAATTGTGATTGTCAAGTCGTTATCCTTTACTTTGGCCGGGTTGATCTTACACTCGCCTATTTTTATATATCCAACGTACCTTCTTTCCAGGTGCATCCGTAATTTATTCGGATACAATTTGTGATTTGGGTGCTGCGAATGAGTTGGCCAATTACGGCGAATACTCTGGTGCACCTAGCGAGCAGCAGACTTACGATTACGCGAAAACCATATTGAGCTTAATGACAAAAGAGAAACGCAAAGAGGGAAAAGTATTGATTATCGGTGGTGGCATCGCTAACTTTACAAATGTGGCCGCTACATTTAAGGGTATCGTTAAGGCGTTACAAGAGTATCAACCGAAACTCGTAGAACACAACATACAGATATTTGTAAGAAGAGCAGGACCTAATTATCAAGAGGGACTGAGGTACGCATAGTTATTAAGAGCTGCGAACCACATCAACATCGACGGGACATGGATAAACGATCGTGTGCGGTTCTAATTGCAGAATTATACGCGAAGTTGGCAGAAGGCTCGGTATCCCCGTTTATGTATTTGGTCCTGAAACTCATATGACGGCTATATGCGCAATGGCGTTGGGCAAGAAACCGATCCCCGATCCCGAGGCTCAAGAATTTTCCACGGCAAACTTTTTGCTACCGTCTGGTCAAGATGTCGGTCCTACAGCTCCGTCGAAAAGTACTTCTTGTTCGCCTACCAAACAGCCCAAATTAAAGACAAGCGACTCGGTCGATGGATCGGCGAACAAACTACTTTTCAGCAGTAAAACTAGGGCCATTATTTGGGGAATGCAAACTAGGGCCGTTCAAAGTATGCTAGACTTTGACTTCGTTTGTCGTAGATCCGAACCATCTGTAGCTGCTATCGTATATCCCTTCACGGGCGATCATAAACAAAAGTTCTACTGGGGTCACAAAGAGGTACACATGCAAAATTATTCGTTCGCTGTATCAAGTGTGTTTCTAAGAATGTACGTAATCGCTATATAATATCCACTTTCAACGCGATAGGTGTTGATCCCAGTTTATAAGCAGATGAAAGATGCGATGACCAAACACACGGATGCCGATGTTATGGTCACGTTCGCATCGTTGAGATCAGCTTATGAAAGCACTGTCGAGACCATGCAATTCCCTCAGATTAGAACAATTGCTATTATCGCCGAAGGTATACCCGAAAATATGACAAGAAAGCTGATTTTAATGGCAGAACAGAAAGGCGTCACCATCATTGGTCCCGCTACTGTCGGAGGTGTGAAACCTGGCTGCTTCAAGATTGGTAACACCGGCGGAATGATGGATAACATTCTGCACAGTAAACTCTACAGACCTGGAAGGTAATCGCCTCGTTCGAAGTAGTCGTAGTACCGCGAAAGGTAGTTGTACTTGCTCTAATGAAAAAATTTGATTATCCAGCGTGGCGTATGTTTCCCGTTCCGGTGGAATGTCCAATGAATTGAACAATATCGTTTCAAAAGCTTCGAACGGAGTGCTGGAAGGTGTTGCGATCGGAGGAGATCGTTACCCGGGAACTACTTTCATGAATCATATAATGCGTTACCAACAAAATCCGGAGGTGAAGCTCATAGTTCTCCTGGGCGAAGTCGGCGGTGTGGAAGAGTACGAAGTGTGCGAAGCACTGAAGGCGAAGAGAATTACTAAACCGTTGATTGCTTGGTGTATCGGTACCTGTGCCAGCATGTTCAATTCCGAGGTGCAGTTCGGCCATGCTGGATCGATAGCCCATAGCAACTTGGAAACGGCCTCTGCTAAGAACGCAGCGTTGAAAGCTGCCGGCGCGTATGTACCCGACAGCTTCGACACTCTTGGCGAACTGATTCACACCGTTTACGAGAAACTCGTCAAAGAAGGAGCGATCGTCCCAGAACCGGAAGTTCCACCGCCAACCGTTCCTATGGACTACAGTTGGGCCAGAGTAATATAAATAGATTTAATAATTACATTCAATATTGTACAGCGTTCCCGATAATACAACCATTCGAATCTTTTAGGAACTCGGTTTAATAAGGAAACCGGCCTCGTTCATGACATCTATTTGCGACGAGCGCGGACAGGAATTACTGTACGCCGGAATGCCTGTGACCGAAGTGCTGAAGCAAAACGTGGGAATCGGTGGTGTGGTCTCACTGTTGTGGTTCCAAAGGTGCTTGCCACCCATGTATTGTAAATTCCTCGAAATGTCTTTAATGTTGACAGCCGACCATGGTCCTGCCGTCTCAGGAGCGCACAACACTATTGTATGCGCTCGTGCTGGCAAAGATTTAGTCAGCTCTTTGGTATCCGGCCTTTTAACTATTGTAAGTTATCGTCGAAACAAAGACACTTTACTGGGTGTTTTACTCTACGGGAATGAAAACGGTGATAATATATATAGCTTTTTAAACTCCAACAATAGGGTGATCGTTTTGGAGGAGCGTTGGACGGTGCTGCTCGTATGTTCTCCGAAGCCTACGACGCTGGATTACATCCACAAGAATTTGTAAATAATACACGTAAAAAGGGCAAACTGATCATGGGTATTGGCCATCGTATAAAATCTATAAATAATCCGGATATGCGAGTAAAGCTCATTAAGGAATTCGTAATGGAGAATTTCCCTGCCAAGCCTTTAGTTGAATACGCGTTAGAAGTCGAGAAGATAACTACAAGTAAGAAGCCTAATTTAATTCTTAACGTGGATGGTATCATTGCTTGTGCCTTTGTTGATATGCTGAGAAAAAGTGGAAGCTTCACTAGAGAAGAAGCACAGGAATACATCGAGATTGGTGCTATAAATAGTTTGTTCGTCCTTGGCAGGAGTATAGGTTTTATCGGTACGTACTTTTTTTTTTTTTTTTATCAACTTTTATGCGTAGTTATTATTGTCTACAATAGTATATAATTATTAAATTTCATTGCTACAGGTCATTATATGGATCAAAAGAGGTTGAAACAAGGTCTATACCGACATCCTTGGGATGATATTTCTTATGTATTGCCAGAGCAATATAATTGAATTCATCTTCCATTCGCGTTGTCTATCAGAAACGCAGAATAAATATTACGAGTTCATTTAAGGTTTCGATAGCTATTACAATGATCATGTCACACGTGCTTACTCATAGCCGTAAGGACACATTAATTCTTAGACACAGGTAATAGAGAATTGTTGTATAGTCCACCTTAACTCTACTCATTCTTCGGAATCGAAGTTGTATTCGATGATGAAGTCAAGATCGGAAACTTCTATATAGTAGACAGTGTAATCTATTGAAAAAAAAAGATCAAACGAACCTGTAGAACAGAACAAGTTAATTTGCGTAATTGAAAGGTAACATTCCACAAAGCATTTTTTTTTTCTCTTTTCTCTCTTTTTTTATGTAATTGAAAAGCGACACGCAAATAGAAAAAATCTGATAAATAATTGTCAATTAACGCTCAATACTAATTTGTTAGCTCTTATAAACGATATTTATTGATGGCAGCACAAACTTTGTTTTTTTTTCCCCATTTTTAAGAATAAAGATATTACCATATTCGAAAAGCTTTTTATGAAAAATATCTCGGCATCGTGTATGTATGTATGTATGTATGTATGTATGTATGTATGTGCATGCATGTATATATCCTTTATATACGTATGTATTAAAATGTGCTATATGCACATATTATATATGTGTACATGCTACATTAACAATTTGTTGCACAAAGTAGTTTTTTCTTATGGCTTATGCGAACAAAATAAAAGATGTCAAACATTTAAGTATTGCCTTTAATTGAAACATATATATATATACATAAAATAATAGAGACGTAACTATTTTTTAATACGAATGACGTTCAATAAAATGTTTCGAGTGCAATTTCCGTTTATGCATAGACAAATACATGCCTTGGATTCTCCTTGACCGGTGTTCGTGGCTCTTGCGGTTACCTACTTGAAATGTTGATGATGCTTGTAAAGAAAATTGATACGTACAATTGGGTTTAATATCGACACGAATATAATAATAAACAGTGGTGGTGGTAATGATAGTTTTATTAAATCTTGTAACGTTTGAAAAATATTTATATACTGATTAGCGGACAAAATATATTGGGAAAGAAAAACGTAAGAGCTATTTACATGATTCGTATGAAGTCTATATGCCACATGTAAATTGATATTGAACTTGTATAGAGAGCTTCGATAAACATTCCAAAAATACTTGTTTCGAGTGACAAGCTGAAAATGTTTAGTATAATGTGTTTAATGCACCGATAAGAATATTCACTGATTTGGTTAATTATACTGAACAGTTTAGCTTTCTTTTTTAAATATTACGGTCAAATTTACAGGGAGAAAAAACGAATTTCTTCTAACATTAAGATCACAGGCTTTACCGTTCTTCAGAGAAACTAGGCAAAATAGTTCTCAATGTCATAAATTAATCAATATTCGGTAGCAATTGAAGAAAAATATCGGTTTTATTGAGTGTCTGGGAGATCATCAGCGGCTGTATTTATTATGATCCTGTCACTTGGCGGTGGTCTGTGGCGACCTAGATAATATATACATTTCCTTGCCAATTGTGGAACAACAATATTATTGTAGCACGACATTCCAGTAAGCAGAATGGAGAAGCCAATAAGCTGCACAAAATATCGAAATTGTATTAAACTCCGTAGCCTTGTATACAATAAACTCATGAAAAAACGGTAAACGACATACTTGCAAATAATGGAATGATTGCCATTTAAGCGCCAAAGAGAAACCCCAAATAACAACAGTTCGAGCGCTATCTAAAATCATTCTTGTAGTAGCACTCATTTCTTTGGTAACGCTGATACCCGCGAAGTTAAAGAATGCTATACTGAACGTAATACCTGTACAAAATGGTAATATATTATTATAAAATTATTTTAATATAATATTTATATAAGGTCCGATCGAATTATTAATAAAAATACTGACCAAGTATTGCTGTCAGCAAATGACCACTATTTCCAATCTGGACGAACGCATCTTTGGTGGCTTCAAGTGTACCTTGAGAGTTGTCTGCAAATGGGGGTGGAGCATGTATAAAGTTCAGAGGAATCATAATTATACACACTGCAATGAATCCAAAAATACCTGTAAAAAATACGTGTTTAAATATTGTGTCTTTCAAAGATTTATATCTAAAACGTACCCTCCCAACCAACTGCTTGTAATGCTGGTATGTTTTCACCAACCACAAACTTTTCTTCCACCACCATTTGGACAGCTGTTATGACCTATAATTATACCGTTTATTTTTCAAGAAAGGCTATAAGAAGCACCGAATTGTATCGAATATAGTTTTACCTGTGCACATATAACAAGCAAATCCCCAGTTATAATAGAATTTGTGCCCATATCAGAATCTTCCATAGTTACTATATCACTGAGTCCGACAAGAGCTAAACCAACTATAACCATACCTATACCAATCCATTCTCTACTCTCAAGTTTTCTATTTAGATAACCCATTGAAAGTATAGCTGTGAATATTATAACAGCACCACGTAACATTTGGAAACTACTTGCATAGGTCATATTTAAGCCAATGTACATGAGAGAAGTAGCACATGTATCGCATAATGCAGGAATGAACAGGATCAAAGGATTAAACACGCGTGATCCTTTAGTTAAACGATTGTTATCTACGGAGCCATCCTGTAATTACACACTTTAATATTAATATTTAACTCTGTAAGGTGCTGTAAGAATTATACACGATAATGGTATGTTATATGTATATGTATAATAAATAATACTTACATCCCTGCGACTATAATAATTATATACAACTTTAAATACAACTAGACATAGCATTTCTCCTATAAACATGAAAGAAGATTGCATAAAAGGATGATTGAAATGCCTGGGCTGTCCATCTTCACCTTTTATGACTTGTCTATCCGCGTATCTGGTAAATGAAAAATTGCATAAATTTAAAGAAACTGAATTTAATTAATAGTTAAATGTACATGTTGATTTAAACAACTCACTTGACAGACAAAGTATTAAATGACCCAGAAACAACCATGAGTAGAGCCAAAATGCATTGATAATGTGTCCATGCCATATTTAAATAATTAAGAAATTCTGTGAAAGCAAGAAATAAATTTACTGTTAAAAAAATACAGATTAAAAAAACGATCTATATTAACGAACGCTCATTGGCACCGAAGCTAATCCACACAACACAGAAATGCAGTGCAGCTATTTCAGATAAAAGAATCTCATTGTCAGCACTTTCTTAATCTAATCAAGACATATGCATGCGCACTACATAAAAATTCCATTAATTTGAAATTATTGCATGTTTTAAGAATCAAATGTATTTAATTACCTCTTGAACAAATTGATACATGTACTTATACACATACGTATAAACGAAAGAATATTAAAACTTCCATAGTATGAATGTGTCATTTGTGACAGTACAATTAATCGGCAGTTCCATCGTGAAACATTTGTATGCGCAACAAATTGCAGATAAATTAAACTGTCTGCACAATTAAAACTGGAAATGTATCCTTAGGAGAAAAGAGATACACAATAGGACGTAGTGTTTATTAATATGAAGCTACACTACGAAAACTAAACAAGTTACAACTAAACTATTTAAATACCTTTATTTTTTAAATACGATTACAGAGTTTGACGACGAATTCTTACACTCTGATAACCACTGATTTAGAAATACCTCTCATGTGTACTTAAAACCGAACGAGTAACAAAGTTCATTGCACCTTAAAGATAAAATCGTGATAAAATGAATATATAAAAGGCGGATAAAAACTTCACATTATCAAACAACTAAAAGCGAACGCATCAATTTCAACGTTGGGTGTTCTCAACTAGTTTCTCCTAGACCATGTGATTACACGTTAAAGAGAAAAATAGTATAATTTTTGCGAACACAAGCTTCATTCAATGGTATCATATTCTCCGCGAAATATTATTAATTGTACAGTTTGTAATTAATATTTTATTTTGATATATGCTTTGTACTATAGATACAGAGTCACAAAGGAATTATACCGTCATCTGTGGTAAACAGCTGAAATTGGTAACGGACGTAAACTCGGGCACGTTACCTACATAGTTAAATGTCTACAATTTACGAAACTTTTCTTATATCATAAGACTAGATTTGTTAATAAAAAACCATTAAATAATTAGTATACTTTAGAACAGAGCCGTCTAAATTGGTGCCCGCGGGCACTCTAGTGACACTCCCCTCACGAAAAAGTTACCCTCACCATACCTACTTTTACCTGTGTATTTAACACTATATAGAACTGCTCGCGTACACAAAACTCTTGGGCAACTCCTTGAGTAGAAGTAGTAGGGGAACGTTGCTTCACAGATTACTAACACGAGGGGAATAAGTTAGCATCTCTAATATAGCTACATACATGCTTAGAATAAGCATACTTAGAAATTTTTTCTTTTCTGTCATACGCATCTCGTTTCATTCTGATTGGTCATTAGGTACAGCCATTTTCGTTATTGGACAGAGCGGTGGTATCAACGAAGTTGATCATGTCACAGATAGAAACAAGTGGAGCTAGCGTGGCGCTCTTTTTACGCTTATATCGTAATGTAACTCATTCTTCAATTTTACACGGTACTCCAATAATTTTTCCCGCTATTAGCTATAGAATATATGACTCATTCTCAAGAGTCGTAGTGTGTTTACACGTTCTAAAATTATCAACGTACTAGAGACGGAAGAGGAGATATGTAGATGGAAAGAAAAGGAGAAACCACTTAGTGTTCTCGCATAATTATTAAAAATTCTCATATGAGAGCACAATGGCATCGTTAAAAACTAATGAAAGATTGTCCGAAGTTTTGGATTTATTTCTGCTTCCCAAATATAACATAGTGTCTACTACTTACCTTGATCTACTGTTAACCCATATTTCTGACAATGTGAAACAATGTAAGGAATTTTCAATTTAATGTAAAACTCATTTTAACTCATTTTAGTTCGTATGTCTTATATTTTCCTCTTGGTTCTGTTGGTTTGTTGTTTTAAATATGTAATCATAGTGGTTCTACGTCATCCGATATCTTGAATTTTAGGTGCTACAGATGAATACGAACATTGCATATTATTTCAAAAATGGGTTTTAAAAGCGGTAGATAGTTGGAGCTTACATGGTAAGCCTTCACAGCCTATAGGTATATTTACTTTGAAACTTGTAGGGATTATTTCCCGTAACGAGGTGCATTTCCATTATTGGCATTGCCAAAATGTATACAATAGGCTATGCGATATTTTTGAACTTCGCGAAGATAATGTGACATCTTCTATTAAAATGGCTTATACAACAATGTTATCAGACTTGATTCAACATCGGAGTGGCAGACAATGGATTATAGATTCTGGTAAATAAAATAATTTTAATATTAATAAATATACGAATGCTATAATAATAATAATATTTGTTTTATAGATGTTTGGAAAGACATTGTAAAGTATGCACATTGGAATCACACTATGTACGTTACACGTGAAAGTCAAAAGTTTCTGTGCCTTCTGCTGTTAAATGAACATCAAAACACAAGTTTTTGTAAAGAAGTTATTTTAGCAATCGCAGCACCATTAATAACTAACAATTTTGAATCTCAAGTGTGTCAGAAGTTGGAAGATAATTATTTAGAACAGAATAAATTATTGTGTACGACATTAGACTTATTGACTAGTCTCCTGGAAAATACATTGTTTGCAAACATTGATAATACCATACCTGAATTATGTCAAGAAGTTATTAATTTGGAGATGAGAGTGAAAGCTCTTTTTCAAGCATGTATCAGCACAAAGTTTTTACTTCATGTACACAAACTGTTGGTTTTGTGTTTATTCATACCATTAAAATGTGCAGTCAGAGAAGGACAGGAAACCATTGATGCCGAAGTATCACAAAAATTTAGTTATGAATTGTGTTACATGTCTATGATGCTTCTCTCAAAGAAATATATAACAGAGATTGTGAAAACAAACAAACTTTTAATGATTTATTGGAAAAAGCTTCAATTGTTGCATGAATTTGTTCTACCGCAACAACACAAATTTGAACATCAGTGTATAAGCTTAATGGTAAGCATTTTCTGTGTTATACTATATTTTTATCATTAAGAAATAATTGTAACATATTTCTTATATTAACAGATTATACCCTTGGCTGTATGTGTAAGACAGACATATTTAACTCATGATCTATTTGATATGTTTATAAATAAAATGTGTAATGTAACATGTACAGCAGTACAGAGATTAGCGTACAATATAAGAGACACTATATATAAAAATGAATTACCTTTGGCACAAATTTGCAAAGTATCTATTGACATAATATTAGAAATAACGGACATCATGGACAGGGTATGTGTATTGTATGTTGTAAATTATATTAATATTTAATTTCAAAATGTTTGTTTATAATTGTAACTGATATTGTAACAGGATATTGCGGTAATTACGTTCCAAACGTTATGTCATGTACTTAAAAATTTTTTACCACATCCCTGTATCGAGACAAACAATGTAGAAGCAAACGATATGACAAACCTGCAAAATGGCTCGAAGAAACCTACGATCATGTCCCCTTTAGAAGGGAACCCCATAGTCGATCATCCTGCATTATTAGCATCCCTTCTCAATGGCTTGGCAGTGATGACCGAAAAGTTTAAGTTGAAATGGCGAGAATGCGTGGAGACTATATGTTTATTATTCCTCGGACAAGAAATTTTAAATCACCAAGGAATTACATCTGTGGTACACATTTTTTTGCAATCTACAGAAATAGTACATATATACATACATATATTTTGAACATTGTAAAATTTTGTTTCCAGGTCTCTGTAAAAGCATTGAAGGTATGCAAATTGGCAATTCAAAACTTTATGCCACCTAACTTAGTATTACTTGTTGAAGCAGATAGCCACATGAACGAAATAGGACCAACGCTTTTTAAAAGATTGCACGATGTAAATTGGGAAGTAAGGGACAGCGTATTAGAAGTTCTAAACACAATTGCTGCAATTTCGGAAGACAGTATGTGTATACTTACGAATAATGTATGCAGATATAATTGCACGCATTCATACAATTGTTGTGAAATTGTTTACAGAATATCCAGCATTTCAAGATTTTTTATTAACAAATAATTTTCTACAATTGGGACTCGATATTGCTAAGACGGACAGTGAAAGTTACGTTCGAGCATCTGCTTTAGCTTTCATTACCACGACTGTTAGAATAAACAAGCTATGGAAAGAAAAGTTGTCGGAATTGAATTTACTGGTACGTCTCGTAGAATATATAAGAACATTAACAGATACAAGTCGGGTTACAAGCTTTTGTATGCTTTAGGATTTTGCTATAGATTTGCTTAACAATGAAAGCGAAGCTATAATCAGAAAGGAAGCTGTGATATTAATTAAAGAATTATACGTGAATTATAAGTGGCCGTAAGTGTAATTGTATAGAACTAATAGAGAGTGTTTACAAAGTATAGATTGTTTTGTTATTTAGGAAAGATATCATTGATTCAATGACACGGGCAATGTCGACAACTGCTGTTTTCGATCTTCATTGGGAAGTGAAAATAAGCGCCCTTGAATACTGGAGCCAGTTCATAAAGTCACATTTGTCCGATCAAGGGGTACTCGACGGTCATTTTCCAAATGTAACATTTTCCAAAGAACATAGGAAAATTGTATCGTTAAACGAATGTGAAATAAAACGAAGACTCAACAAAGCATTGGACGAATTGGCAAGACAGAATTGCTTGGGAGTAAGTAAATTTTAACGACGGGGCTCTTATACAGGAAATAATAATCTGTTATTGGAAATTTCAGGTTCTTTTAATTACTCTCGAGGATGACAGTGACTTCGAAGTATGCAAAACATCAGCAACCATAATAAATAAACTGAAATCATTCCTTTTAAAGTACAAACTCGATGAACCTATACCAGAATTGCCTTTACCTAAAGATTGTGCTACACTAGATACTTCGTATGTTAAATATGCAGCATCGAATAACGTGGCAAATTCAAATTCTACCGAGAGGTATTGCGATTCTAATAACGTGATAGAAGAAATTGTAGATGCGAACGACGCCAATCTACTTGCATCTATCTACAAAAATTCGATGAAAATGAGCGGAGAACCAGAAAGCACAGAAGAAAAAACTCGGCAGCTTATACCTTGTGTGACTAGACAATCTTTTCTTCAAAGAGTCTTCAATTCGAACATCGAAACTATTATTGAAGAAAAAAGCCGTTGGTTGACCACGTACACTACCAGTTTTGAATCTATATTAGACGACATTCTGACCATGTATCAGCAAAAGGATGTGAATTCGATGGATTGTTATTGATTAAAAATAACGTGCCTTAACAGCTACATACATAAATACGGTATGCAGTTCTTTATTTAAATATTCTCTATTATCTGTAAATCGATGTAACTTGATTTTTCACGATTTTTACTTGTAATTTTATATTTAGGGAAATTGTAATTAAACTAGAGAGAGATCATTATGAGAAATATGTTTATTCCACGTAGAAAAATAAATAATATCTTTACGCATCGCGTACATATTAATAACAGTGGATTATCGTGTACATAGATGAGATCAAATAAAAATTAAAAGAAAAGTAAAATATTCCATTCCTCGCATACTGGTAATCAAGGTAAAGTTCCGATAAAAAAGACTTACTTTAAATAGGGATTAACGTTAATACAAATAGGAATAATACTTATTTGAATTGCACTTAAATTTTAACATTTTTTTTCATGCTCAAATAGAGTCCACAGTTTCTTCCATAAGAGTTTCTGTATTCTCAGAACTCACAGCATCGATTGAACCCAAAGAAAAGCTAGCATTCGATGGATCATAGATTAAAAAATGTTTGTCAGGCTCCATATCTAACAGCGTCAGAGCAGTAACATTGTTATATTCGATGTTAAAAATTTCATTGTTAACCATGGTATTATGAACAGAATGTTCGATGCTGGAAGAGGCAGTTCTAGAAATCTGCATAGGCAGATGATTAGATTCTTGCAAAGGTTTATTTGCTGTTTTAGTCTTGTCATTGTCTGTGAGCCAAATTACATTCTCTTTAGTTTTCGTATTACTAGGATTCGCCTTATTCTTACTCTTTGTTCCTCTCTGCTTCCTTTTACTCAAATCGGCGCATAGATTTTCGACGACGCTAAAAAAGACATCGTCGGTTATATCTATTCTTTTATTCAATTCCTGTTCCCAAGCAATGTATGGGCTACAGTGTAACGAACAGTACATTTCATCATGGTAATCTGGCTTTTCGGTCTTGATAACGAAATGATTGCATAAGTTCTTATTGTTATTATTATTATTGCTTAGTATAACAGATTTAATAGAGTTTTCTTTGTTGAATTGGAAGCCTTGTAAATCGATAATGGTGTACGATAACTCTTCCAAGGTGTGTTGTCGAATATGATGATTATGCAAGTCCACGATGGAAGCATTTATGTTTTGACAAAGGATACAGTGGTAGAATTTCGACATTTTCTATACTTTTTAAGTATACCTATAAGTAAAATAACAATACCGATTGTGATTAAAATTGTAAAGGTAATGAAAAATGGAGACTTGTTCGATTAATTGGCATAAAATATCGAAATATGTGGCTTTGAAACGAATGCGTCACTATTTCCGAATAAAATAATTTGAAGGCAAACGAATCGAAAGAAAGAAAATGAAAGAAAAAAAGAAATTAACCTTTAGATGTTCGAAGCAATTAGGTTATATAAACATTGAAATAAAAACCTTCGAAGGAATGAAATGAAACAACAACCGATTACGAGTGAATCGAACGGTGTAATAAAATGAAAGATTTCGTAGAAACTGTGCACAACGTCTAAACGAATTTGACACACATTTATTAGGTAAGACTCTGAAAGCGATCGCGTATGTGCGGACGAGTGCGTTTCCTAGCCGATGCATTCGAAAACGACAGGACATTGTATCATAAATGTTGAGATGTAGCGCGAAGAACGTGTACGAATGAAATCGTGGATCGAACGATCGTAGAGTTGCATATCTTTTACAGGAAGATTAGTCGTCGAATGCTATCGAAATATAGGATACGGAAATATAGGATAAAGATAGGTGAAAATAATGAATAAGGTCGATGACAGAATAGTATAGAGTGCAGGCGAATGTTAGGGATCGTTGGTAATTTTCATACGAAACGATTCTACCGCGGAGAAGCGATAGAAATGTTCGAAAGAATAGCAACTGTATCTCGTTATCATCGTGGGGGTTTCTTTCTTCTATATTATATAAGAACGAACGTAATTTCTTCGAACGCGATGTTCGATCGTGTTGCAAGAAACGAAAGTATTACACACACCGGGTACGTGCCGTGCCGGTATATAAATAAAAAAAACTGCAAATCTTAAATAGCCGTCGATTAAATTTAGATTGTAAGAAGTCTGCCATTGCGCGCATTGGAAGTTGCATCGAGATTCTTGGCTGGTGGGGAGGAATGATCGAGGGATACGCGCCGCGATTGGCGGAGGATCGAGAACGAGCCAATAAACGGTCGCGTGGAACGAGAGGCGCGTGCGCGGTTTTGATTGCCCTGATCGCGGTTCGGCGCGGCATTCAGTCACGCGCAGCACTCTCGGGGATTCAGGTGTACGAGTTCGTTCGACACGCGGGTGTACAACCGCGGCCAAATGAACCTTCTTCTCAGTCAAGTATCTGAACGTTCGACCGAGAGCCGACGAGTGGAGTATTGGAAACGTGGATGAAACAGTTGTGCGCGCCTATTCGAGAAAATGTCGTACTACTTCCGTGACAAGTCGAAGTTCGGCGACAAATTGCGGGGTAAATCGGGCGACGAACTTTTGCAAGAAATCAAACAGCAATTCGACGAAGACGCGAAATCCTTCTTCAAACCGACCGCCGGCAGATCGGCAGGACGAGATCCGTTCGAACGGCACACCGTTTTCCCAAGAGTGAGTTTCCTACTCTCTTGTTCCAGTAATTCGATATACATATATACATATATACATATATACATATATACATATATATATATATATGTTTTGCTTGGCGTTGCGTTTCTTTGGAATAATCGCGGATTACTCTCCGATCGGGTCGACGTTGGCCTACTCGCGTTCTTAATGTTCCCGAATCGTTCGACTCTAGGATCTAATCGATCAATGTTTCGACGGTCGAACGCTCGTCGATCGTACGATTCTTCTGGTACAATTGGAACGGTAAAATTCTTTATTTATAGAGTGGCCCAATTTCCCGGTCGTTTGACTCGCACGCGTTCAGTTGTGTCTAGTTGTTGCTCTCGGTATTCTCGTCTCGAAGCCGACGCGCTCGACGAATGAACCAGCGAGAAAACGATGCGTGAAAGGTTCGCGTTTCGGGTGGACGAAAAGTCGTGCCGATAAGAGTCACCTGTTCCGCGCCGGCAAACGTGGCCGATCGCGATCGCCGTAGTCGAGACCGGTCTCCGGATCGTTTCGCGATCGAATTTGTCGCAACCGTTCCGATGGAATTCTTTTCAGCCCCGCGATCGCCTCGAACGCGCAAGGTTGCGGCGTCGAGCAATCGTTGGAGGAAAAATCGACAGCGAGACTGGTGTCTCGCCGTTTGACTCGAACGGTGACCTTACACCTTCTCGTAAACAAATTTCGTTAACGTTCGTACGCGCCATCTTCCGCGACGTTCCGGCGATTGACGTTACGTTATCTGCCGTGAGACTCAACGACACAACGTCGCATTTTGCGAACGACTCGGTTTATCGTAGAATATCGTGCACACTCGCGATAACGGGTAGGACACGTTCGGAACGCGAATAAAGGCAAAGTCGAAAGCGGCGAGTCGAACGTGACTCGACGAATCGTGAAAGCGTTTGCGTCGTCGTCGGACGATACCGGTAACTCGTCCTTACTTTCTTTCTTCCTTTCTCCCTTTCTCCCTTTCTCCATCTATTTATTTAGCTACTTATCATCTCGGTTGAAATTTGTATCGTTTCGAAGGCGTTCTCAGGGCGGTCGTCCATCGCTCGTTTCGGATAGACGAAACGCAGCTGCGGGGAGACTCGTATCGATCTCGTTCGAACCCGTGAACCAGGACTCGGTCCGGTCTCCCTCTTCCGTTCGAAAGGGGCTCGGAATGGAAGATCGGGGTTGGGGTGATTCGAACGGGACCGCTGCAACCCGGCGCGTCCACTCGCGCCAACTCGTTGCAACGCTTCCGAGCCGTTCGGACGACCGCTGGTTTTCGTGCCCGTCGCGGTTCGAGGCAACCTGAGAATTCGAACCATCTTGGAGCGAACGTAGGAACGTTCTCGACGGCCGACGACGCCGACGACGCCGAGAGATCTCTCAAAATAGCCGCCATTGAGTCTCTCGCCATTCCAGAGCGAGAGCGTCGATCCAGAATAATCCGTCGATCCGACTCGCGACACGCAGGCTTTCCTCGAAATATAGTCGAACGGATTTTTCGACGATCCTCTTGGAACGTTGATGCTAGACTGCTAGCACCCCTCCGGGAATCTGTTCCCTTTAAATCGGTTCGCGCGCGCCGGAGGAAACGATTCGAAAAAGCATTTGCCGCGGTGCCGAAGCCAACCTGGCATTCCTCCGGTCTTTGTTGGGTCGAGGTTCGCGGCCCTTTCCCTTCGATTCGCGGAACGGATGGCTCGCGCGACAGGAATGTCGGGTTCGCGAACGAACGCCGCCGCGGAAAGTGGAGGAGACGGTCCGAAAGTCCGTGGTGTAGGGGCGGAGGAGAGAGAGAGAGAGAGAGAGAGAGGGGCGCGGGCTCGAATATGTCACGATCCACGCGGTACATCCTAATTACTCCGTGAGTCACCTCGTGAAAATTACGAGGCGAGCCTCGAGGAAGCTTCGGGCCGCGAAGCGAAAATCTCTCGGCGCGCCACGGACCGTCGTCGGACCGCTTCTGAAAAGGGACGACGACCCCGTCTCGCGACGAACGCTTCGGAAGTCGCTGGGAAATGGTCGAGTACAGGCGCGAGCTTATTCCGGTATCGATGGACGCCTTGACCTTTCGAGCTTTTAACCGGAGCAGCTTTTAGCTTTTACCCGCACCCTGCCACACCTTGCCGCCACGCGCGCGTCCATCGAAAGATGCTCGAACGTCCAGGTTGAAATTGAACGCGTCCGCTACCGCGGCGGACGATACGGATCGAAAATGATCGATGATCCGGAATCGATCCGGGATCGAGCGAGAATCGACCCGGAGTCGCGAATCGGCATCGGCGAAGGAATGCGTCTGCTGTCGCAGGCCCAATGACGTCACGGTACGCCGGCTTGCCGACGAGCGGCGGTCGATCGAACTCCTCGAACCTTCTGAGCTCCTGGCAACGCTATCGATCACCGTAGATCATCGATCGTCATTATCGATGATCGTGCGAGCGATCGAGACGCGTGCACGGAATCGAACAGCGAGATCGAAGCCGGGGCCCGCGGTCGAGGGCCGCGTCCTTGCGTCTCGATCCATCGATCGACCCATCGATCGACCCATCGATCGACCCATCGAACCGTCCATCCGTTTCCTGCTGTCGCTCTTCCGTTCTCTCTCTCGAATCGATTCTCCGATTTCGACGGAAACGGCGAGCGGAGTGGACTCGACTTCGGTGGCCCGCGAATTTCTGTTCGCGCGCCTCGAACGAACGACGCGGCACTCGCTTTCGGCGGGGATCTTGAAATCTAGAAACGAGGATTTCCGGTAGTCGCGCGGTCGCGAGTACTCGACGCACACTCGCACGCTTACCTGCCTTGGTCGATCGGCTAATAAAGACGGGGAGCTCGCGTTATCGACGGGGACCTCGCGCGATACGGCTAGATTGATCGATCGGTTGCACCGTTAGATGGCAACACTATTACTCTAAACGGTCCAGGGTCGTTATCCGCGGCGTTTCGTCGCGATCCGACGCGACTCGCGGTGAGCGCGTTTTCTCGCATCGTCGATCAGCTGTTCCGACTCTCCCGACGAGCCGGCGGCTATGCTGGGACTTTCGCTCGCGATAACGTCGTCGCATTCCGCTCCATTGTTATCCGGTTCCCGTTAGATTCCCGTTAGATTCCCGTTACGTTGCGATAATCGCGGATAACGCTCGAAGCTAGGACACGCCGGCCGCGTCGCTCGCGATGGGCTCGCGATGGGCTAGCGATGCCAGCGTGGAATCTATATCCCCTGCCCGCGTGTTGCCATCTCTCTCGGCGGGGAGAAGCGTAACGCTCGCCGTTGGAACGCGATCGAATCCGCGGATAGTTGGCCAGTTCCGCGATGCGTCTCCGAGCGATTCGTCGTTACGCTAATTACGTAATCCGCAGCTCTAGCAGGATCCGCGAGTCGCGAGTTCGTCGGTTCGTCCCGTAGTCGGCGAGCGACGCGGAACACGCACGCGTCGACGGTCTCGCGTTCCCTTCCTATTTATATTTATATTTATATTTATATTTATATTTATATTGTTCAGTGTTGTGTAAACATCGGAAACCTCTCGACCGTCCCGACACCGCTTCGAGCGTGGCATTTCGCTCGGTAAAATCGTCGACGCGCCGAAACGATATCCACGATCGTGGATCGGTAAACGCGCGGCGCGCAGCCGTTGGGTAAGTGTCGTCGAGCGATCGTCGGTTTCTCCTTTTCGTTCGAATCGCCGTGGAGGAAACGGTTTTCCGTCGAGGAGTGGAACGCTGCGAGAAAGCCGATTTCGAATGGTCCCGTTCGGTTGCGAAACCTTGTTCCCGGTGAACTTGGCGCCCGTCCAGTCGCGTCTCGTTAATTACTCCCTAATGACACCGAGCCGCATTCGCCTATCGTTTACTCGTTATCGCGGAACGCTTAGTCTTGGACAAGCGGAAACGTGACGTTTCTAGGACTGTGGAACTAGGCAACTCGGTTCGGTCGAAAGCTCGGCCACGGCTATCGGTGTAATCTACCTTTGAAGCTCGATCTTTTCTCGATCGTCTCTGTCGGAACGGGACGGAACGGGACGGGACGGGACGGGACGGGACGGGACGGGACGGAAAGGACGCGATCTCGCGACACGCGTTTACCTGGCCCAGGCATATTTTCACGGCGAGCCGAAGAGGCTGGAGCCGAGCCAGAATCCGATCGTATGACGAATATTCAATGGCGGAGCTCGGGCCGCGCTCGTAAATCCGTAAATTCGTAAATACCTAAATAAATAGGGTGCGGAGTGGACGTCGAGGGGAATCGAGCCGCGGGTTTGTCCAGCGGACAGCCGGTTCGCCCGTCAACCGATGAACCGCGCGCGCGACTATTATTAATCGCGATTATTCGGCCTCTCGGCGTTTTCCGTATTCGTGCACGCATTCGGATCTCGAATCGGAAAAATCCGAGGCGGTCGGAGCGGCGTTCGCGATCGCGACGCGCCTCCTCGTCGGCGTTTCGAAAGCGCTTCCATTTCGTAATTCGGCCGGCTCTAAAATTACGCGCTCGGTGTTCGTACGCGAGTTTTCTCGGTCGAAACGAATTCGCCTCCGAATCGGACGACTCGCGGCGACCGGGAGAAAAAGAGCCGAACGAATCGAATCGGTCGCCTGGAACGCGCCGCGATTCTTTTCGAAGAGGAACGACGCGGCTATGGATTATATTTAGCGGATCGTTTCCGCTTATAGGACGATTCTTGGCGATTATAGATAGCGCGGCCAGAGACCGAGAGTCGCGAGCAACTTTTCGGACGGGAATACGAACGCGAAGGGAATCGGAGCTTACTATAAAAGGACATAGGTAAACAAGTTCCTGGAGCACAGCCTCGCGCGCCGGACCGATTCGAAAGAGAAGCGAACGCGGCCGTGGAGAGGAGAGGAGGAGGAGAGACCGCTCGAAAAAAAGGGGCGAGTCGCCTTCGAATCGGTCGGCCGCCATTCGCGATCTCGATCGAGAAGGAAACCGTCGGTTCGAACGCACGGAGAGAGCCGCCGCCCGTTTCCAAATTGGCGGGATTCTTGGACTGCCGCGAGTCCGGGAAGACGCGTTTCCTTCCGTCCGGTCGATTCGTCGAGACGGACCGATAGAAAACGCTAGAGAACGCTAGAGAACGCTAGAGAACGGCAGAGAAGCGCGAGGAACGTTCTAGCAGGGTCTGGCACAGTCGGTCGGCTCGCCTCGGGCGCGCTCGGCCGCGGTCGGCTCGGCGGTCACGTGGGCCTCGGTGCGTCCCACACGACAAATATATTCGAGTCGCCTCGGCGGCGCGGTGACAGTTTCGCTATCCAGTCGCAGGGCAAGCGAGTCGCATTATTCCCGTTTTCGAGGAGAGACGTTCGCTCTCGTCTCGAGTCGTCGTCGCCGCGAGTACTCGATTTCGTCCGCGCGAGAGAGTGCGTGACCAGTGAAAGATCGGAAAGAGAGGGAGAGTGACGACCGATAGTAAAGGCGGACACGGCTCTGGTGTAGCCGTTGCGTAACGAAAAGCGAGGATCACGCAAACGGACTTTGTCGCATCTCCCGGTAATCATTGACAGATTGTTAGACGAGAGTGTGCCCGCAGTACCCTTAATTTTCGCACGCGTCTCCGTTAACCGCATCCTTGTCTAGCAAGCTTCGCAGGCCGATCCCCGCCGAGTCGAGCTAAAAAGAGAGGCTTAACCCGCTAAAGATCTGCTAACTGCACCACACGACCGCGAACTCGATCGCGAACACGAACACGAACACGAACACGAACACGAACACGAACACGAACACGAACACGAAACCGAACAGGGCGAACGGCCGCGACACGCCTAACCTCTAACAGCGGCTAGAAAACCGCTGTCTGAAACGCCGAGGAAGCGATCGTCACGGAACGAACTGTCCAGAAAATGGACTCGTCTGTCATCCTGGACAAAGCATCCGAATTCGGAGACCCTATCGATTTGGACCGTCCGTTCCCCGTAAGTGGCGCCAGCATTTCTTTTCTCTCGTCCTTTCCGAACTCGATTCTTCTCTCCTCTGTTCGAATGTCGAAACGAAACCGGACGGGCGACGGGTAGGCGGCGATGACGAACGCGCGACGACGAGGCGACGACGAGGCGACGAGCCGTCACTTCCAGAACGTTCGAGTTCGAGACGAGGCGTTTGTCGATCGTTTACCGTTGGCGCGACGCTGAGCCGAGCCGAGATCTCTCGCTTGGCATCGCTCGTGTCGCTCGAGCGGATCGGGCGGATCGAGCGGATCGAGCGGAGAGACGCACCGCCCTCCCTTCCCCCGACGAGTCGCGTACACGTGAGCGCAACTGCGATTTAAATCGTGTCGCGGTCCGCCGTTAAAGGGACGGGAACTCGGTCAACGGCGAGACGGATCGAACGAGAGAAACGCCGCCGAGATCCGACGAATCGACCAGTGTCGACGTGTAGGCGACGCGATCGCGCGTGTCGCTGGCTCGTATTAGGCTCGGCGCGACGTCCGTCGTTTCCTTTGTCCGTCTCGTTACGACGACCCTCGACGACGTAACGGACGTCGCACCGCGCGTGTCGCGTAAATCCGCTAAAATCGATCGGCTGGAATTCTCGGCCGTATAAGGAAGGTGGCTGCGAGAATCCGACGCGATTTCCTCGACGCGCTTTTCCTCGAAGCGGCAGCGGACCGGACCGGCAACCGATAACGCGATATTTTTGCGAATGATCTAATCGGCCGTCCGTTTTCGCGAAAAAAAGAGGGACGAAGAAAAAGAAACCGGTTTCCGGTAAACACTCGAGCGTGCCCGCGCGCGCGCGCGGCTCGCGATGACGCTTCGAAGCGGTCGCGCCGCGCGTGGGCGTGCGAGCTCCAAGACGGAAGCGACCGCCGGCCGTTCGGGTCGCGAGCGGTCCCTCCTGCGAGATCTCGAATCGGTCGCAACCGAGTCGCTGTCGCTGTCGCTGTCGCTTTCGCTGTCGCTTTCGCTTTCGCTGTCGCTTTCGGTGTCGTTCTCGCTTTCGCGCTCGCACTCGCGATTGCTATTGCGATTCCGATTCCAAAGGCCGTGACACAGTTTCACCGAGGATCGTTTCGTTGGACGCCGTCTCGGCTGACATTCACCCAGTTCTTTCGGTTTATGGTCGAGCGTAGCCGCTTCGAACGACTTTTTGCCAGCGGTCGCTCGACTCGTTTTCTCCTTGGAGCCGAACGAGCCTCAGCTTAGCCGAGCTTCCTCGCGTTCCGTCCGCTCGTGGCGGGACCGAAACGAAACCAGAAGAGAAAAGCCGAGATACGTGCCGTCGGTTCGGAGAGGACCGCTGGAAGGAATGCGGCTCCGAGTGCTCGGAATCTAGCGTGTTTTCGGCTCCGAGGGCTAATTCCGTCGCGTCTCGCAACGCTCCGAACGCGCCTCGCCGTCCCGAGGCTCTTCTTTCCGCGTTGAAAGAACGGCCGGCAGACCTTGCGGCCGGGCGAGTCGCGGAAAGCCGAGCTGCGCCTTTAAAGGGCAGCCGGGGAAACTTCGCGACACGCTTCTCCAGCTTGGCGACTCTCGAAGCCGCCGAAACTCGCGCTCCGAACGCGCGAGAGATCTCGAGGATCGTTCGATCAGGGAGAGGAGGGACGACGAAAGCGAAAATAGCCCTCGAAGCGGAAAGGTTCACGGACTCTCGAACGGTCGTTATTATTCGCGGACGCGAAATCCCGCGCCGTTCGACCGAATTACTTTGGCGCGAGTGAACGGGAAATACATAGGTGGTCGCGGGTACGCGTATCCGTCGGCCCTATATATAGTTTTCCGGTGACGTAAAACCCGTAACTCGCTGCGTCACGAGAGGTTCGCCCACGCGAATTCAGAGTACGCGCTCGGTCCGAACGCGATGGCGCTGGCCATTCCAATCTATCATTCGTTCGCTACTTTCTCGCCTGGCTTACCTCGAAGTTTGCCCGACTCGAAATTGCCGAGGAAGAGTAATAACGGTGACCCCGCTCTGTTGGATTGTTGCAGGGATTCCCGTTCGACGACGAGGGTTTCGGTAGACGCGGCAGCGACATCCGCGCTCAGCTGGACCAGCTGGCCGCTCGACACCCGGAGTTCGCGGATCACCTGCTCGGACCGGCCTGGGGCGACATACCTTTCCACGGTTCGCTTCGCAATCGAAACCGTGGCTCTGGAAACGCCGCGAACAACAACTACCAAGGTTACTCGGACGAGGACGCGAGGAGTCAAGCGAGCGGGAGCAGCGCCGCGAGCGGAGCCAGCGCGGCCAGCTCTCACGGCGAACCGGAAGGGAACAACCTCCATCGGGAGAGAAGCCAAATCCCCCAGTACGGACTGCGCAACACGGTCGACATAGGTCAGCACCGTCACGACATGGAGAATCCGGACAAAAGGAACCGTGGCCAACGGTCCATGTCCGCCCCGCCGGAGAACAGGCAGTCCTTCTGCCAGCAGCGCGTCCATCAGCAGGACCAGCTGCCCCAGCAGTGTCCGGACCATCAGCACCATCAGCATCATCAGCAGCAGACGCCACCGCAGGGCCAGAGATTCGTGTCGAGGATAGACATAACTCCCCAACACAATCAACCTCAGCATCAGCAGCAACAGCAGCAGCAGCAGCAGCAACAGTACCCTCAACAGCAGCAGCAGCAGCAGCAGCAGCAGCAACAGCAGCAGCAGCAGCAGCAGCAACAACAATACCCTCAACAGCAGCAGCAGCAGCAACAACAGTACCCTCAACAGCAGCAGCACCAACAACAATACCCTCAGCAACCTCAAGCTCAGACGCAACCGCAACAGCAGGGCAACGTCAGGCACATACCGATCTTCGTGGAAGGCAGAGACGAGCCCGTTCTGACGAAAAGTTTCGACGAGCCGCATTACAGGAGAGAAGCTTCTCCTCCTCGCACGCAGTTCCACGCGCCGCCTCCTCATTTCCAGAGGTCGCCGCATTTCGCGGAGTCGCCTTTCGGCAGGTCCCATCAGTGGTCAGCGAATTTTCAAGATCCGTTCTATCCGAGCCAGACCAGCTTCGAGCAACCCTCGCGCAGGCAACAGCAACAAGCTCACGGCTATCAGCAGCAACATCCTAGACACCAGCAGCAATACGAGCAGCCGCAACCGCGCAAACAACAGTACGCCCAACAGCCTCAACAGCAAAACGACCACCACCACCACCAACAGCAGCAGCAGCAACCGCAGCAACAACAACAGGAACCGCCTAAACCGAAGCCCGTCGTTCCGAAGGATCCGTTGGAGAGGGTAGCCCTCGTGCAGAAAGAGGTCGACGCTCTGGCGGAGCAAGTGAAACTATACAGCGGGAACTCGAGGAAAGACAAAGAGTACATATACCTCGACGAAATGCTGACCAGAGAGCTGATCAAACTGGACGACATCGAAACCGAGGGCAGGGAAAACGTGAGACAAGCGAGGAAGAACGCTATAACGAGCATACAGGAGACGATCGGCCTGCTCGAGTCGAAGGCTCCTATCGTCCCTTCGCAGCCGACGTCGCCGGTAGCGACGGAAGACCGGGCTCCCTTCGATTCCGAGAGCCAGCCCGCCGAAGCCATGGACGTGGACAGGAAGCAGGAGGAACGGCTGAACGAACCCATACCGTTGCCGCCCGTCCCCTCTGCCGCGAGCAACGAGCCCGAAGGAGGCTGCGAACAGAAGAAGCCGGTCGACGATCCGGCCTCGAGCAACGATGCCGCCGAGCCTTCCGGAGAACCGATGGACACCGCTTCGGTGGACAAGTCCGCGGAACCACCGGTCGCTTCGATGGAGGTGCAACAGAGTTCGGAGCAAGCTAAGCCTCCCGTCGACGATGGGAACAAGGTCGACGCCGCCGCCGCCGCCGCGTCGAAGGAAAACACCGCGAACGACGCGCCCGGGGACAACGAACAGCAGGAGAATCGAGTCTCGAACGAAGTCGCGCCGGAGAACGATTCGCGAGCACCAAACCCGCCGAACGATCCCCGAGACGGGCAACCGGCGACCGAAGACGGGCTAGCTCCCTCGAACACGGACACCACTGCCGCCGACCAGAAGACGCTCGAGGAGCAGGTCCCGAAAGAGAAACCCGAGAAGAAGCCCGCCGACGAGAAGATGGAGGTGGACGGTAACGCGAAGCAGTCGCCGAAGACTACCAAGCGGGGAAAGAAGACGAAGAAACAAGCCGCCGGCGGTGTCGCCGCTACCGCCACTTCGGTCTCCGACAAGCCGATACCGTTGCCACCGCCGGAGAACACGGAAACGGACGCCAAGTAGGGAAGACGAGTCGACCGCGCTTTCTTTTAAAGGATACACTCTCTTCGATCGCGTCGCGTCGCACCTTTTATCTCTGTAATTTCAATGTTTAACGTTTAACATTTAACGTTTCACATTTAACACTTAACACTTAACACTTAACACTTAACATTTAACGTTTAACGTGTAACGTTTACTGCCGATTCGAAGCGTCGTGGATCGACGCGTCCCCGGTGTCGGCGGTCGTTTATTCTCCGTAAGGAAACAGCGTATGGAGCAACGAACGTCCTTTTTCTTTTTTTCTTTTTTCTTGGTTCTCGTTTGTTGTTTCTTGTTCCCTGTTCGCGGTATCACCGTTGCTGGCGCCGCTACTTGCATTTCGACGATTCCGGCTAGCGAGACCGGCACGCGGCGCAACGGCAACGGTGAAAACCGACCGAACCGCGAAGAAGAAACATTTCACGAGACCGAATTATTTATTCCCTTAGCTGCATCGAAATTGAACATTCTTCCGCGCCCCCTCTTGTTTCTTTCTGTCGCGATTCGTCGCGATTCGTCGCGAGGGAACGGTGTAACGGAGCGCGGAGGCGTTCCCCGTGAACGCGAACGCGAACGCGAACGCGAACGGGAACGGAACCGCAACACCGATATCTACTTTTCTTTGTTTTGTCTGCCGCTCGGTGTCGACGATCGAACCGAAGAACGCGCGCAGTCGACCCGTGTTCGAAGCTTGACCGCTGAAAGGGGGTTGAGCACCGTCTTTTCAGCGTGAATCTTTTTAATATCGACGATTCGTGAACGCGTTGAGATCGTCGGGGATGAACGTTCTCGAACGGAACCAAATCCGTTTCTAGTATTACAGCGCGAAGTCCGATCGACGACTAACTCTGATATAACGATTATTCTTGTTATAATTATTATTATTATTATTATTTATAATTTATTAAAGATCCGTTCGCGCTGAATATAGGCTTCGTCCGGTTTCGTCGACGAAACGCTCCTGCGTATACGAACCGTGTACATATTGTTAGGATTGTATGTGCTCGACCTGTGAGAAACGATGCACCCCGTGTTCGAGTCATTTTCAACGTTGACGAGGAGGCGAGATTTCGCGGCTAGTTTTCTCATTAACGCGACGCCGAATCGGGCTGCATTGTTTTATGGTTCCTTGTTCAGGGTGATACTCATTATTATTTTCGTCAATTGTTTCTTTTTTTTTTCTCTCTTTCTTTTCTTTCGTTTCTTTTCCAAACGACATTGTTTACGTATCTATAGCGATCGCGTGCTTAAAAGTCAGAATTTTTGTATTTTTCCGATGTGAAGGATGAATGTGCATGGTACGATAGGGTGCGAGCAAGAGAGAGAGAGAGAGAGAGAGAGAATGCGTAAATGTTGAACGAGAAAACCGAGTGTGATAGAAACTTGTATAAATACGAAGCGAGAATGTAATTATTTTATGAACAAACGCATTCTATGAAATGAAATGAAATGAAATGAAATGAAATGAAATGAAATGAAATGAAATGAAATGAAATACAGAGTCTGGTCTTTGAATCCGTGCAACACCGGTCGCCTTTTCCATCTTTCTAACCGGAGAAACGCGTGTTTCCAACGGCTACCTCGAACAGATCGAATCCGAGCGAGCCGTGGAACGATTTCGTGAAAAATTTTACTCGAAAATAACCGAACGTCGAAACGGAGAGTCGCGGAAGAGTCGACCGGGGGAACGCTGGCGCGGGTCCAGCTTGCTGAATCGAATGAAAAATCTCGCGCGAAACGCGATGTCTCATTCTTGCGTTTCGAACACCGTCGAATTAGAATTCCGTCGAATCTCTGTTCTTCGACTTTCGATCGCGTAAACGCGTCCCGCGGAACGAAGAAAATTTCAAGCGAACGGAACAACGGTAAGTACACTGCCGAGAGCGAACGAAATTCCCGTGAAAAATGCAGTTTGGTATGCGCGCTTTGCTATACGATTTTTTCTCACTGGCAAATTCCTGCGAACTGTTTGCATCCGACGATCGAAACTTCTCTCCGCGTGCCGAGATCAGGACAAACATGCGTGTAATCGACGGTAAACTGGAACTGGAGCGGGTATCGTTCGCGATACCAAGTTCATTTCATCCCGATAGATCGGGAAAGATTGCCGACCGATACACTCGACGTATCGGAATCCCCTTCTGACTTTGCACAACTTTCGTTTATCCTAGGCGATCACCCCTGGATAACTCTGAACCCTTTTCGTAGATCGTACGGTGTACCATCTTTCCTCGTGTATCCTCGAATCGTTAACGAACTCTCTCCCCGTTCTCGCGAATATTGTCGGTAACGCTCTTTGTACTCGTAGATTTGACGGGATTCGGTAGAAAATCAAACCGTCGCGGATTAATCAAGTAAAAAGGAGAAAGCCTGTACACTTTGTCAGTATTCGATACGAACCTCGTCGAAAACTTGGCACGGCGGATGCATACAAGTCGTCTATAAATAGAAGGCTGCTTAGATTTTGAGAAGAGCGGGTTTTTGCGTCGCGACGTCGACCATCTCGGGGGAATCCCGGTGAAGATGCCGATGGGACGATTCTACCGACATCTAGATCGGCTCCGCGAAGTCACTCGGTATTTTAATCACCGATGGCACGTACGAATACCAATTACACGCAAGACCAACGTACAATACTCGTGGCCTAATTTTTCAAAGCGGCGACCAGCCTTTTTTCTATTGCGCTCGACACACCATCGACGGACTATCTGTATCTACCTGCGAATCAATCGAGAGCCGATCCACTCGCGATCGGTTGAAATCTTCCGCGGCAACTTTTTCTGTAGAACAACTCGGTCGTTCGGTTTGAAGGAGAATAAAATCGATCTTGACAAAAGCACCTATATTCGTCGTGAACTACATCGTATCATTCAATAATGTTATAAAATTATTTTTGAACGAAGCACGCGTGTCGACTTCAGGCTTGCAGTTCGACAAGACTCGATAGATCTTATTCTTATCAGCTGTGTGCACGATGCAAGGAGTATTTAAATCTTAAGAAGCATTTTCTTTCTACAACTTTTGCCTCGTACGCTCGATACTAGAAATTCAGGTCCGTTGTTGCCGGTACTCTTTTGTGCGTTGGCATTTCCGAGTCGTCGTGATTATCCGTGTAGCATACAGGACAATAAAGATCACCGTAACAGCCCAAGCATTTCTCTAGATTTCGAGTCTGATTGCACATTACGCACGTAGGCTTTTCCTCCTCGTCCTCGTCCTCCTCCTCCTCCTTCTCCTCCCGTTCCTCCACTTCGTCTCTGTCGTTTTCATCCGTATGCTTTGCTACCTACAATAGCGATGTCAACGTAAGAAGTTTATACCGATATATTTTCCTTGAATTTTAAACGTTACGTACGTCGACTTCCATTTCCTCCAGTTCGTCTACGTCTGCTTCGTACTTTTTCTCGAGTTCCGCTTCCGCGAGAGCTTTTGCAATTAATTTTTTCGTTACGTGCTCCTCTTCGTCGTCGTCAGCTTCGCTGGAATGCTAAAATACCAAAGTGTTTATCGCGTAAAGTATAGAGTTTAATGGGGACTATTAGGCGCAAGGTTTACCTTTTTGCGAGTATCGTCCAAACCTTGCAGCTTTCTCAGTCTCGACTCAACTTCGCGAACGGGATCGTTATCCGAGGGCAATTCCAACTGTTGTAAATACTCCTGTATTAAATCGTCGGTTTTCTGCTGATCCGTCCTGGTATCCACTCTATGTATCTGAAGAGAATGCAGTGGCTGTACACCGAACAGTTGTAACAATGATTTCGTATCCCTTCTCTTTATATTTGCTTACATTTATTTTGCTATTACCGGCACCAGGATCCTCGTCCTTCAACAATGCCAGCTTTTTCCTTATTTCGTCTACGCTTAAAGTTGTAGTTTTGTCCTCCTCTTTCAACTTTCTTAATCTATCGACAATCTCCTGGTCGATTGGCTCTAAACCAGTCTTAAATTTATCCCAGTGATTGGTGTGTTTGTACATTACAATGGGCGGCTTTGCTGGATTTTCCAAAGCTTCTAACCTGATGGGCAAATCGATCCATCGAAATATCTATAGAACTGTAAAGACTATACCGCAAATGCGTTACCTTTTGGTAATATCCACCGGTGCTAGAGGTTCTTGGGGCTCTTGAGACATCGCGATATCATTAATTGTACCTTCTTTCCTTGTAGAATTGCGTTTATTATAACAAGGTCCACAGACTTTTTTTACTCCCCTATTTGGAATATCACACTTATATTTGAGGCACTTACTACAATATGAAAAACCACAACCTGGACAAGCAACCTACATGGCATGACAAACAAAGCAAAAAGTATGAAAATAAAATAACGTTTGGCGGAATTGCAGAAGGGATTACGCTGTGATTACAAACCTTAATCTTTATACAAAGTATTTTACGCTATAATAATGTAACATAACCTACGTTAAGGATCGACGCAATGAAAGATCGCTCACCTCTTTAGTAAAAAATGAGAATTTCTTTTGACAAACGTTACAAGACATACTGACTTGAGTTTTTAAGCATCTTACTAGGATGTCATTTCCAAACTGACAGTTTCTAGCATGTTCCCTACAAGAATTTCTGACGTATAAACCAATAATTTATTCGAAACAGACTATAGAAGTGAATTCGAACGCAGCATGCATGGTTCCCTTCAAATACATGAATAAGTACGTACACTTATTAGTCGTGTACCGAATGCTTAGTCACGTAAGGTGTATAGGTAGATATATGTATACGTACACGACTGCTACGTAAAAAATCATCGTCAACGTAAACTAAAGATCATTAGAAAATATTCTACAAACAAAATTTCTTAAAATCATTTAAATTCTACAGCATCCGTTTTTTCTTTATACCACCAATTATTTGTAGTATAATATTTTTCATTACTGGCAAGGCAGTAGTATCGTAAATCAGCGTAATAGCGGACCATTTTACTTATATACACTTGCCTAACGATCGATCATTCAATTTCGAAATACATTAAAATCACGCGTTCCTGATAACAGCAGCTAAAACGACGGTGATCTCACAAGGCAAAATCGAGCATTTTCCCTATCCTCGCAACGAGTAGGACAAGGACAGTCCGAGTGTGCGACAAGGATAGAAGATTTTGGTCGCGGGCGATAGTAGCGCCATCTAGCGGACGGGCGTTTTCGAAGCTTTTCCCTATACCCGCAATGTGTAAGACAAGGACAGAGCTAGCGTGCGACAAGGACAGAGACAGTCTCTCTCGCGCCACCTGCTTGGAAAAAGCATCTCATCAGTCCCTGGTACCTACTCGTGAAGCATCAGGACCAAGGAGGTCGCAAGGATAGCAAAATCGGTGCTGCCATCTAGCGGCGACTGCTAGGAACTAAATGCGACATGGCGATGGAGAAGAAACGACGAAATCAGCAGCGAATTCATTAATAACTCTTCTGCCACGAATAATTCGTTGACATTTGCAACTTGGGATCATAGAATAGACCTTCCTCTAGTCTCCCGTATCATCATTAATAGGATTTTGCTCCGCGTTAATTGTTTATTAATTATTTTTCGAGACGATGTCGCAAGATAGGCTGGAATCGTTTGACAGGTGCTATGTAAATCATTAAGTTTCTCATTTAATGCGCACAATTTGTGAATGTTTGGAATTGGAGAAGTTAAAGTGGACCCCTAGTAATCATTCCAGTAGAGTCTGGACCTGATTTCGGCTGTAATTAATTAGTTATTAACGAGTTTCGACGGATTGACTGCGTTCCATTAGAACGCAACGATTAAGACAAGAAAAGATATATGGGTATTACAGAATGATGGTTAGCAGTGCACTTTACCTTCATCAATTCCAAACATTCACGAATTGTGCGTATTAAATGAGAAATTTAATGATTTGCGCAGCACCTGTCAAACGATTCTAGCCCATGTTGCGACATCGTCCGGAAGAATAATTAATAAATCACTAACGCGGAACAAAATCCTATTAATGATGATACGAGAAACTGGAGGAAGGTCTATTCTATGATCCTAAATTGCAAATGTCAACAAATTATTCGTGGGAGAAAAGTTATTAATGAATTCGCTGCTGATTTCGTCGTTTCTTCTCCATCGCCATGTCGCATTTAGTTCCTAGCAGTCGCCGCTAGATGGCAGCACCGATTTTGCTATCCTTGCGACCTCCTTGGTCCTGATGCTTCACGAGTAGGTACCAGGGACTGATGAGATGCTTTTTCCAAGCAGGTGGCGCGAGAGAGACTGTCTCTGTCCTTGTCGCACGCTAGCTCTGTCCTTGTCTTACACATTGCGGGTATAGGGAAAAGCTTCGAAAACGCCCGTCCGCTAGATGGCGCTACTATCGCCCGCGACCAAAATCTTCCATCCTTGTCGCACACTCGGACTGTCCTTGTCCTACTCGTTGCGAGGATAGGGAAAATGCTGGATTTTGACATCTTATATTCGTTATATGGCAAATTAACGTTGTATAATATGTGCCACCGCTTATACGCGTAAGTAGTTGATTGGTACAAGCATGTAAGTACTTTATCTAAGAATTTTACATTACACAGTACATTACCAGTTGTTTTAATAAATTATGAGTAATTATTTGTGGTTGTAGAGTGCATCTTTCATAATCTTCACAGGTACAATTTTCTTTATCACGTAATTTTAATGTTTGTAGGTAGAAATAAAGAATGCATCATATAAATTTTAAATCATTTTATTACACTGATTGTACAAAGTGTGTCATTGTATGAAATTCTCAAAGAGAGTGAGATTACCACTTTTCAGGTGTAGCACCTCCCCAGCTCTGGGTGGTAGCAGTTGGTGCGGTTGTCCATTCTTCGGAAGTCTATAGGATTCGAAACAGAACAAGTATGTAAATAATCTGATATACCGAGAATATTTTTATAGAGAATATACGAGCTTCCTCTCACCTGAGCAGCCCAGTCTCCGCTTGCAGGGAATGCTGGAGCAGCACCCGGAGTTGGAAGAGCTGCTGCCGTTGGTGGTGCAACATCGTCAGCCCAATTTTCTGTTGGCACTGCACCTGCAGTTTCAACGTCATTAACCCATCCAGGTTCTGTACTGGGTGGAACTTCGACGGGTCCTGTAAATTCTTTAGCAGGAGCAATTTCCTTCGCTGCTTGTTCTTCCTTCTCAGCCTACAATAATATAATCAAGTTGTTATATTGATCAAACTTTATATAACTGAGGGGTAAGATAAATGTGCGAGATACGTTCAGAAAAGATTAAGCCATATTTAAATAAAGTCAACAAATACTGTTCTGGTTACTGTTTTTCATCATACCAAAGTGGAGAACGAAAGGAGAATATAAAATAATGATTAAAATGCTACGAAAAACGAACCTCTTCTGGGTCTCTGTAGAAGAACAAATCAACGACGACATCCCATTTACTTTCACGAGCGATAGAACCCCTCAATCTGAGGACTTCTCTAGCCAACAACCACCACATAAGACCGACGCAGTGAAGACTTTTTGTATTACAGGGAATAGCAATGTCGACGAAACGGAGAGGAGAGTCAGTGTTACAGAAAGCAATCACTGGAATGTTTACATAGCTGGCTTCTGTGATGGGTTGGTGATCGCTGGATGGATCGGTAACGATCAGCAAACGTGGCTCACGGAAAGCAGACTGAAAATAATATTTGTTGTTATTATATATTGAATCTTACAAAGAACGAAATTACACGTATTTTATTATCGAATGAAATCAGAAAAGATTAAGCCAAAGTAAACCAACAAGTATAAATTATGGAAATAATGTTGTTCATCATTTGCATATTTATGTTTGTAAAAATGAATAGAAATAGAATAAGAAATAACCTGAATCTGATTGGTAAAAGCACCGGGAGTAAAACGACCAGCGATAGGTGTAGCTCCAGTGTGTTGAGCAAACTTTAAAACTGCCCTTTGACCCGTCTGACGGCAACTGATGACGAATACATCACTGGGATGTTCTATGGCAACAATGGCACGTGCTGCCAATAACAATTTCTCCCAAGTGTGACAAAGATTGATGATGCTAACTCCTAAATTGGGTACAAAATTCTGTATAATTAAATATTAGTTACTCTCAATCAAAAATTCATTATTTTCATTCATATTGAGACTTACCGTCATTTTTTTTCTTATAAACATATTGTTCCATCTGAAAGTTGACATTCTCTGCACCCAAATGGGTAAATGCAGCTAACATTTTGGTAACATCGTCCTCTTTGAGAGACAATACGTCTAAACCTCCTGACATCTTAACGTTATGGTTGACTTACGAGTAACCTACACAAAATATGAATACAAGGATCAATGATATGCATTGTACACAGCTTCCGCAATATCTTTTACATAAAGGGAAAACTGGATAGTTAACCTCACTTCCTAACCTAAACCAAATAGCTTGCTGCACTTGTAACGTAACGAGTATTTAATAAATGAATAACAAAGTTTAATCATTTAAACACGTGTAATTTAGAAGATCGTAGCCGCGTACTATAAAATTAATATCTTTACCATTCAACTTCGTAATAAGAATGCCACGTGCATTAGTCGATTTGAAAATTGTGCGAATTTACTGTAATTACTTCTTATTTTTGTTCATTTTTATATAAATATTAATCTTCACAAGTGCGGAATACTTTTGTTGTGAAGTTTTTACATTATCTTAACAAATGAATGTTATAAATAAAGGAAAATGTTTCAGAGAACTCACGTTGTGAATGCCACTAGGAGACTTCCAATCGGAAAGGAAGTTGTGTCCGTTGGTACTTGGAATATACACACTTGATAAACAGTAAACGACAAAGTACTTTTATTCTACAATCGAAAATCGGATTATTGATTGAACTTGAAAAATTATAATAAATTTTAAATTAGTGAATCGAAGATAATAGATAATAATTAATCGTATAATGTGAAATACATACTTGAATTGAAAGTCAGTGAACTACCGGAAGTGAGTACGTAATATTGCCAGGGAAGTTTAAATGTTAATGGATAAGCGTAGAATGAACGAGTTTATCATTTAAGATTATGAATATAAAATTATTTAAATTCGCTGATAACGAAAAATTACTCGTTTTAAATTCATATACCATTCTAAGTTAAAACTATTGATTAGCATGTTGCGAAACACACAATAACGATTTTAATATGTCATATAATTAATATTTAATGAAATGACAAATAATTAGAGAAGAATGTAAATACACGATAATATTTCTACATATAAAGTTTACATATTCACAGGAACCTTGCCATTATAGAAACATAATATTAACTATCACGATGCGACGTATATCATAACCTATGATATGTAAGCTTCGCAAAGCTTGATTCTGCTGAAAATAAAGGTGTAAATAACAGATTGTACTGTATTAGAATTGAAGAATAGACTATTTTTAAAAATGGTGTAGAAGAATGTATCCAGCAAACCATAAGACCATTTTTGTTTTGGACCACACACCATATTTTGGTATATCCACTGAATGTCCATTGGAATTTGATTTTCTAAAAAGTCGCGGACAAAATTTAATTCCTTTAGCACCTGTTTGTAAATCTCTGTGGACTACTAGCGTAGAGGCTTCGTTAGAATATTGTCGCATAGTGTGGGACCTTTTCCCAACTGGAAAACTGGTACAGTGTTTCTTTATCATAAAAATGTATTTATTAGTTTATTGTAACTATAATTCTATGTTGTATTTTAATTTCAGATTAGATTCGTTGTGACCGATCGTGCAGCCTATGTATTAAATTCATGGAGTCCATCGCAGCAGAATTTAAATCACGTAAATTTTAATACACCTTTTTCACGTATTCTTTGTTTTCTTGATTGAAATAACATTGTAAAAAATCTATTGAAATTATAGATCATGAATGGGACTGCCATTTTGGGAGTACCAACGAAAACTCCAGAACCTGGAGAGGATTATTCCGTGATACATGGATTAAGGGTAGCCATCGAGACATTGAACGAATGTTCAGAAATTCAGCACGAAAAGAGGACATCTTTAAATGAGAATGCTAGTAAGCTTGTCAACAGGGGTAGAGTAATATGCATTACCAGTGCAAGAGATAATAGCAATATGAAAAGTTTAGAAAATATATTTTTGAACGAATTGGCTCAAGAAAATAAAACTGCTTTAGCCTCGGACCAGTTAGTATTCTTTGGAAAACTGTTTGGCAGGTAATGCGGATTGACATTATAAAATAATTATCATTTTGATTTTGCAGTTTAATACCTGTGGATTATTGTCATCTAGTTATATTGAACATCTTCCCTAACAACATAGAATCACAAGTTACTAGTCAAGGACCTAGAGAGGTATTGCGCATAAGTTCCGGAAATTGTGTATAAAGAATATCCGATACGATATTAGTCAGAGTTGTTTTTTTTTCATAGGTTTCACCATTGTTAACAGTGGAAGTACATTCCATCAAGGCGCCTGCTCTGCATTCGAAACTTTCTCATTTAATCTTATCACACTATGATTTGGCGAGTACAACCGTAACCGGTATTCCTATGAAGGAGGAACAAAACGCCAGTTCGTCTGCCAATTACGATGTCGAAATATTTCATTCGTCAGCCGCACATTCTGCGATCTTGAAAGGTATTTTGTTTTCGAAAGGCATGGAAATAATTTGAACGAAATGTAAATGCGCATACGTCGATGGGTCCTACAGGAAATCCACAGGACTCTGCCTTAATCAAAACATTCAGGAGATTCGAAGAGGGTTCGGAGTACGAAACGGTGACTTTAAAATGGTGTACACCGCGAGGTTGTAGTGCAGCGGAAATGCAGAATTGCACCGCTATGCACAGAATCACACCAGTGGACGTGAACAGTAGACCGTCGTCTTGCTTGATCAACTTTCTGTTGAACGGTAGATCGGTAATGCTCGAAATGGCTAGAAAAAGCGGAGGGAAAACCATTTCTCATTTGCTCGCTGCACACGGCGGCGAAATCTTTATACACACGCTGTCTACCGCCAGAAGCGTGTTGGAGGATCCGCCGTCTATCAGCGAAGGTTGCGGCGGACGTGTCACCGATTACAGAATAACCGTAGGTTACTCGCATAATCGTCCTTTGAATCGTAAACAAGAGAATAGGATAGAATCGTGCTCGATTTGTTGCAGGATTTTGGTCGGCTCATGAGGAATAACGTGTTGGTGCCTTTGAAACGAAACGCGAACAGTAACGGCGAAGGACCGGCGGAGAAGATGAGGTCCAGATTGGAGAGGCATACCAAGTATTGGCCAATCACGATTTCTAGTACCCTTATGTGTAACTTGAAACAGGTACGCGTCCTTTCAGCTAAATCAAATTCACCGTTCCGCGATTATCGGAATCCAGGAGTATATAGCATTTCGTTCGCAGTTAATAGACCCGTTACCAGACCTGATGGTGAAGGAGGAACTTAGCGCCGAGGAAGTGCTGCAATGCAAACAAGTGATTTTCAGTTTGTTACAATTGGAGGCGAAGCACGAAGCGCTACCTTTGCCGAGTATAGGCGGTGGTCGCGGCGGGAAAGGCGGTGTACGCAGAGAAGAGCATTACCGACTTCTATGGGGTGAACTGGAAACATTTTTGAAACATCACGCGAACAATTCCGCCGCTCATTCCGAAGTTTTGACTTGTCTCCTCGAAGTGCGAAGCAAAGACGACAAGGACAAGGTCGAATTGGACCAGGCGTTGCGCGAATTGGATGGGCAAGTATCCGACGATTGATAACTGGTCTCGAAGTTTCTTTTGGAAAACGCGTTGTTTACGTTTCCGTCGGGCGTTTTACAGGTTCGGGAAAGAAGACGGAACCGCCAGGGCCAGCGTGATAAGAGCTACAACCGATTCGCCCATGTCGCCACCGCCCAGCACTTCGATGGCTCTGGGAAAGCAACTGCACAAGGGTGCTTTCTACGCCCCAAAAAGTTTATTGGACATTTGGTTGCAGCGTAGCGCGCCCAAAGAGAAGAAACCCGATTTCCACGGAAGAGTGAACAGCGACGGTCCAAAAGCGAAATTATATCCCAACCTGAAGGAACCCGGTCGAGAACCTCGGGAGCCTATTATAGACGGCTGAGCGGTGTATCCGTCGCGACAACCGATGCCGAGACCAATCGAAACGGAAACTCGAACTTTGCGAATCGCTCTTTTAGATAGACGAGAACAAGCACATTTAAACGATGTTCGACTTCCGAGTCGCCTCGATGAGAATAATAAAAGATTCTGCATCTTTTTTACCAGATGTACCAGTCGTACTTTCGTTTTTTAGCTCGCGCCGGACACGATTCTATCCGGAAGCGAAGAAGCGTTCGCGCTCCGACGTATTCGAGTCGCATTCGCGTTCGATCACCAGTAAATTCGAACGAGTAACAATAGCAAGGAAACGGACGAGAAGCATCGAAGGATCGGAAGTTGGTACGGGAGGAAGGTCGGCTACCGGCGAAGATAGGATTCTATCGGACAGGGAAGTGTATCAGTGGTGCAACGAAAGCGATTCGTCGACCCCGTTCCCCGCGTGCTCTTCTCGTCCTACTCTCTTTCTCTCGACGTCCTCTCCTCGTCCCACTAGGTTTTACAGAGCAGACACGTCTGCCGGGTGTCTGAGCCATCGCGATACGTTGACCTCCAATCGAAACTACAGTTCTATCGTCTCCCTACCCGGCCGGGGATTCCGCTGCTAATCGATCGAAGGAAGAAAGGAAGGAAGGAAGGAAGGAAGGAAGGAAGGAAGGAAGGAAAGAAGCAACGAAAGAGGGAAGGAAGAAAGGACATAATAGAACGCGAGCACGAGAGCCCGTGCAGGAGAGAGACGAAGACGGATTCGACGGACGAGGAGAAGCACAGAGGGAGGAGAGGCGGAAGGGGATCAGAGAGTACAAGTGCGTGACGTAATGGTTCATTCATCCCGAGACAGACGATATCCCGGTCAATGGTGTACATATACACCGACACACGCACCGCTATGTACACGACTCGATGCATAGGCGCGCTCGTCCGTGTGCACGCGTGTGCGCGCCTGTGTGCGACTGTGTGCGACTGTGTGCACCCACGGCGCGAGCCGGTGCGAATCGGTGTATCCGTTTGCGTGTTCTCGCGTAGATGTGCAACTCCGCAGCCGTGTATCGGCGTATCCGTGCGATCGTGTGTCACGTGAGATGCACACGTGGACACGTATGCACGTGTACCCGTGTACACGTGCGCACGGCTGCTCCGTTTGGTTTGCTCGTTCCTCGCCTCGGTCAGTCGGACCGTGGCTTCGAGGTTCCTTCGGTCCACGCTCCGTTGACTCGGGTCACCGATCGAATCGGTGTCGCTATCGTATTTTTCCCTTCCGGCCAATCGAAATTCTCGCGAGACGATCCGAGTACCCGTTCGCGGTGACATGCTGGCGCGTTTCTTCGTTAACCGGCGGAAGTCGGAGGGGAATTCGCGGGCGATTCTCGCGACGGTGATAACGCGTTTCGCGGATTCTAGTCGGGAATGTCCGCGCGACGCTTCGCGACGCTTCGCGACGCTTCGCAACGTTTCGCGGCGCATCGCGGCTGGAAAAGTAAATTAGAAATATTGATCGGTGGATACGCGCGCCGGTACGTGCAGGCGGTACCGCGATGAAGAGTCCGCCGTTTATAATTTAGCTCGACTATCTGCCCGAAATATCGATCCCGGCGGAGGGTCACTGAACGAACCAGCGAAAAGAGAAACATCCCCGGGCCGGTTCGCGGGATAATCCTCGACGAACGCGGATAATCGCGTCGCTGCTCGTTGCTCGTTGCGCCCTCACGAAAGAGCTGCCACGGGGGTGGATGGTCGACGGAAGAATTCCGACGACGTTCGCGTCTCATTTCCGCGTTCGCGTTTTTCCCGCGGAACGGCCGGTTAGGTGTCGGGTAGGTTCCGACAAACGGGATACGAGCCGCGGGGCGCGCGTCCTAACGGACATCCTACCGGAAAACGCATCGATAATGCATGGCGTTATCGATTCTCGGTAGGCATCGCCTAGCCCCGCGACGCGGATATCGATCCGCGCCCGAGAACCGGGATGCTATATAATTCATCGCCGCTTCGCTTCCTGGTCTTTGTGCCTTCCAGGCAGGGTCGAAGCTTCGCTCCGTCTCGGATCCCAGCGAATCGTCCACGGAATCGTTCGACGTTCCGATCGACGATTAATCGGCCGAGAGAACTTTACGAAATCCCGAGAAAACTTTCCTCTCCTGTCTCGTTGCCGTCGAGGTAAGGCGGTTCGCTCGTAATATTCCAGCGCGTCCTCTAGCCGATGGAGAGGTCAGGTCGGTGAGAAGGAACAGGGATGGAAGGTAGGTGGCGGAACGAAACGGGGCGAGGCGGAGCGAGGCGGAGCGAGGCGAACCGTGGCGGGGGAAAATAATCTCCCAGTGGGATTTTCGACCCTCGGAGCGTTTCGCATCGGGGATAGGAAGAGGCCGGGTGATCGTTAGCGCAAAGGGGACTGTGAAAAACCTCTCTTCCAGAGAGAGAAGCAGCTGGCGAGCAGCGAACCAGGCAAACGACCCGGCAGGCAGGCGAGCAGGCAGGCAGACGCCTTGTGCACGCGGCATTGAAAAGGGACGACAAAGGGACAGCCCTGACCCTCGGGGATCGCAGCGGGAAACCTGCTTTCGGGCGCTTTCCTCCGGCTCAATGGAATACGTTACGACGCGATTTCAAATATTCAGAAAGACGAATCCCTCTTTTCCTCGTGCTTTCGGGAAACTTACCCGCATCGGGCAGACGACCTTTCCAAAGTTACGCGGGATCGCGAGACCGATTATTCTCGTTGGTCGACGACTCGAGAACGATTCGCGCGTATCCGCTCGAGCGAACGATCGCCGACGAGTCGAGGGAAGGGAAGAGGTTGCGAGTCGACGTGGGAATCGGCGGAAGAACGAAGAAAGGGAACGCGAGCGGGGAACGGTTTAAAAGCGGGTGCGAGTGCCAGTGCGAGCGCAGAGGGTGGAGGGTGTCCCTCGAATCGCCCCGCCATGGTAACGTCGTAGCACGTGCTCGCTACGTCACCGCGTGTTTACAGAGAGATACCTATAGCCGTACTCGTGACCTTGTGTTTTGTATATATCATCCTCCCTCCTGACGCCCGCGGGATCCCCCGCTGTCCCGCCGACTCTGGAATACCCCCATCCGGTGTCTATCGTCTCTCCTCTCCCTTTCGGCGTCCGCGGCGAGGAGGAGGCGACGAGGAGGCGACGAGGAGGCGACGAGGAGGCGACGAGGAGGCGACATGCACGAGGGAGCTCCTCAAACTCCCCATGAGGCAACCAGTTGTTCCGACTGTGACGTAACGGGGTATCACACGACCTGTCGGTGCTTTGTTGCATCCGTCCCTCTCGGGCCAGCGCGCTCGGTCTCGCACCCCGTCGTCGGCGGACTAGCTTCTTTCCTCTCGGCCGTGTCTACTCCTCTCTCTCGCTCTTCTGCCCCGCACGGGGTTCGCGGTATTCGCTGACCTCTCTATCCAACCGCGTTTCTCCGGCTCTTTTCGCTCCTCCGTCCATCGATGCGCGTACGCTCGTCACCGTCTGCCTCGCACTCCCCTCTCCGACTCTCCGACTCTCAGCGACTCTCTCCGAGACTCTCTCCGACCGCCTCTGTCCGCGTTCGAGCCTTCGTCTCGCGAGCACCGCGTTCGGAATTCCCTTTCCCGTTCCCCGCTGGTAACCCTCCGGTAACCCTCCGGTAACCCGCTGCTGCACCATCCACCTCGTGCTCGGTCCCGTCCTCCGGCCCGCGTCCGCCTCTCCTCGCCGCGGCGCTCGGCGAGCTCGTCCATACGTACACACTCGTGTACTCTCCTCGTGATGCAAGAGAGTGAAAGTGAGAGAGAATGCCAGCCTCGGGAGGGGGTGGGAGAGGATGGTTTAAATGGATGAACGCGTATCGCCTCGAAGGTCGAGCCAGAGCTGACTGGGTCACTGGAACGCCGTGGTGACCCGCCGCGTCCCTTCGCACCCAGTTTCTCCGAGTCTAATAGATTTCGGATCGATAGTTTCGCCGGCGCGTCGCCGTTCCGCTCGGCGTGCGCCGATTTTCCTGGGTTCTCCTCGCGGGAGAGAGCGCTTTCTCTCCGAGGAGCACGCTCGTTCCGAGAGACGATCGCTCGACCGAGGCCGGGCGCCTCCGCGGCCTTGGATGGACTCCGAGAACCGATCCGAGGCACCGACGTTGCTCCTCGTCGCGATCCGTTCCCAGATCCTTCTCTCCGGAAGGCGAGGCTTCGGCAGCCGCTGCTCGGAGAAAGTCCAGGAGATCGGGAAACGTTTCGCTTTCACTTCGCCGAGCGAGCGTCGTCGTGGCGGATCTTCGTCGAGGTCGTCGAACGGTCTCGATCTTGCTCGGACGCGTGGACGAGCGTTCTCGCGAAGACGCGAAACTCGTTGGCCCGTTTCGGGCTAACACGGGCTGCTCGGCGCGCAGCGCGGTACCATTCACCCTGAAACCGTCGACGCTCGTACGTCCAGCTGAGCCTCTTTTCCTCCGCGATTCGTTCACCGCGGTCCCGACACTCCGAAAACTCGGCCCCCTTCGACGAAAGAGCAAACGATTTTTCTATCGAGTATGTCTAGCGCGTTCGACGCTTTCGATTTCGTCGCGGTGCGCGTCGGCGCAACGAATCCGTGACGTTAACGGTTCGCGCGAACGCGAAACGTTCGGCGGAGGAGCGATTAATCGGCTCAGTGAACGTTCACGCGCGTTAAAAATGAACAAAAGCCCGACGCGAAAGGGGGATCGATCGGCGGCGGCGTCCACGCGACGCTACGCGACGCTCCTTCGGCGTACCTTGGTCGCTGGAAGGCGAATACGCGTCGTCTCGTCTCGAGTAATCGCTCGTCGCCTTCACGGAAACGGGCCGGGCCGAGCAAAATCGGAAAACGTCCAGGTTTGTTTCCGGTTCCCGTGACGAGCCGTGGCCGGACGCGTCCAGATGCGCCGAGACGCGGTGGAGGCAGAACAGCAGCACACAGGCACAGGCCGTTGTAACGTTTTCAAATAATTTATTTAACCTCGTACTTGGTAATGACATGACGTTACTTTACAATTAATCCAAGAATTATAGGTTACTATCGAGGAGAAATGAAACGGTTCTCTGACGGTCGGTGAAACGCTCTATACAAGGTCGGAGAGAATACGGGCACCGTGGGCAGGAATGGAAAAGCGTCGCGGCAGGCCCGCTCGAAAGGAATCCCGAAAACGCGCGCGTCCGCGGCTGTGCGACCGGACGACCCGCCAGGGGAGTCGTTGCCGATCAGCTGCCGGTGATTCGTGGCTCGACGAGCTCGAAGGCAAGGCAAACGCGACCGATTCCCCGACGCGACTCCGGGGGAATCGGACCACCGCGAAGACGGAAGATCGAGAGGACGCAGCCCGATCTCGCGCGATCGCTTCTTACTTCGTACTTCTTACTTGTTTACTTGTTAACTTCTTACTTGTTACTTCTTATTTCTTACTTACATACGTTATAAATGGCAGTAGTAAAGGCGATCCCGATCGATCACCGATCTCGATCACCGATCGTTAAACGCATTCTGGACCTGAGACGCGAATGTCCGCGCGAAACGCCTCCGTGTTCTTCCGATCGCGGCGAAACTCCGCGAGAGGAACGCGGACGAAGGTCGGAGGCTTCTCTCAAGCTGTGGTTCTCTCGAATTCCGTGGAAACGATGTCGCGGAACCACCCTCCGCATTCGCGCTCTGCCGAGGGACCGGCCCGACGAAACCTTACCGAACGGATCAAAGAAACGGAGAGATAGACGACGGACGGAAAAAGAGAGAGGGAGAGAGAGAGAGAGAGAGAGAGAGAGACAGACAGACGGAAAGAGAAAGAGAGAAGAAAAACTGTTGGTTTCGCATCGATGCAGATTTCCAACGTGATTCTCAGCGAAAAAGATCGCCACGAATTTATGCGCGAACGAATCGAACGAGTCTCGTATGCATACGAGCGCGCGAACATGGAATGTACGTATATTGCGATGTAGCTCGGGAACAACAAATTCGCGGCCGCGTATCGGATCGAACGGATCGAACGGAGAAAAGAAGAACAACTGCGTTACCATGAACCGTTACGTGTTTATAAGAAGACCAAAACTATGCTCTTGCCGTGATTCCTAGTACTAGTAGTAATGGTAATAGTAGTAGCAACAATGATTCTAACAATATCAACGGTAGCATTAATACCAATACTACTATTACTACTATTACGACTACTATTATTACTACTACTACTACTATAACTACTGCTACTACTACTACTACTATTACTACTACTACTACTACTACTACTACTAATAATAATAATAATAATAATAACGATAACGATAAAGATAAAGATAATATTAATACTTTACTACTAATAATAATGGTGATAATGATAATAATGATAATAATGATAATCGTAATTATAGTAATAATCGTAACCGCCCTCGTCCAAGTATGCAAACAAGCGTTACACGATTTTATTAGTTGCGTCGTTGGGACAGATTACTAAAGTTTATTCTCTATGAGTTCTATTCGATATATCGTCGTGATCGAGATAACGTTATCCTGAAAACGCGGGATCCTCGATGCGCTACCACGAACGCACACGCGTCTCTCTGTCTTCCTATAAATTCCTTGCCAACGAAACGATCGATACGGAATAAATTAGACGCTAAATAAATAGAACGGTTCGCTAAAGGTTTTATTAATTAAATTCATCCACGCCCGCGGTCTCGCGTCGGCCTCTTCGCTCTTCCCCTTTCTATTTCTTTCTCGGTTTTCCTCTTCTCCAGGTGGTTCTGCTTCTCGTTCTCGTTCTTTCGCCTCTTCGAATTTCTTAACGCTCTTCGTCCTCCCTTTAATATTATTCGCTCGTTCGTGTTATCGGTGCATGGCATCGTCTTGCTAGCGACGGTGGAAAGGGACGCGACGGGACGCGATGAACACCGACAATCGATGCACCGGAAGTTAGTTCTGGAATCTCCCGTATTCCCGGATCCCTTTGTTCTCCTTCGTGCAGCGAAATAAGCGCGGCCGCGTGTCGAGTAATAATAGGATCGGTACTAAAGCGGCCCCTCGGCCGCGCAGTGTTCTAAATTACAAATATATATTTATATATATTTATATTCATATTTATATTTATATTTATATTTATATTTATATAATATGTATATTTATAAAATTTGAATGAACTTTTGTCGATCGAGCTATAGTGGTATTCCTCTTTTTCACTTTTTATTATCCGTATCTCTCCGTCTATTCTCCTCTTGCTCTCTTTGTCAGGCTCGCTCATTCCCTAACTCTCTCTCTCTCTCTTTCTCTCTCGGTCTCGCGCAGACGCACGCTCTCTCTCTCTCTCTCTCTCGGGTTTCCCTTGTTTCGGACACACACGCAGCAAACTTCCACTCTCGCATTTCTACTTTCACTCTGTCCTTCCTCTCCAGTCGCTATACCCTTTTTCGTCGTCGTGGCGATACGAATCTCTTGTTAAATATCTCTAGATCGCGTACTCGTTCGAATCGCTCGATTCGTCCCAGTTCGTACCTCGGCGGATCGTCCCCGAGATGGTCGTAGCGATCGACGTACCGTTTCGTCGTTCGACGATCAATGATAACCGTCGATTATTTGCAAAAATACTAATTAAATCCCTGTACATAGAAACCTCGACGCAGCGATGGCGATGTTGTTCACGTCTCGCCGGTAAAATGCGTACACGCGCCTGGTGCTCTGCTTCTTCGATGCATCTGTATGTATATGTATAAGCATATTTATAATATGTCCTCGTGTATACATATGCATACGTGTAACTTTGTGTACATGTATCGTTCCGTGTGTGTGTGTGTGTGTGTGTGTGTGTGTGTGTGTGTGTGTATGAATTTGTAACTCATAGGTTTGCCGCCCCACTCTGCTACTCGTTCTCTCGTTCTTGGTGGACTCAAAAAAGCGTTACTTTTATTTCTTTCTAAAGTTTCTTTTACTTACAAGGTATTTGGTTTTGCTTCATGCATCGCTCCGACATGCAGTTTCGTTTAGGTATATAAATTATGGTAATGATTCTGTATTATAATTATAATAATTATTATTATTATTAATATTAATATTATCATTGTGTGTTCGGTGTACCGCCCGTCAATTCTCTTGCTGGTCACGGAATCAGTTGCTCGATCTTTTTTTTTCTCTCGTACTTGGTTTCACGTTCTCTCTCCCTCTCTCCCTCTCTTCTCTTCCTCTCTTCCTGTCATTCTCTCGCACACTCGCTCTCTCCCTCTCTTCCTCTCCTTCACTCTCAGCGTATCACACTCTCGGACTTGCACTCGCACTTGCACTCTTTCTCTTTCTCTCTCTGTCTCTCTCTTTCTCTCTCTATCTCTCTCTCTCTCTCTCTCTCTCTCTCTTGCTTTCTCGCCTTTTATACATCTGTTTCCCCCTCTCTCGATCGTGCTCGCTCGCCACGTACATTCGATAGACGCGCGAAACACACGGCAAACGCAGGCAAACTGGCGCACACGCATTTCCGTTTCGCGTACCGCTTGCGCAAATACGTATATGCTCGTAAGCGTATATCCGAAAAAGAGTATCGACGCGACTCACGATCCGTTCGAATTTCGCTGGTGATGGTTCGTCGGCAACCTTGAACACGCGGTACAAATCATGGTACAAAGGAATGATGATATTATCGTTCTCGTCGATAAAAGGCTACGGTCGTTTCGCTACCGTGCGACGCGAAGGCTGGAATAGGGAGGGGTTGTTCGGGTCGAGGTCTGAAAATTCGCGTTCCCGGGGGTAAAACGGGGCGAAACTGTAGGTAGGCACGGGAACACGGATCCGCTATAGAAGGCAGCATCGAGATCGCCTCGTTCGGATTCACCGAGACCAGAGGATAATGATACGTACGACACGCTACGTCGCAGTGGGAACATCTGGAAAACCACCGTCGGCGACTCTCCAATTTTTATTCTCCGTTGGTTCGCGAACAAACGAAAGAGCAAGTGGAAGAAATGGAACTGAAATTTCATCGAGAATCTGGTGTAACAATGATAATCGGCTACGATCGACCGCGCGTTCGAATCCGGTAGCCGGGAGAAAGCGAAACGAACGGCGAGCCGAACGCACGGGAAGGCGATCGAGGAAACGAACGAAAGGGCGGAGAAGAAAAACGCGCGCGACCTTCGAGATCCCGGCTGAGGACCAACTTCTTCTTCTTCTTCTTCTTCTTCTTCTTCTTCTTCTTCTTCTTCTTCTTTTTCTTCTTCGCCTCTTTCGTTTCCGTCTCCGATCGAGAGTGTGATCCATCCAAAAACCGACAAGGTGACTCGCGTGCAACGACCCATCGCGCGCGCGACGATAATGCTCCGTTTTACGCGACAAAATGTCTGCGACTGTTTGGCAAGGGTACGAGGACGGAAAAGCGTGAAAATGATTCAAAGGAAAACCTGTATGAACGGGGCGGGGGGGATGCGTACGGATGAAACTGGTTGAGGAACGAAGAAAGAAACTGTGAACGTGAGAGGGCAAGGGTACAGGCACAGAGAAAAGAGGGGGAGAGAGAGAGAGAGAGAGAGAGAGAGAGAGAGAGAGAGAGAAAGAGAGAGAAAGAGAGAGAAAGAGGTTTGCAAAGGAGAATCATCGAGAAACGATCGTGATGGTGCGATGGTAGCTACAAGGTCTACTATCCGCGATCCTGATCGGTGACCCTGGCGGTTTTTAGAAGCGCCTCGCTGCTATCAGCGTTAGATTGGCAGCCGACACGAGGGTGCTGACGTTGTTGCTCGCATTGGTGGCTCCCTGACTGGTGGTGGGTCACTTCTTACTCTTCTTGGTGGGCGGCTCCTGCACGTCTTGCGAGTCCTCGGTGTCCTCGCTGTCGGTCGGTCGCGGCGTGTTGTTGCTGTCCTCGTTGTCGTTCGTAGCGAGGGAATCGTTCGTGTCTTCGCTGGCAACCGCGACTGTGATCGGCGTGGCCGGTTTATCCATCGAGTCCTCTGTGAAGGACGTGGTCGTGCTGTTCTCGTCGATGGCCGCTGGATCAATACTGCCCGGCTCCTTACCGTTCACCGCCACTTCCTGATTGCTGTCGTCCGACGGCTCCGTTGCCTCGCCGTTGCTGGGCGGATGAGAGTTCCCGTTCTCCGTGGAGCCTGGAATGCCGTCGAGAAGCTCCGGCTTCAGCTCGGACGCCACGTAGTGGGTCCACAGCGCCAGTTCCACCCTGTGGGGACTCCAAGTTTTCCCGTTCGACGCTGCAACCGATCAATTCAACCGAATATTTACACCATCCTTCCGGCCATTGTAACCGGTGCTATCGCGCGCCCCTTGCTCTCGACCCACGAATTTCTTCGTCATCGATCCACGCGAGCACCGCCGGTGATACGAGCTCGTTCGCGCTCGCGATTCCTGCCGCCTCTCGGTGAACGGCGAACGGCGAACGGCGAACGGCGAACGGCGAGCGGCGAGCGGCGAACGGTGAACGGAACGCGATCGCGATCGGACGGCCGAAGGGAAACGAATCGAACGAGGAAATACTCACTCTGTTTGTTCAGCCTCTCGACGGTGTTCTGAATGTGCTGGACAAAGTTGAGGTACTCCTTGGTGGTGTAATCGATGCCCTCGATTTCCGGTATCGCCATCAGGCACTCGTCCGCCATGAACGGTGCATTCTCCGGCGACGCCGCCGCCAAGAGGGCCGACGCCATCGTGGTGCCTACACCTTTCAAATTCGAGAGAGCGGTGATCGCCTGTTCGAGATTCGGAAGCTTTTTGAACGCCTTCTTCGTCTCCGCCATCACCGCGCGGGGCGTGTTCACTTTGACCAAGTAGGACAGCTGGGGGTAGAATTTGCCGCGCTGCAAAACAATCGAACGCGATCGTGCCGTGAATAGCCGGGAACAACACGCGTTAACGGAGCTCGCCTGCTGTAACCGCGCGCGGTCACCCGTTTCCGAATGGGAGACGATTACTCACTATTTGCTTCCACTTCATCGTTTGCACCAGCTCTTCGTGATTGAGGTGCGCGTCCTTGCCGCGCGATTTGATCTTCTTTGGAAGCTCATTCTGATACCTGTGAACAGAAACGGGTCGCGACACCGTCAGCAACAGATCCTGCTAAAAAATCGGCAAGTCGCAGCTTGAAACGATTGGGCAACGCGATGGTCATCGATTAATCGGAATCGGTCGGCGATCATCGAGAACCGCTTTGGACGATTTAAAGAGCCGGCGCCGCGCTCGCCGACAACACGGGGCGAAAGAATGCCAGATCGAGTACCGTGTCCACCCTTTTTCAAGAATCTGGTTTCCTTTACCCGGGAACGCCTCGCCTCGATCCAGGTAACGTTTCCTCTTTCTTTTTTTTCTTCTCTTTCTTTGTCCCCATTATTCGGGTCATCGACACGGGGGACAAGTTCTCGCGCTCCTCCGTCCTCCGGAGCGCGAAACGACGCATCCGTGAACAGAAGCGAAACGGAGCACGGAAAGAGCAGCTCGCGCGCCGCGTCGGCGAAACGGTGACGGAGGGGGGTGGCCGGGGGGCAGGGGGAGCAGGAGAGGGAGAGAAACGGAAACACGCGCTCTCTCTCCCTTGGCATCTCTCCGCCTCTCCGCGTGGTTTTATCGCGGGTAAGCGTCTTCGGAGATCGATCGGATCAGCTGTACGGACCGAACGGCTAAACATAGTTACGGATAGGTTGCGTTTCACTCGCATAATGCCGACGCTCGGACACGTGTTTCCTCGAACGACGGCACGAGCTCTCGTGTCCCGTCTTCGGAAGGGGCCACGCGAACTCGTACGCCAACTCGCACGAGGCCGGCGATTATCGCGGCACGCCTTTCCAAACAATTACGAGGCCGCGTTCCGCGATCTGTCCGATCAATGGACCGCGTACGCGCGCGAAACCGTGCGAACGCGACCCTCCTCGGGACTCGACTGACACACGCGTGCTTCGTCGCGTCGCGGAGACCCGCGACTCCGACAGGAGACGATTCTCCGGTTTCGTCCAGATTGCCCAACAGACGGAAACAAAGCAGCGGAATGATCGATAAGTCTCTCTATTCTATTCGTCTTTCCTACGGGTTAATCGCGCAATCGTCCGCCACGATAAGATACAAGACGCAAGAGAGACGAAAAACAATCGGGCCGAGTTTCCGTAACGCGACCGCGCGCGCTCTCGGCTCGTTCGACCACGCTTCTTTTAACGGGTTCACTGCCACGGTGGTCACCGATCGTCAAAGTTCAAGTCGAGTGAGCTACTATTTACCGGTACAAGTAGCCGGATAACGCTGCGCTGTCGGAATCAAACGATCAATCGTTACTTCTAAGGAGATTTGCCTTTGTTACGGAGGAGTGAGTATCGCTATAGAAAACGCTCGGCATTCTCATGGCAGTCAACGTGTTAAGCAGCGACGAAACCTTTTCAGGCCGGTTGCTCGCGCAACCATTTTGAGAGGCGATCGTGCCACGCAACTCGACTTAACGCAGCGCAACGCAAAAACAACCTTGACACAATCGCCGCGCTTCAACGCGAGGATTGTGTCCCGCGAGAACTCTAGCGGACTTGTTCCATTTTCACGTTGCTTTTCGACCGCGCCTCCACCGTTTCACCCTTTTCCCTTCTCTTCGTTTCGACGATCCCGCCGAAACACGTCCGCCCGTTGCGTCGCGAGCTCCGAGAAAACCTCGGAGACTTTTACCGGCAAAGAACAATGAACGGTTCCCAGAGGTCCGCGTTCAAGTTCGTTCCGATCGAGAGAACCCGGTAAACTTTGCGAAACTCACCGGACATCGGACGACAGTCGCGCGGATTTCTCGGGAACGAGATACTTTAGTGCGAACAATCCCACAGGAGAGTCGGATATCGCGCGGGATACGAGCGCCGATCTCTCGGCTGCATCGGCGTGGCCGTGTAGGTACGCATCGGAGGTAATCGCTCGTCCTAGCCCAATGCCGGCTCGAAGGGCGATCAAACGCGTACGCGTCTTCACGGCTAATTAGAATGGATACTGCGAGGCAAATTCGGTAGACGAGGAAGGGGCAGCCGTTAATGTTACGCCTACCGGACAAGTCGGACTCCATCGAAAATTATCGAAAAGATATCTCGTTGATCGAGGGACGACGAACGAAAAGGGTAGAACTTTCCGCGGAAAAGCGAACCGCGGGCTGCCCGTTCCATCTCTTCTCGGGAGACTGTCGTTGGACGTTTACGAGCCACTCGTTCGTTAGAATCGAAAAAACGGCGACCGAGGTGAGATTGTCGTCGACCACGGAGGAGCACGTGGCGTTACACAACCGGCCGTTACAGCATCGAGAAAATAAACGGTGGAAAGAACGAGCAGCACCGAACGTAAAGCGGTCCGCGGGAACGCGTAAAAACTATGAAATTCGTGGCCGCGCGTCGATCGGCTTTCGAACTGTTCGAAGGAGAAAGAACAACCTGCTAGTGAACGCTTAAGTTTACGGTTGCGAGTGCAATCGCGTTCGCGGTTAATTTACGATCGATCGACGAGAGCGCCGAAAGGCGCGACGACGGATCCCACGGTTCGGGGAAAATCGAGCCGTAAAAATGAAGGAAACGTAAAGGCCAGAGGCCGGTCTAGCGAGGAAACGGATTTCATTATCATTGCTCGATCCTCGATTCTCGCTTCCCGTCGAGGAAGAAAGAGCAAAAAACCTGTACGTGGAATTCGACGAGACTCGAAGCTGGCTTTAATTAATTAAGGCAGGCGCGACGGGAACGAAACGGGACGGGACGAGACGAGACGCGACGCGACGCGACGCGACGCCAACAGAATTGAAACTCTTGCACCGTACAAGTCCCGTCGCGAATCGTCTCTCTTTAGAGTAGGAATTCCTCCGAATTTCGTGGCACGCCGATAGACCAACGGACTTCGATAAACGTTACTTACCGATCCGCGCTTTTCGAAATCCCGTCGCGCCTTCCACCCGACCGTATCGCCGACTGCAATTCGGATGAGATCCGGCAGAATTCGGCAAAGCGAGATCGAAGGAGGGAAAAACACCGAAGGCGAGTCTCTCGTCTTACCGGTTGTCGCGCGTCGATCGAATCTCGCGCCGGTGACGATACGCGGCGGCAGCGGCGGCGGCGGCGGACACCGCTCTCGTTTTCCACGCGAAACTCGAAAAACCAGAAAAGAAGCAGAGAAAAAAGGGAAACGGGGCGAAAGTAGGATCGGAATCGGCGAGCGTCCTCGAGGACGGGCAGCCTCGTCTCGGCGCCGTCGGGAGAGAAACGCCGATCGGCGGACTCGCAGTTTCTTTGTCCAGAAACTCGCGAGCGCGCGGAACCACGGACCGGGTTATTTTTCTCGCGCGAAATGGGGCTAACGATTCGGGTCGCGCGGCGAAAAAGGATCGCGAAAACAAGAGTGGAGAAAGGTTCGAGTCGATCGTGTTTCGAGGGGAACGAGCAAATGGGACGGTCGCGTCGCCGTGAAAGCGATGCCGGCGGATCGTCTCTTTCACTGGCATCGTTGCCAGCGCGACCGACGCGGCTGCTGAATCCGCTATCGACCAAAACCGTCCGAAAAATCCGACTCGCGTAGCCTCGATCTCTACTCGACGGAGCAGTTGCTCCAGGAGGACGAGCACCGAAGCGACGGCAACGTCGACGTCGACGCTTCCCCGATGAGGTGGCAGAAATTGCCACGGACGCGTCGCCGGTCGATAGGATGGACGGGTTGTTCCAGCGAGGACGGAAGCCGTTCGGAAACCGGTGGAAAACGGCTGGAAAACGACTGGAAAACGGCTGGAAAACCGGTGGGAAACCGCGGGGGAAAGAAACGAGGAAAAAGGCAGTTTCGGGGACGACGACTGGCGTCGGGGCGAGTCGACACGTGACGGCCACGTAGATGGTTCGGGGCGACGGATCTGGTCGTTTCTGCTCGCGTCGCCGATCTCTAGGATCTCTCGGCGGTCGCCGGCGCGAGGGTAAATATACTATCTGGAATCGCGGCTGGTCTCTCGAGGGGGCCATACGGGTACACGGCACGCATACGGAGGTGCCGGGAGGTGCGGGAGCGGGAGCGGGAGGCTCGGGTGGTAAGGGAGGCTACGGCGGCTAGGGAGGCCAGGGAGGCACGGGAGGCAGACAGAGGTAGAGGACAGGGAACACACGCATACGCGGAGTAGACACGGGCATGCGGTGGTACGCGGTGGCAACTGGCGCGCCACGGGTTCATTGTCCCGTGTGGTGCCCGTGGTGGAAGCCCCTCGTTGAAAAGGAGGGCCCGAGTATCGGGCGTAATGTGTCCATGGTTCGGAGCGGTGGCTATACAACGACTTACCAGTTGTCCAACTTGATCAGCTCCTCGGGTTTTTTCGTCTTGCGATCCGCCTTCAGTCTGAGCGCCTGCGGATAAAGCTTGAGGACGTGTTCGAACTGACTCGCGGTGCCCTCCGCGAAGAAAGTCGCTGTGTCTTTCACGGAAGCCATTGTGATAACTGAGCTTCTCGAAACGGCCGTTGGGGCGCAGCAGCAGCGCCTCCGTGTACTATAGTCGTCTCCGTCGCTCCGCTCACGCACGCTCGGTCTCGCTCCCACTCCCCGGCGATCTTCCGTCCTCGTCGATTCGGCGTATCTCGCGGTCCGATGCTTTCTTTCCTTTCCTTTCCTTTCCTTTCCTTTCCTTTCGCTGGTTCGCTTTATCGCTCCTCTCCTGTGCTTTCGTTTGCTCTCGTTCGCTGTACGCTGCTCCGCGGTTCGGTCGGGTCCGCTCCTCTCCTCGCCCCTCGACGCTCGACGCTCGACGCTGTGTACGCTGCTCCGATCCAACCCGCTCCTCTCCGCCGCTCTCCTCGCCAACGATCCGCTCGACTCGCGTTTCCTTTGCTCTCGTGCGCTCTCCCTCTCTCGCGGTCCTACGCGATACACCCCTCTCCGCGCGCGTCTCGAGAGAGGACCGACCACGCGAGAAATCCTATTTTACCCTCTGCCTCGTTCGAATTCTCTCGGTTTCACCGGCGGCGGTGATACGCGACACACGCGTGGGACGCGTTCACGATCGGTGTGCACACACGGCTCCGCTCCGACGAGGCGACTGGACGTCGAACGACGGTGATACCCGCGTGCACGAACGAGACTTTGCACTGCCACTCTGTATCCTCGCTTTTTCTCTCTAGCTATCCTTTCTTCCTACCTACCTACCTACCTACCTTCCTTCCTTCCTTCCTTCCTTCTTTCTCAATTCTCTTTCTTTCTTTCTTTCTTTCTTTTTCCTTCCGTCTTTGTTTCTTTCTCTCTGTCCCACCGAGTACTCCGCTTACACCGTCTCTGTCCCGCCGACGGCGCGACGTCGTTCCGTCTCCTTCTTCTTTCCGCTGTTTCCCGATTTCCTCGAAAGGGTATTCTTCGCGCGTCGCGAGACGACGTTACCGAAACGACGGATCCGCCAGTGTCGATATCGAACGCACCGTGGCAATGTTTACGCGGTACGAGCTACGGTACAGATCTACGAGGTCTCGTGCGTACACTCTCGTAAGGGAAAATCACCGTAGTTACACGCCGAGAACTCGCCTTCGGACCTCGTTCGACTGTCCCGGGTGGGGAGCGCGACTCGACGTCGCCAATAGGGAGCAGCACTGCTCGGCGTATATCCGACCTCTCTGTCCCTCTTTCTCTCTCCCACTACCGACCGTTCCCTTTCCCTCGCACCCTTCTGTCACCGCTCGGTTCCCCCTCGCTGGCACGGCCGTCCTCTCCCTCCCTCACTCCTTCTTTCTCCTTCTCTTTCTCCCTCTTTCTCGTCACGTCCTTCCACCTCTATTCACCACCCTTATTATTTGTACCGAAAATTTCGACCGTTGCGTGCGGGTAACACGCACGAGGATCGACTTACGAGGAGGACGCCGACAACAACGGCGACAACGGCGACTCGACGGCGACTCTGCTACGTCGACGACGACGAAGCGTTTCTGTCACAGGGCAAGTCGGTGCTGGCGAGTTTCGAGCCCGTGGAGAGAGACTCGTCGGAAAGGAGGACGCGCGAGATACGAGAGTCGGGGATCGCTCGGAGCCTCCTTTCTCCGCTCCGTGTCTCGCCCAGCGTCGTCTCGCGAGAACTCTGGATCGGCTCGGTTCCCTTGGCGCCAGATCCTTCCTCCTTTTTCCTCCCTTCACCTCCTTTTTCCTGCGTCTAACGAGAGTGGCCCGTACGAATGCGTGCGGATTCCCCGCCGGATGTCCGCGGAGTATAGATGGTCTCCCCCACCGGTCGTACACGCACCTATGCACCGATCTACCGCCGAACCGACTCTCGGAATACACACGGTCCTCGCGTGCTTCGATCGTCCACCGCGCGCGTACGTGCCGCGTACAGAGGCCGGGATACCCTCGCGCTCTCACCCCTTTCTCGGTCTATTTACTCACGAACCTCTCCGGTCCTCCCGTCGTCCGACAACAAGACGCGCCGCGCCGACGACTGATTCCATGGAGCGACCGTTCCCTGCGTCCGTTCGCGTGCAGCGGCAAAAGTTCACGATCGACCGTCGGCAAAATCTCGACGACGGTTTCATCGACGACACCGCGTACTTACGCGCCGATGACAGGAGAGACGGGGACGGCGATGCACAGCCGCGTCGCGTCTTTTTCCTTCGCGAGAAACGGCCTCGGTGGTTACGCTCTATCGCACGTCCGCCTCCGTACGAATCACCGTCACTCCGCTCTGTGCACGACTCTTCGCTATCGCTCTATCTCCCTTTCTCTCGCCGCGAGCGCGCCTGTGTGTACGCACGCGTACACGTGCACTGCTTCGTCCGCGCGTCGTAGGTCCGTGCGAACGTGAGCACGGTGTGCGTGTGCAACCGCGAATGCGAATACGAATACGAATGCGAATGCGAATCCGAACGCGAGTCCGAATGCGAATGACAACCGGGTACGGCGGTGTGTGTGTGTGTGTGTGTGTGTGCGTGCGCGCGCGCGCGCTCACGACTGACCGACCGAACGAAAGAGCGGGCGGAACGAAGCTCGAAGCCTTCGCTCGAAAAACGGGAACACGGAGTAGTGCGCGCTTAGCCGGAGACCACGTATAGTCGATCGCTCGCTCTCCTCCGTCTATGCCGACTGTAGTGAAACGGCCGACCGACCGAGGGCAGCGCCTTCGCTGCCTTCTGCTCGCCCCCTTCCCTCGCGCCCCTCGGGACTCTCCGCGGACGCCAAGCGCCAATCCTCTTTCCCCACCTCGCGCTCGTTACCACCGCTCCCGCTCGCCGCTGGTAACCCACCCTGCCCCTGCACGATGCAACCGTCTCTGTCGCCCTGTCGGTCCGTCTCGCTCTCTTTCCCTCCCTCTCTCGCTCGTCGTTAGTCTCCGCCGTTTCCCATTCCACCGCGTTCGTCCGTCTTCGTCGAACGCGAGAGAAACGGGGAATAAAGAAACGCGACGGATCGCGTCTTTATTATGCGCGTTTCGTGCCGAAATATCCGTTGTCGTCGTTTCGACGACGAGCTGCACGATTTCTGGCGCGCCACGTATCTCCTCGTGCGTTCGTTCGTTTGCTCGGCTCGCTCGCTCGCTCGCCGACTCCCACGAGCGACGGAGCGACGGAGCGACGAAGCGACGCGGACGCTCGATACGTCCTCGCAAAGACGCGTACCGTTCGCTCGATCGCGCTGGGTCGTCCGACTGGAAATCGATGCTAAAGCCGGGGAAGAGGCGCGCCAGTGGTGCCGTACCACGGCTACCACGGCTGGCACACACGGATCGCGATCGTTCGGCTGTGTGCGCCGGACCCGAAGCCTCTATTCGCGGGAACACCGTCGCTCTATACTCCGCAACGCGAACCCGTGTGTGAGTAGAGACGGGTTTCGTTCGTCGCGGAGAGCCGGAGCTGTGTGCGGACGCTGTGTCACGGTTCCCGAGTAGCTAAGTATGGACGTGTGTGCGCGTGCCAGCAGAAGTGGCTTGACGCACACGGGGACACGGGAACACGGGAACATGGGAACACGAGAGAACACGGAAAAGGGCATACGCGGAGGAGGCCACCGAGCCACCCCCGTGTTACGGCGAACGTATTTTCGAAAAGTCCGATAGGGTTCGAATCTCCCGGAACGAGCACGATTCTCGCGGACGCGGTTCGAGCGCGCGAGGGAGGGGGCTGGTTTTTTTCATGGCTGCGGAGTGAGATCACGAGGCGGATGTCGGAGAGCGAAGTTGCGAAACGAACGATTTCACAATTTGGTAAACTCGCGACGCTTGCACTGGTGCAAGCGTCGCGAGCTTCACGACCGTTCGTTCGGCGAATCGAGGAAACACGAGGAGTAGGTACCTGCGATAAACGCGTTCAAGGAAATCCCATTACTCATTTGAAATTTTACCTTTGCCGCTTTCGCGTCGTCGCGCGTCCAACTTGCAAACGGTTGTTTTGTCATTTTCCTCGAATCTTTTTCCGGTGGCGCGTAAGAAAAACGTAAACCGCGCGAAAGGTTCGGCCGCGTCGCATTCGCATGTACAAGAGAGAACGGACGTTGTTCGTAACGCGGTCGTATCGGAGTACCACATGCCACGCCGGTGGCGGAGCAACGCTGGCATATAATCAGCCGGGCGTTCGTGTTAGTACGCGATACCGACGCGTTCGTATAGGTACGCCGTGTATCGTCGCGAGATCTCGCTGCGTCGACCAGCCCGTGTCCATGAGTACCATAGCATGGCGAACGCCTCACTACAAACAATGTCAGCCTCACTACCACCGATGCGCTCCATAACCGCTAGCCAGTCGACTGTAGCCGTGGAAAGTGCCGAGCGAGCGCTCGAGCTTCGGTAACTTTCCATTGTCGTTGTTCCCGCGGCCAACGACGAAACAAACTTGCCGGAAATCTTTTGCGGAACTTTTGGACCACCGGTTGGATCGCTAAACCTGGAAATGCACCGGGAAAACGTGAAATTCCACGTCAACTTTTCCTCCGTCCGTCGAAACGGGCCTTTTAAACGCCGCGCGAGCGGCGCGCTCGCGGCTGAATCTCGAGCACCCGCTTCGCGGCGCGTCCCTCGTCCCTCGTTTCTCGTTACGAGGGACGGAGTTTCCGTGGCGGAGCGCGTTTAGAATCTTTCCCCGTTAATTTACGACGCCGCCCACGAGGAACACGGGGTGTCCGATGTTCGCGTCGGGATTCGAAAACGGTCAGGCCTAAACGAGGAATTTAAAGCTTCGTCAGGTATGCGCTCACGGACAATGCCGCGCAGGTAGTCGGATACCGAGTGTTGCCGAGGGTTGCGCCGGAGAGTTCGCTTCGTCTCCGGAACCTCTACCGATCGACGGTTCCGAGAACTTTTTGTTCGCGCGAATTCTGCCTCGAGTTTTGTCGTCTCGTTCGATCGTCGTGCTTTGCAGAAATTCATAAACGCGACGATGACGACGACGGCGACGGCGACGGCGACGCTGGATGGAACGCGAAAAGATGAAAATCGTTCGAGGTATACCCGTGGGACACCGGTACTGAATTCCACTGAGCGCGCGCGCTAGTTTCCCGTTTGCCGGGCCGGGACGTTCGCGCGGGCGGGAAGGGTGGAGAGTCTCGTAATTAATACGGCGATACGGGGAATATTCGGTGGTGAGAAAGGAGCGATTACCAGCGGGACTCAACCCCGCAGGCCCGGAGCACGAATCGCTCTAATCGGGTAATATTACGGGGGACGCGGAAAAGAAGGGGAAGACGAAGAGAAAGGCTGGTTTTCTTCCGAAGCGCTTTAGCAGGCAAGAGAACCGGGCAGCCGGCTATAAGCCCCGCATCACGGCCATCGACTCACCGTTATGCGGCGGGCATCGGCGAAGCCCTCGTGCCCCCTATACAAAAGAGAGAGGCCTGACCCCCTCTGTCCCTCGGGCGCTTGAAATTCAACCCCGGCACTGCCGACCGCTGCAGGGTTGCCGGATCGCGCTCGCTCGCAGGACGCGCGCGCGGTTGCAACGCGCCGTTATCGATGCTCGCCGCACACCCGGACAATAACCTAACCTCAAACTCGGCTGCGGAACGAGCGCGGCTCGGTTCTGTTATCGGCAGCGCCGAACCACGGAACAGCCCTCTCCAAACTGAACGAGTGCTGTTCAAAAGCGCCGAAAACTATCCTCGCGTACGCTGCTGCTCTCGCTCGCTCGCATTGTCTCCTCCTATTTCGCTCGTGGGGAAAACCCATTCGTCGAAAAAGGAATATTCGAGAGCCGCAGAGGATATTCCGATACGGCGTTGCGATGCGGAATACGGAGGAACGCCAACTGTTTCGCGTACAGTTCTCTCTCGAGTTGGTTCTTTCCAGAGACCGGTCCGTTGAACCGCGAGCCGTTAATCGTTATTCGTCTTCATAGTTTTTAACGTTGGCGTTTTAGTCGGAAGTTAACGCGCGTTTCGTAGAATGGTAATAACGTCACGCGCACGCTTGGTAATCCGTTCGACACGCTCGCGTTATAGAAACGATCGATCCATCGGCGGGTTCGAAACCTATACGAAAATTCCCGCGATTCCAGATCGTCCGGCCGAACGGATCGAGGAAAGGAAGAGCGCGAGAATCTCCGTGAATTCGAACCGCGACCGACGAGAAGAAACGAGAAACAGCCGGTACTCCGCATCGCGTCTGAAACGCAGCGCTCGGATGCGGGACGCTCGCTATTCCCGCGTTCGACGTCAGCACATGTCTCCGATGCGGATGGTACGCGACATTGTCGTATCGCGACATGTGGGCCACGGCAGTGGCACCGACAACGACGGAACTTGTGCGGATCGAGCATAAGGCCAGTTGGCCGAGGGACGGGCACCAGGCTCCGCTTTATCGTGGGCCAATCCGAGCGCTGTGACCTTGAGTAACTCTAGAGAGAGATATATTTAGCTGTGAGCTGCTCGAGCCGCTGGTAGGTGCTTGTGCTTCTACCGGTGGTGGTGGTGGTGGTTGTGGCGGTGATGCGATGATGATGCGATGACGATGGTGGTGGTGGTGGTGGTGATGGTGGTGGTGGTGGTGGTGGTGGTGGTGGTGGTGGTGGTGGTGCTGCTGCTGCTGCTGCAGCTACTACCCAACTCTCCCTCGCGCACCGGGCTTCGGAGTCTCTTCAGAGCGGAGACTCGTAGCGACGGATAATCATCCGGGGGAGTCTCGTCGAGGGAAGCTCTTCCGATGGGGTTGCCCGTTCAGTTTCCTGAAACAGCGCGTAACAAGAATCGATCATCCCGAAATATACTCTTTCTTTCTTTCTTTCTTTCTTTGTCGTAGAGCTGTTTGTTAAATTCAACGCGACGACTCCGTTTCTCTTGAACTTTTGCCGAACAAAATCTCAACAAAGACGTCCCGTTTTTTCGTGGCGATCGGAGTTTACTTGAAATTCATGGGGGAATTCCACGCGAACGACTCGTAGAATCGATCGACGAGGCTTCAAGGCTGGTTTCTCCATTTTTCGACGCCGGCGCGGACTTTCTCGAATAGTTGCCGGGCCCGATGTTTCGCCTTTGGCCAGGGACATTCGATTATCCGTTTTTTATTTGAGAACGTTAAATCGCGAACGCTAGACGACGACGATGAGTACGGAACCAGTTCTCCTTGGATACCTCGGCACGGAGAGAGCTCGACGGCGTAGTTTTTGTTGCTCGGCCCAATTTTCGTGAATCTCTCCACCGTTACGAGAGTCGACCGGATATTCCCGAGTCGCGGTCGCTCGGGTACACCTCCGCACGGGCACCTACCCCCGTCGTTGATCCGGGAACCGTTCGGATAATCCTCGATCGCGAAGGAACATACACGGCACACTGGCCTCGTCGGTACCGCAACGTTGCGGTAATTTCCCGCCTTTCGTCGAATCATCGACGAAAGACGGCAACTTCTTTCCTCGACAAACGAAGGAACGCGCGCGTTCGCGTTTCGTTCGGGAGGTGCACAGAGAACGCGGGACCGAGTATCCGTTACGTCGCGCGAGAAACGGATACTCCGTACGGTTCGTCGGATGCGTGAATTCCGGGGTTGCGCGCGGAGCAACAAGTATCTCTCGTACGATCGATCCGTTCCGCCTCGGATCGATCAACCCGGCGGCAATGGCACTTGGAATTTCCACAGGATCTATTTACACGAAGCCAATAGTTTGACGCAACAGGCGAACCGAGATTTCACTCTCTTACAAGAGAGACGGACGCGAGGCAGCGGTGGTTGTGTCGGCGGCGGAGGCGGAGGCAGAGGCAACGGGACCGGCAGCGGGAGCGGCGGAGGGTGGCCGTGCAAACGGCAGGCGGGGGAGGGTGGATGATGGAAAGAGGGAGATCGAGTCGGAAAAAGGGAGCGAGACCGCCGAAACGAGACGCGGGAGAGCCGGAGAGAGACCGAGAGAATCGTCGGAGACACGCCGGAGAGACGGGGGAGAGACGGGGGAGAGACGGCGGTGAGACGGGGCAGAGACGGGACGAGCCGAGTCGGTAAGAGCAACAGCGAAAGATCGAAAGCGCGACAGAGACGGTCGCCGGGACGGAGAGAGAAAGGCTACAAGTCTGTGCGGTATTCCTTTCAGTGTGATTGTCATTCATGCATTGTGAATCAGGGACTTTATTTTTAGAAGCGACTGAATGAAAGTGGAGTACCCCGTAGTAGTAGTATAATGTCGGTGGTAGGAGGAGTAGAGGTGGCGCAGGAGGAGGAGAAACGAATAGGAGGAGGAGGTGGAGAACGAGGAAGAGAAGTACGCGATAGGGGGAAGGGGTGGCTGAGAAAGAAAGAGAGCCATTCGACGGAAAGAGAAAGACCAAGAGAAAGAGAAAGGAGGAGAGGGAGGGAACGAGGAAGACGTTCCACCGATCTGCGAGTAAATCGTAGTACGTCCTCACACGTGGCTGCTCCCTCTCCGCCACCCTTCTCCCCCTTTTCCCCGTTTTCCTCGTTTTCGCCACCGCCGCCGCCACCACCGCCGCCACCACCACCGCCGCCGCTACATCACCCTCAGTCAACGACACAAACTGCGGACACGCGAACGCGGAGGTAGAGACGCACGTGCCCGCTCTTGGACGCGACCGTTCTTCGTCCGTACCTTTACGGCCGTCCGAACGGCGAATCGAGAAACGGCGGAGTACACCGAGGTGTAGCCGCTGAAGAGTCCGTCGAGTGCTCTCTTCGTTCCGCGGAGTCGAGCCCGTCTGGAACAGAGAACGACGGTGTTTACTCCGAACATCCCGAACCGCTGGAAACTCCTCGATCATCGTCCATCGTCCATCGTTCGACGCGGGAAACGTACGACATTTCGATGACGCGGATGCAGAAGCGACGCAAAGATCGTCGAGGTTACGTCTGACGAAAGCCAGACGAGGAAGGAGAGCGGGCACGCGAGCACGCACACGCGGGGAGATGGAGCGGAGAGACATGCGTAAGCAACGATCCAATAAATTAGTAGGATCATTGACACCGGCCGCGTGGCCGAGCTTCGATCGTACCAGCGTTGTACTACGATGTTTACAATTTAATTCGAGATACTCGAAATGTCACGTGCGCGCGTTACCCGCACCGCCGCTCGCGATAAACGCGTGTCTCTCTCTCTCTCGGTGTGTCCGTCTGCCTCTCCTCCTATCTCTCTCCTGAGTAGGTGGATAGGGGCTGGGGCGGGAGGGAGGAAAGAAGGGAAGGGGTACGCACGGATGATTTGACAAACTACTCGCGAAACGAAACGAGTCACCGTAGCAGTCTGTTCTCGCGCTCTCTCGTCCCTTCTTCGCTCTCTAGCGACGCCCTCTCGAGGTCCAGGAATCCACGTTACCGTTATCTGAATTGGATTATAAACCGAGCAGCCTTGACCCAGGACAAACTCGTGTCTCGCTTGTAAACAAACGGACCGTGCTCCGATTCGCGTCACACCGATGGGTGCGTCGCGCGAGTCGATCCAGCAGTCGATCTACGCGGAGGATGGTCTCCTCCCTATCGCTATACGCGTTCGGAGGTGTCGAAGAGCTAATACGCCACCGTTTCGAATTCGTTTGGAACGAAGAACCGGCTTCACGGCGACGTTTCGGTTCGTCGAGGAACGCGTACGAGACTAAAAAGATGAGGAGACTGAAGCGAAGATTCGCGGAATTTCGAGCGAATTTCGAAAACGCTCGAGGAACGAAGAGAAAGTCCATTTGTCGGAGCAACCTACGGCACGGAAGCTCGAGTATAAAGTCTACCGCCGCTTCGATTCTGCCCGCCAGAAGCGGCGTGGAGGATGTCTAGGTCACCGAGTAAAGGACTCGTTCGGCAGGATTGCAAGGTGGCAAGAAGCGGCCGTTCGATCGAGAGGACTGAAATCGAGATCGACGCGAGGTCTCGCGTTTCGTATTCCGTGTCTCGTATTCCGGATTCTGGTTTCTCCACGACCCGCCGAGCGGGATCTCGAATAGAATCTCGAATAGAAACGTTATCCGCCGCATTCGGTCGAATTCGTTTCGAGTTGGGCTGTTGCTCGATAATAAGATAAAATGCGTTTTCAATGGTACGCCGCGTACCATGGTATGCCGACCTAACCGAAACCAAAAATTTCGCGTTTCGTTCGAATCGGCCGAGGAGGCGCGAATTTCTCTCGAGAATCGGTTCACGCTCCGGACCGTGATCGTTCCGTGTCAACGGGTAGATATTGCGCTACGCGGCGATCGCTCTCGTCGACGATAAACCGACGTTGTGCAACGTAACGTTCGTGCATCGCGAAAACAAATCGCTGACGCTCGACACTGAACCGTTTCGGGATGGCACGTGCGTGACATTCTTTCGCCGCCTGACGTACACCACCGCGAAACCGAAGCGATCTCTCGCACTTCGGGGATATTTGGACGTAAAGTACCGAAATCGGACTCATCAATTCCGCTTCGTTGCAGCAATTACACGCGACGCGTTCGTATTTCCTGGATAAAATTCTTACGTACCGATTGACGTCATTTTACGCGAAACATCGATTTCCCGATTGTCCGATCAACCATCGACTCGTTACGCGCGGCGGGTGCACGCGACGTAGTTTCGAGCGGTAGCGACAGATTGCCCGGAGAGAGATGAATTCGAAAATAATACGTTGGCCCGGAGCAACACGGTTACCGAAGAATTCGCGGAACGAACGGTCGAGGATCGTTTCGCTCGCCGCGAGTCGCAAACTCGATCGTATCCGAGCGATCTGCGGCCGTAGATCGTTCGACCATTACCGCTCGGATACACCGATGCAATCTCGGTCGGTAATTACGAAAGTCAATTTGGCGGTTTCGCTGTACGCTTATCTACCCGACCTCTCCGCGTGGAAGTCAACCGTATTATCTCCGTTTAACGCAGCATTTCGGCGCGCCGCGAAGCGTAGAATCCTAGCGGTCCAGCGCGTATTAATCGAAGTCTGTGATTCGGTACGGAACACGCGCGAAAGATCGTCCATTTGTTCTCCGAGGTATCCCCGTGCAGGACGAAGAGCTGGAATGGAAAGGAAAAGGAAAAGGAAAAGTAAAAAAAGAGACGAGCTGAAATTCACTCACCGGCTGAACACGTGCTCGGCTTATCCTTGGAAGATCTTGTTCTGGTAACGGATCGACCTCGTTCAGGATCCTGCTGGCTCCGCGTTGCCCTTAGATGAACAGAACGATACTTTACTGACCTATTCCATGGCAACGAGAACATTGGATTGCCTAGCGTATCATTATATTTTCGGGTATCCGTTCACCGGAAACGCGATCTCTACGACGTCGATCGACTTAGAGACAAAAGATCGATGCGATGTGAAACGATTTTCATAGATTTTTCAGCATTTCATTTATGGAATCGTCTCTGGGGGAAGCCTCGCTCGTTGTTAGGACGATGATAATTGAAACGATAAACTATACGGATGGAGTTGGTTACCGCGATCGTAACGTTTTCTGGCGAGAAACGCGTCGCGAGCTTCGTGCCAGCGGAACGTACGTTTCAAAGGTATATCGTGGATAGGCCGGGATCAGACTATGGATTATAACCTCGTTCTCTCGCTCTCTCCTTTCCGCCCTATCTATCTACCTCACTCTCTCTCTCTCTCTCTCTCTCTCTCTCTCTCTCTCTCTCTCTCTCTCTCTCTCTCTCTCTCTCTCTCTCTCTCTCTCTCTCCCTCTCTCTCTCTCTCCCTCTCTCTCTCTCCCTCTCTCCCCCTCGTTCCGATTCTCATAGTCTCTCCGTCTATCCATCTATCCATTTATCCATCTATCTATCTCTGTGTCCCTCTCTTTTTCCTTCCTAGCAGAAGGATGCCATACTCCGCGGTTTCTGCTAATGAACCGGCAAGCCTTTACGGTGGTTTTATTCTCTTGCGTCTTACGTCACAAAATCCATCGGCAGTCAGCACGGTACGGCCTCGCTGAAATCCACGTCGCAACGGCGGTCGGACCGCCCCCTGGCAGCGTGCTTTCGAACCTGGCAAGCTGGGCTGCATCGACTTAACGAGTTTTTTCTCCGACGATAAAATCTGACGTAAAAGTTAGCCGGGAAACTACGGGAAAATTGTCCGTTCTCTTTGCCCCGAGCAACACGCTGTTGCCGGTCAATCGAAAACGATTTAAAAAGGATATTCAGACTGTGTCGGCGATGGTGATACCAGCCAATAATTTGCAATTCTGTTGATGCGAATTTTTACAGAATTTTTACAGAATTTTTACGATTTTCACGGTCATTTTCACAGAGAATCAATTCTCGTTAAAATCGTAAATTGTATAGCGTTACCTGTGGACGTTTGTGCAAGGCCAAGGGTTCCCATAAAACTCTTCGGGGTTTCTCGTACATTTATTGCACCTGCCGGATCCGTCCTGAGCCCGCAGGTGTTTAGGAAAGTGCAGGATGCGACCGTTCGCGGTCTCACACTCGAAAGGGCTGTTGGCTTCTCGACATTCGAATATTATATTCTTACTAGTACTAGCATATCCGCGCGATCCACACCTGCCCGTCTTCTTCGACTTGGATACTTCTGGAAACCACGAATTTTTGTACCGCGCAGTCCTTTACAACGACGCGAGAGAGCTTTCTCGACGGAAATTGTCGCCCTCGATCCAACATCAATATTGAAAAATCGAAATAGTCGAAGCTCGAACTTGGTCGATTATTTCTTACTTACATCACCGATAACCTATCTCTCCTGTACGCATCCGATTTTGAGAAAGTATCCAGGAAACTAAATACCTACTAAACGTAGAAACGATAAACGTAGCTTTCGTCTGTCGACGAATGAAATGATAGGGTTCTGGAAATGATCTGGATCGGAAGATGGCGATGGTCTTCTTCTTGCCGTTGAAGTTGCATATAACAGTCGCTTCTCCGGAGATGACTTTGACGTCGCATTTGGCAAGATGAATGTATATGGAGGTAGAAATTTAGGAAATCGATGATACGATGCTTCGACAGCGAGAGGTGTCCCGAAGACGAAGACGAAGACGAAGACAAAGACGAGAGGTGTCCTGCCAGCAGCGATCCGAAATCCCCTCCAGACAACGAAACACCTGTTAGAAGGCAACGTGAGATGGATCTGTTTATTTTCATGCTTATCGAAGCATCCTTTCTCGTGGCACACAGTGCTCTACCTTACCGGACGCGTTACCGAGTTCCGAAGGGGGCAGCACGTATCGACCTACGACCTGCAGTTATCTACGACTTCCGTCGAATTTATTTACTCTTCGATTCGATTAAAAATCATTCGGTGTTTCGTTCCCAAAATATTATAGCCCGATAAATGTAACGGCACATGCAAACACTAATATGCGAATGTCGTTGAATGTTACATTTTTCCAATGAGGTTACCATTTTGTTATTTAGGAATTGCAGTATATTTTATTCTTTTTATTAGGCATTTCTTGACAAATGTTGTATCGTCGCGTTTCGTTTAGTTTGTTCGGCCATGATACACTACAACTCCGTCAACTCCTCGGGTATCAAAGAGTTTTCCTGGTAAATGCATAATTCGAATTCGTTGGTGGGGACTGTCTCGATAGACAACCACCTAGAGATACTCGACGTCCCGTACTTAGAGTCCGTGAAACCAACAATAATAGGGAAAATCATCGTAATATTATAGCCAGCGGATAATACAACCAAGAACGTTCGTCGAACAAAGCGAACTACCAAGTCGAATGACTGTGTCAGAGGATGACGTCAGCCACGGTCTTGACGCCGTTTTACGGTAACATTTGCATCGGTTGGATTTGAAATTCCGTTTTAACACTACACGATTATACGTGAGTTTGATCGTGTTCTCAATCAGATTTGATCGCCCTATGGAGTAAAAAAGTTGTCGCGCATGTCCCATATCGCGATCAGTCGCGTTATACCGTTCCGTCTACAGAACCAAAACGTCGAAGAAATGGTTTATAGCTGTATCGGTTTGTTTCGTTCCTATTTCGTAAAATTGAACGTTTTAATTCGGCATAGCCTGTTACGACGGTAACGTCAGGAACGTAAGACGAGGCACGCGCACCAACGACATCCTCGTTTCGCAATCCCCGTCGGACGATCAAAAATGCTGAATAATCGGCAACGAAGCGTCGAAGCGTCGAAGCAGCGGCTCGCAAAGAAATTGATCGCAGACCGTTGTTCCGAGTTTCGAGGCCCCTGAAGAAGTAGCGGCGTCGAGAGCAGAGTCGCTGGTCTAGAAGAGCGTTCACCTCGCGTACGAGGATGCAAAATGAACCGATACAAATTTAGAACCGCCTTCTTTCTTCGTTTCGTAATCGGTTAAAAGGGGAAACGTTCCTCCGTGAGTAATCCTCGAGCGTTTTTCCCCCGTTTCGCTCGGCGTAGGAAGTTGTCCCCGTCAAAGCTGGCCGGCTAGCTGGTCGGTTGGCATAGTCGGGACGTGTAGTTTAAAATAAACATCCAAAACTTGTCTCGTTTCGTTTCGTTTCGTTTGGTCTCGTCCCGTGTCGTTTCGTGTCGTTCCGTGTCGTTCCGTGTCGTTCCGTGTCGTTTCGAGATGCCTTGTAGGTCGAGACGTCTAGCCCTGTCTCATCTCCGTTCGCGCGAAACACAAATCCACTTTGCTCTCTCCAGGATGCGCATAGTTGGTGAATCGCGGGTACGCATATAATTCTAATCTGCAAAAAATATTAGAATCGACGAACAGGTCCGGTTGCTGGAATCACGCGACTGGACCACCGAGCCCTGGACGCGAAGCCTGAAAACCTTGGAGCTCAGGGCCATTATTGTCTGGTGGGGCCTTTGCCTCTTCCCTTTCCCTTTGATAGCCACGGGAGTCTTTCATCTACTGAGACCCGCCAGAAGGAGAAAGAAGAAACGACTGGAGGGGGAGATGAACAGAGAAAGAGAGAGAGAAAGAAAGAGAGAGAAAAGTTCTGCGTGCAGCAGGAGAGGCTGTTTCTTCAACGATCTTGAAGGGGCTACACCTCGTAGAAGATACGAGCCACGGTTGCGACGTCGCGACCAGACAAGAACCGAAATTACATTTCCACCGAGGGTTGCCCTCAGACGCGAGGAGAGACTCCATCCCGTCTTCTTCTTCGCCTCCTCCGCCCACCTTTCATCTCTTGTTACGTTTCATCTTCCTTCCTTGCTTCCTTCCTTCCTTCCTTCCTTCCTTCCTTCCTTCCTTCCTTCCTTCCTTCCTTCCTTCCTTCCTTCCTTCCTTCCTTCCTTCCTACCTTCCTTCCTTCCTTGCTTCCTTCCTTCCTTCCTTCCTTCCTTCCTTCCTTCATTCCTTCCTTCCTTCATTCCTTGCTTGCTTCCTTCCTTCCTTCCCTCTTCCTTTTCTTTTTTCCCTTCTCTTCGCCTTCTCTTCGTCATTCTCTCTCTCGGCACCTTGTTTGTTGATCTGATCAGAGCATCTAACTCGATTATTTAATAGGAAAGAGGATTACGGTCCGGTTTAAGTAACTGCAATAACGAGGTCGTTACTGAAATTCGCGCGCGCGGTTCGTTTAGTTGTTCCCCGTTGATGACCGCCAGCCGGTGTAACAATGTCAGGCTTTGGCAGATCGGCATAACGTAACGGTTATGATAATGAAAACGATGGCGTTAACGGCGCGTCGGGGTATTCGTGGGAAACCCTAACAAAGGTCTGGTGAATTTCATTTAAATTCGATTAGCCGGATTTCATCGGATCGCGATTCATATTTTTCGCGAATCGAAACCTCTTCCGTGCGGAGCCTTGCTCTTTAACCTTCACGCATCGCGGCGCATCTGCTTCGTGCCGAGGCTTTACATTGGACAAATCGAAGCCGGACGAGGCGACGGTGTCACGCGAACCGTTCGAATCCGCTCGCCGTTTCGTTAGGATCGAAAAGTCGCCAGGGTTAGCACGATCGAACGGCGCGCGGACGTCTCGGAAACTTTCATCGAAAGTGGGCGGAAGCGTAGATCCGAGACGCCCGTAAATCTCTAACGGGAAGCGAAACACGCGCGTGCACGTTTCTTCGCGAGTTCGCGAGTCGGCGAATTCGCGGCCACCGCGCCGTTCGTTCGGCAAAAATTCGGAACAGCGTCCCCGATCGACGACGACAGATTGCCGTCCCGATTCTTCGTTGCGCAAATTGCAGTACTTTGCCGCGTTTAATTGGAAGCTCGTTTGCGAGGCGGTGCAATCCAGTCTCGCTTTCATCGTTACCGTTGCACAAAGGTAATTGAATTTCCGCGGTAACGCGCTCGTACGGTCGCTAGCTCTCTCGTCGCTTCTCTGAAAGTATTTCTCGTTCGCTTCTCGCGCGAACGAGCCAGCAGCGCGGCGATCCGAATAAGAAACGTGTTCGCGTGCCGAGCCTCGGAGAAATTCAAACCTGGCGAACAATCGATGCGATCGCTTCGTAATTTTTGTCGGAAATCTTTCGGTTCCATTGCTCGTATCGCTTCCATCGCGCCGGATGACGCTTAGGACGCGATAACGAAGAATTGCCTGGAAACGTTCGATAAGAAAGTCCGAGTTATGCTCGGACCGCACCTCCTCCCTTCCCGAATTCCTTCCATTTTACCAGTCCTTCCTTACGGTAACCGCTTCTTCCGGTTGTTTGTTTTCTACTTGTTTCGACAAATCTCCATACGAGCTGAAAAATTCTTGCTATGTTAGAAAGCTGAACGACAAGCTTCTCTCGACGTGAACAACGCGCGCTTTTGCTAATCCGTTCACGACGCCTATTTACGTCGAACGATTATCGATCAGTGAGCGAACAATTAAATCAGGAGCGATGCGTGTCGCGACGGTGCCTTCCGTTCCTTTCTGTTTTTTAATATCGCTTCTACTCTATTAAACGATAACGTACCGCTATCCCGAGTTTTCATGCTTCCAAAACGATCGCGCGTTGGTAACAATAGCTTGACGCTGACGCATCGACGAACCGTCTCTTTCTTGAAACGGTTTACTTGAAGTTTACTGTGAATAGAGTCGAAGAACTACCGGTTCTCGATGATCTGTGGAAATGTGTATTTAATTCTATATGTAATTGATGGGAACGTACGTGAAATATTTCCGGAAGTGCCGTTAAACGTCCTCGTGAACAGCGGTTGTAATTTCAACCGAGCGTCAGTCCTGTAAATTCATTCTGAAAATGAAGCATCTTCGGCGAAATACTAGGTATTTGAACGTTCCGAGCAGTATAACCTATCCTGCTTTCACTGCACGTTCGTTTACAACTCACGTGATCGGTGACAATGATGTCGGCGGGAAATGGACAAGCATTTCGCGATGAGTTCGTACGTTTCTCTACTCCTATTTCTCTTCTACATATTTCATGGGATAACACGCTTTCCATCCTAAAATAACCGCCTTCGAATTAGGAGGTATTCTTCTATGATTTCTACTACAGCCATTTGAACTTGGTCGCGTTTCTTTCGATGTTTCCTTTCGACCAGTGAAATAATTACGCAACGAACGCGTACTTGATTCGCCATTATCGCATGCTCGGTGGCCAATTACCCGACAGCGACTTATCCTGCATACTAGGAAATGATGGGAAACGGAAAACGGAAAACGGAAAACGGAAAACGGAAAACGGAAAATGCGCAGTACCTTGTTACATAGCTCCATGTCTCGTTTTGAATTCACTGGTAGCACGGGAAAAGGACAGGACTCGAAGCGAATAAAAGAAAAACTGTTCCGCGCAGAGACGGCGCGAACAAGAAATTACGATCGCGATCGATTGAGCGTTAGTCCAATCGATTGATCGATTTCCAATTTTCCTCCCTGAAATGAAACTGCTCGTGTTCGATCGAATCGGCCGAAGGGAAGCGTTCGCGATGCGCGAGGAACGTATGGAAGGTGACATAATTGTTAAGGTAGAGAAGCAGCTTCTGCCAATGTATAAATCTATTTAAAACTGTTTACCTTTGAAAAGTCGCAACATCGTTACACGCGTATAAGCGATATTCTAAAGTAGAAAATGGTGGCGGAGCAGTCGACGCAACACGGGAGGAACGCGCATGCGCGCGCCTGCGCCACAGAAAAATAGTACGCTGGAGTTTTCGTCTGGTGGAACCTCGTTCCTGTCCCCGTGGCCAGGAAAACCCTGCGACGATCGCGTTCGAGTTGTTTAACTTGAATTCGATAGCTGTTCGATCGGTATTCTATGCGTCGAACGGATTTTAATTTGGTCTAGAGGCGAATCCGGACGTCGAGGTGGGCTCGTCGGCGCAGTGGGCCATTGCGCATCGGTGGACCGAAACACGGAGACCGAGATCAGTGGGAGAGTCGACGAGAGTGTAATGTCTGATAAGACGAGCGATGGACAGCCGTGCGAACGCGTGATCTTACCTTTGCTTTTGACAGTTCACTTTCCCTAAAAAGTGACTCGAACGAACAAATAGATTCGCGAGCAGCGGTCGTGTTGCCTCTAATATGTACGCGTCACTGTGCCATTGATCGAGGCGGACCGACGAAGGACTAATTCGGATAATCGCGAGGCAGCGCAACAGAGAAAAGCACAAGTGGTCGGTCGGTCGGTCGGTCGTTCGTTCGTTCGTTCGTTCGGTCGTTCGGTCGTTCGTACGTTCGTACGTTCGTTGATTCGTCGATTCGTCTGTGTCGCGCGTTCCATCGCCGTGACCATCTACGTGCTTTAGCTTATCATTTAGGAATATTCACCAGAGGAATCTACTTTTCCACGAAACTAATAAGGCCCGTGTCTGTCATTATTTTTTCCCATTGGCAAACAAAGGCGGCTAGTTTTAGCGCTGCCTTCAACCACTGGGTATAATATCGCCTCTCTCTTTCCCTCTCTGTCGTTCTTCTTCTCGTGGGACGAGGAAGCAGAATGGAGGCGATAGCAAAGCATGATTTTACGGCTACTGCCGAGGATGAGCTTAGTTTTCGTAGAAGCCAAATCCTCAAGGTTTGTACATTCTATGCTCTCAAATGTGTCACCGTAATTATTTGCAATCGGAACATTCGGCAATTCGAAGATTAGACGATTAGAAAATCGGCCAAACAAATTTGTCCTTGCAAATTTTCGGCACATGCTTTGCCAGCTCCGAACTTTCCGAACTGCTATCGTGCAGGCGGATGTCGCGTGTCGCTCAGGATATTCGCGACAATGCGTAGCGTTCCACGTAAAACGATGATCCTTGTTCACTTTTTCCTTTCGCTTCCAATTCTTTGTACATCTGTTGATTTTCAATGCGATTTCCGTTCGAAACATGTGGATAAAAATTATTCAGTTTTGTTGTTCGATTTCTTTTCTTCTTCCACGATTCATTGCAAACTTTATATATTTATAAATAAAATTATAATGTTTTATAGAATTTCTCCTTAATCGTTTATTAACAGAGAGATAGAAAGGCCTTCGAAGACCTTTTGTTTGTTTAAACCTAATTCTTTGCTTAAATAATCTTGTTCGGTATACTTCTACTCGAGTCTAGTCTTTTGTTACAAACCAGTACCTTGCTATACTTTGCTTTAAAGTGAAATATTCGTTAATCTTTGTAAATGTCGTATAGGAGAACACGGCTAATATAATATGCACGATACACTACCTATATTATTCTTGCAGATTCTAAATATGGAGGATGACATGAACTGGTATAGAGCCGAACTAGATTCCAGAGAAGGACTCATTCCAAGTAACTACATAGAAATGAAAAACCATGAGTGGGTGCCCCATACTTTCTGCGCTATTCGTTTTGTCTAAATTTCCATTGGATCCTTGTTTGTTTATGTTAGATTTCTCTGTTTCAGCTGGTATTACGGGAGGATAACCAGAGCAGATGCAGAGAGACTATTAATGAACAAACAAGAGGGCGCTTTTCTTATTAGAATTAGCGAGAGTTCCCCTGGAGATTTTTCTCTGTCTGTTAAGTTAGTATGAGACTATTAAAAGAAAACTATGCTTGAAAGGTATAAACATTTGATACGCTAGTCGAATAATCGTTCGATGGTTTTGTTTAGATGTTCAGACGGTGTTCAGCATTTTAAAGTGTTGAGGGATGCCCAAGGAAAGTTCTTTCTCTGGGTGGTCAAATTTAACAGTCTTAACGAATTAGTGGAGTATCATCGAACGGCATCCGTCTCTCGTTCACAGGATGTTAAACTGCGAGATATGATTCCAGAAGAAGTAATTTTATCCAAAATAATGTATAATGGAATGCGATTTTTTAATACTACCCTAATGTTGTATTTTATTTCAGTGTCTAGTACAAGCATTATACGATTTCATGCCACAAGAACCTGGTGAACTTGAATTTAAACGAGGTGATGTAATTACCGTAACCGACCGTACAGATCAACATTGGTGGCATGGAGAAATCGGCAATAGACGAGGTCTCTTTCCATCTACGTATGTTACTCCTTATCACTCCTAGGTGAGTAAAACGATATCTATGTTATAATATCCTTTGTTTAACTTGTTCAATAAATTAATCATCCGTTTCAGGTTTCATGTTAAACGCACAGAGGCCAGAAGCATCGGCCACTATATACCACCACTTTCATACAGGATCAGAGTTGCAGCAGAATTAATCGACAAAATTTTGCAAGCTCCGCCTATCGAATGGGCTACCAGGATGTGTACGGTGGTCTAAATGTCGAGTTGTTTGGCTTGGCTTGATACACCATTAGTACTCTTTATTGGTCTCATTGAAAAAGTTTCTCCGCGTTCAATAATACAAATACAGAGATGTAGAGTTGTATCGCATAGCAGCAGACAGGGTAGCAAGTTTGTTTCCTTCATCATTGAATCGATAAGAGAATTTTTCACTGAGACTGATAACGCTACTCGAATTTATAGTCATTATGCGTGTAAAATAGACACATCCCTTAAGCATCTCATATTTCGGTTCCACGAGTTATCGAGTAGAGAGTAGATCTGAAAATACATTCATAACATTTACGTGTGAAAACAAATCTTGAACTGGTATTTTCTATTTCTTGGTAGTCCATTAAAATGGAGTGATCAAATGCGAAGGTACAATATTAACCTTGCGTCTACATCGATTAGCAGGGAATATCGGCCATATTGAATGAAAAATACATATTGTTTCGAAGGACAGTTTTATTACAGGGCTGACGCAAACATTGTATTTTTCAATACGAGAATACGCTATTCGAGGAACGGACGACCTTCGTAATAAAGAGCCTAGTATGCGAGATACAAGAACTTTATATAGATATAGCATTAAAGCGCGTCGCCTTTTGGCATAAAATGCACACTATGCCTCTATGTTGTGGATATTTTTACAAATAAGAAGAGGAAAATAATATTCCTCTAATGATTGAGACAAATCTGATGCTGATGTATCAGATATACTTGCTGTGTATCATATAATATAGACTTGTACTTTCGGACTGTATGTTGAGTAATCGTTCAGACAAGTTTTGAGGCAAATCTTTAAGTATTAAGGAAGGTATATTTACTATTCCTATAAACTTTCTCATTGTTCGATTTCTTCCCAATCTGTAAAACAGACTTTTCTTTCTTGAACTGTATCACGTTTTTTCTAGAGATTTTATAACATAAAGAAAAAAACATGAAGGAAAATTTTCATTTTACACGAACATGGTATGTGTTATGTATTCTCAATGGAACTCCAGTACAACGAGCGACTGATTTATTCATTGTAAAGCGTTAGAAATAAATTAGCAAAACGAAGAAAACTTAGAGTCGATATGAATTTGTGTTCCATAATGCATTTTTCGACACATGCCAACACGCGACATAATACCACAAATGCGAAATGGACTTGTCTGTTTGTAGAACGTGAAACATGTAATTCTTAAAAGGATGGAAGTTCGTGTATATTTTTTAAATACTTTCTTTTTAACAGATTATTTCGGCATATCTTACTTTTCTATCTTCGTGTAAACAATGAAAATACGTAGCCCTATTTTGTAATTATTATTATTATTATTATTATTATTATTAATATTATTATTATTATTATTATTATTATTCGTTATGTTACATTTTATTGATAACAATATATTATATTAATTACACTCGCATACTTCATTTACTTACGCCCATAATCCACGATATTTTTGTCTATACGAAGAATGGTAATTTCGATTCTATGATTGGTTTTTATAAATGCACTGTATACAATTGAATAGTGCAATTGTAACAAAAATTGTACTTATGCATGCACTACATACAAAATAAGTGAAAGCAAGGGGAGGCATTTATTCTAAAATCATAATAGTTTTTCTTTTAATTCAAAGACTGCAATAATTACAGAATACATAACCATTCAATTTCGATATTGAATATAATACTATAATTATGGACGTTTAAGAGTAAGAGATTGAAAAGTATACACATACATAGTTATTTAAGCCCTTTTATATTGTCGATACTTTTTGAAATGATTTATAATACTTTATATAGTTCCTATTAAGGCAAGTATTACCCTGATAAAATCAGGAAAACAGTCACAATGCATTGAATAGAGAGCCTGAAACAGTAGCAATTGTTTCATTAAACTTTAAGGAATAATTAAATTGTTAACATTTTCATTCTACCTTTGTAGTTTTAATGTTACCAAAAATGTAGATATAGAATAAATATTTATCAGAACTTTAGAAGATTTTTAGCTTGTACTTTAAGTAATACAAAAATATGTAAATTCACTTGCACTTTGTATTTAAGGATTAAATTGTGTCGAGAAATGTTACTTGTACATATACACACACACACACATAAATATGCACGTGAGCGCGTGTGTGTTTTTAGTTATTTTATTTTCATAATTTATTATGAATCATTAACAGTCATTGTAAACATGTTGCATTCTTAAATCCTTTAAACATTTTTGCATTGATAGTTGTAAAACATTGAAAAATGGTACTAACTTACTTACTACATAAGCAATGTTCCCCCACACACATATATGTATATATATATATATACATATATATACATATGAATCAAATGTGGAATTGAGTTGCTAAAGACAACAATATACCATGATGTATCTGGACCAAGAAATGTATAATAATCGAATGTAATAAAGTTACATGTTTGAACAAATTTGTTATATCAATTTTGATCCTTATTGACACTTGTGAACGACCAAATATAAATTTATTAACATGTAGTTTACACTTAATAAGATAGTCCTTTTTATTTACCAAATAACTGCTGTATATTTTATATTTCTCTATTTTACATTATACTTATAAAAAATCATGTTATGTATAGGTATTTTCAATTTTACTGCAATACAGATGTTTAATGTACATATAAAAATATTTATTTAACATACAAGTCTATAAGAAATGTATCTTCCAGCAGTCTCGGATGGCCTAATAATTTTTACAACTTGTCCACGTTTTAAACCAAAATAACGAGCTACAGGATCACCAGCCTGTATACGCATCAATTGATTTTCTTTTAATTTATATCTGGTAAGTAATTCTTCCTTCTCATCCGGCGTAAGCACAATGTGTTCAGGTACCAACTCGTGTTCTGTGATGTTAATCAGTAATTCGGATTCTAAGAATTGTTCTAATATATATTTAGGAGCCATGTCTACCAATGATTGCTTTGCAGATGGTGTCATGCCTTGTTGTACAACAATGATAGCCCTAATATAAGAAATAATTGCAATATTCAAATAATTATTTCTACATTATAAAAGTTCACTAAATTATTACCTGTGAATCTTTTCTTCCTGCATACGCTGACAATACGTTTTAATTGTTTTGATTCCTATCTTAGGTTCATCGGGGAAAAATACAAATAGCTGATCTGTGGGATCGTCATTGTGAGCAACCAAAACAATCAAATCACTGCGTGCCGGTCTTTTCTCGCTTGGCTTATCGCCAAATTGTTCCTTAAATTGTTCTAAAGTTTGATCCAATTCGTCCTGAGTAACGAGATAACCTCTATCATGGCACAATTGCATCACTGTCTTCCTTATACGCCATAACTTGTACGTTTCAGCTTCGTCATCCATCTCTCTATTAAATACCACTTAATCTTGTATTTAATTGTGTACTATCTCTGTTAGAAATTCTACTTATGTGTTATTTTTCTTTAGAACAGTACAGTACAGAACAGTAACAACACAACAAGCGTGTTCTTATGCGCACGTTTAACCTCCTAGGCCCACGTCAGTTAGCACAAAACCATAAGTACATACTATGTAAGTTACTATAGTGATGACTACATGTAAATACCTAAATTACGTTACACGGTGTTTAATAATGAAAAACCGATAGTAACGAACTGAGAATGTATAGTATATTCTATATTAGAAGAATACAGTAACGACAGTCATACACATTACATTTAAATACGATTTAAAATCAAAATAGTATGCAATTAACAACCGTCGGTGAGGTTATATGATTTCCAAAAGATTCCAAAATGTGTAAGACAAGACAGGCATAAAATCTGCATTCAAACCAACCCCCGTAGATGGCGGGACACAAATCACTATTATTCCCTGTTATTCACAGCCTTCCTTATCGGCTTCCCTTATTGTAAGTGTTAGCGCCATCTCAGAAACAACTACTGATCCAGAAATTTCTTTCAGAGTCATTTCCGGAACTGCTACAGATCTAAACACTCTAAAATTGATAGCTTTCGAGCTTTTGAGCCACTCCCGGGACTTCTACGGGCCCGAAAACTATAAAAACCAAGAGCTTTTTTAGTATGAGCCTCTCGGCGAGTGAGCTGTCGAGCTTTTGAGCCATTTCGATACCGCCACACACACGAAAACTATTAAACGCAGAGCTTTTTTAGTATGAGCGTTTTCGGTAATGAGCACTCGAGCTTTTGAGCCATTTTCGGCGCTGATAAATACGGGGAAGTTATTAAACTCACAGCGTTTTTAGTTTGAGCCTCTCGGGGATCGAGCTCTCGAGCTTTTGAGCCATTTTCGCGACTGTTGCTCACTTGAAACTATTAAATTGGAAGCATTTTTAGTTTGAGACTCTCGGCAAACCAGCTCTCGGGCTTTTGAGCAATTTTCGGGACTGTTGCACAGTTGAGAAGTATTAAACGCAGAGCTTTTTTAGTATGAGCAACTCGGGGATTGAGATCTCGAGCTTTTGAGCCATTTTGCGAAAGAGTTTCAGAGCGTGGAGGTGCAAATTTCGGAGCTTTTTTATTTTGAGCTGCATAATAATAGAGTACTCGAGCCTTTGAGCCATTTTCCTGCGGTGTTCGGGCGGGTAAAGGGCCAAATTTTTTTGATTCTTTAGTTTGAGCCACTTCGAGCAGAACTTTCGAACTTTTGAGCCATTTTTTCGTGATTTTCAGAGCGCAGAATACCAAAATTTCGAGCTTTTTTAGTTTGAGCCCCATGACGTTAGAGATTTAGAGCTTTTGAGCCATTTTTGCTAGAGATCCAGAGTGTAAAAGAGCAAATTTTCGAGGTTTGTTAGTTTCAGTCGCTTGTCATTGGACGTTTCGTGCTGTTGATCCATTGTTGCGCGAGTTCTAGAGCGAAGAGGAGCGAATTATCGAGCTTTGTCAGTTTTGAGTCTCACAGGATTTGAGATCTCGTGCTTTTAAGCCATTTTGGGGACAGTAAAAGATGCAGAAACCTGAAAACTTAGAGGTTTTACCTTTTTTCGATTAGGAATTCAAGTGGCTGACAGTAGTTTTATAGTTGCACGGCCATATAAAGCGGGCGCCATCTAGCGGAGTCTCCGTGTTACAAGTAGTCTAACAGTTAGAGCCTTCTGATTGCAGGATAGGTAAGTAGGAGTGTTTGGGACAACAAATGTGATTGATTGTGGCGCCACCTAACCTGGGTAACTAGTACACTTAACCTAGAAGTTTCCCTGATCTTGAAAAAGGTGGCGCCACCGAGCAAAGGGAATCTGGTGTTGATGCACTAGCAGTTTGAAGGTTCGTGGACTAGATGGCGCCATTGAGCAAAGGGACTCTGTTATTGTTTCACTAGCAGTTTGAAGGTTCGTGAAATAGATGGCGCCACAGATCGTAGGATAGCATTGGCATGGTTAGATCTACGGGTAATGAGGAGATGGTGTGATGTCTCAGATTTACGAATGAAATATGTACTAAATAAATGACATTGAACAATTAAATATGACATTAAATTCATTATGTAACGAAAACGTATAATTCTGTTCCGTATTCGGTCAAGGAAACCAAAATCCTAAAGTCAATATGCCTGCTGTTTGTATTTCGTGCCCCCCCAAGAACGGTCCCCTTCGTGGAACCCTAGGGACGGCCCTGAGAAACTCTTGGAACGCCCACGAGAAACCCCTGGAACCCCCACGAGAGACCCCTCGAACCTCTTTTAGAAACCCCTCGAACCACCAGAAGAAACCCCTTGAACCCCCAGAAGAGACCCCTCGAACCCCCACGACAGACCCCTCAGACCCCCTCAAGAAACCCAAATTTAAACGAGAGACCCCCTCGAACCCCCCAAATTTAAACGAGAGACCCCCTGGAACCCCCACGAGAAACCCCTCAGACCCTCAAGGTTTAAACGAGAGACCCCTTCGAACCCCCAAGATTTAAACGAGAGACCCCCTCAGACCCCCAAGATTTAAACGAGAGACCCCCTCGAACCCCCAAGATTCAAACGAGAGACCCCCTCGAACCCCCAAGATTCAAACGAGAGACCCCCTCGAACCCCCAAGATTTAAACGAGAGACCCCTTCGAACCCCCCAAATTTAAACGAGAGACCCCTTCGAACCCCCCAAATTTAAACGAGAGACCCCTTCGAACCCCCAAGATTCAAACGAGAGACCCCCTCGAACCCCCAAGATTCAAACGAGAGACCCCCTCGAACCCCCAAGATTCAAACCAGAGACCCCCTCGGACCCCCAAAATTTAAACGAGAGACCCCCTGGAACCCCCACGAGAGACCCCTCAGACCCCCTCAAGAAACTCCCAAAAAGGGGGTTCGAGGGGGTCTCTCGTTTAAATCTTGGGGGTTCGAGGGGGTCTCTCGTTTAAATCTTGGGGGTTCGAGGGGGTCTCTCGTTTAAATTTGGGGGGTTCGAAGGGGTCTCTCGTTTAAATTTGGGGGGTTCGAGGGGGTCTCTCGTTTAAATCTTGGGGGTTCGAGGGGGTCTCTCGTTTAAATCTTGGGGGTTCGAAGGGGTCTCTCGTTTAAATCTTGGGGGTTCGAGGGGGTCTCTCGTTTGAATCTTGGGGGTTCGAGGGGGTCTCTCGTTTAAATTTGGGGGGTTCGAAGGGGTCTCTCGTTTAAATTTGAGGGGTTCGAAGGGGTCTCTCGTTTAAATCTTGGGGGTTCGAGGGGGTCTCTCGTTTGAATCTTGGGGGTTCGAGGGGGTCTCTCGTTTGAATCTTGGGGGTTCGAGGGGGTCTCTCGTTTGAGTCTTGGGGGTTCGAGGGGGTCTCTCGTTTGAATCTTGGGGGTTCGAGGGGGTCTCTCGTTTGAGTCTTGGGGGTTCGAGGGGGTCTCTCGTTTGAATCTTGGGGGTTCGAGGGGGTCTCTCGTTTGAATCTTGGGGGTTCGAGGGGGTCTCTCGTTTGAATCTTGGGGGTTCGAGGGGGTCTCTCGTTTGAATCTTGGGGGTTCGAGGGGGTCTCGTTTAAATTTGGGTGTTTCTCGGGGGGGGGGGGGTCCGAGGTGTCTCTCGTGGGGGTTCCAGGGGTTTCAACGAAGGGACTGGAAGGTTTTTCGAGCACCAGTGGATGTCTTTTAATTAATTTACGTAAATTTATACTAATAAGAATGTATCGATATATTATGTCATGTTGAATATTATGTGCGTTGTTGCATCTGTGCTAATAGTGTTATTCAATTCCCCGCTAACTTTTGGCTAATGATTTTGATGGTATATCAAATTAAAGACGAGATTAATGCTTGTTAAAAGTTCTTTATTTAATTATCATTGTCAATAAAATACAACGTGTATTTACTATTTAATATTCCGTTACGACGTTTATGCGTTCAATTATAATTTACATTTGTAGTGTCCAAAGATCGATAAAAAAAATTTACAGTCGAGCAGATAAGTATCTTTTGCTACTCACGTACAATTATTACTTATATAGTCATTAATTCTGATCGTACTTGAATGATTTTAGGTACTTGCTCCACAAGAAACTACTCAACAGAAGTTGAGTACATTATTGTTCCTACTAAAAGTAGCAAACCTAGCGAATACCTATTATTTACATATTAAATACATTTTTGGTCAGAATGTATACACACTCGCACACACATACACACACACACACACGCACACGCACACGCACACGCACAAAGGGAAATAATGAGAGCTTAAAGAGAAATACCCGAAAACCAAGAATAAAGGAAGTGTAGAAATATTTACATCGTCTACTGAAATATCTGTAGTATTGGTTTGAGATGCTTAAAGTTAAACAATTTAGGATATTATTACAAAGAAGGAAATACGCGTACTTCCTCGCAGACAGTCGCCAGCAAACTGTCATTAATCATTGATATCTTTCACCGGTTTTGGGCGAAAGAAATCTATATAAATACAATCACTGGACCGGTTTGTCCTCGAAACGGTAAAGATTAAGAAAAGAGAGATTATTCTAGCTAATATATTACAGAGTCGTACTATATTAAAGTCCTAATAATTAAACAAATACATACTGAATTTACTGGCACGATTTGCTGAAGTTTTTCAGTTTGTATCCTTGCTGGATCTTAAGAGATTCAAGTCTTAGATGTTGTTTCCTCTCGCGAAGTCTAATTGTAAATACCTAATCTTACGTCTACCTACTGTCTACGCGAAGGAATAATTTACTACTTAAGGACACTTCCGTTGACGCTTTTTCCGATACAATGTAACATCTTTCGCGTTGCTTTCTTTGATCCCCCCAATTAACGATTCGACCGAGTATTTTATAGTATTTTACCTATAAGGATTTGATCTACCGCGGATGCACAATTCCCTCGAAAACACCGAGTCGTCGACGAATCGGACGACTCGCTCGTTTCATCGTTTAACACACTGACTGTTATTGATCAAGGTTGACGAGCTTCAACGATAATTTCAAGATAAGTACTGTGGCAAATAATCTGAAAGTCAATGCATTAACCCTCGATCGGTAGACTCGACGATCACGGTGACCCGAGTTGTCGATAAATAAATACAATACGTCACAGAGACGATACGTTACGTTACGCGAGACCGTTACAAGACGATACAACGTTCACCTATAGTAGTCCTAGCAGAAGAGGGTCGAACGATCACTCGGAAATGCTGCATTCGCGTCCAAGCAACGAACGACCGGCGATCGCCAAGCCAGTTGGCAATTTTACATCGGACATCGGTTTCATCCGAGTCCGGTGGTCGAGAAACTTCCGCCGGCTCTCAGTACCAGCTATAAAACGGTTGATGAGGCGTCGGTCTGGGTGGTTGTTGGAACCCTTGCGCACCGTAATGGCTGGCAAACGCCTGATGAGGGTGACCGGTGTGCGCGTGAGGTTGTTGCAGGCTGGTCGGTGGACTCGGCAGTCCGACTCTTCCGGCGGTGGATATCGGGAGGTTCCAGGAAGGGGAGGCGTTGTTCTCCTGGCTGGGTTGTTGCTGCTGCTGCTGGTGCACGGGAGACACGGAGCTGATGGGGAGGTCCGACGAGGTCAAGTGGTCCGACGACGGGTTCGAGTTGCCCGAATTCGGGCCCATCATCGTGACCAACGAATTCGGGGTGGGCGGCAGTTGATGGCTGCTGGGTTGCTGATAACCGGAGGCCGATGCCGGCGTAACGGAGGATGGTTGGTGGGCCATGTGACTGCCGCTGGTCGACGACGTCGCTGGCAGCAAGGAGCTGGGGTACGAGACGGATGGCGGCAGCCCGTAGCTGGACGCCGATCCAACGGACGACGGCAAACGAGACGACTCGGCTGCCAGCTGATGAGACATGCTGCCATGGTGCGAGGAGTACAGTTCTGGAACTGATAACAACACCAAATCAATCGTCGACCCGTTCGAGCAACATCGCTGGCAGATCGCCGGGGAAATCATGACGACGAGTAGACCTACCTTGACTCGACGAGAACGCGGTGTCGGGCAGAGTCTGTCCATGGGGATGAGCATGGGGATGACTCGGTGGCACGGTGGCAGCGGTGTGCGGGTGAGGCGCGGCAGGAGGATGCAGGACGTACGAGGCGGCAGGATACGCCACGGAACTGACGTAGCCGCCAGAAGTGCTCGAGGACAACTGCTTCCTGAGTCTAGCCCTCCGGTTGCTGAACCACACTTGGATCCTAGCCTCCGTCAGCTTGGTCCTCTGAGCCAGTTCCTCCCTAGTGTAGATATCCGGGTACTGAGTCCTCTCGAAGGCCCTCTCCAGCTCGTCTAATTGGTGGGCAGTGAAGGTAGTCCTGCTCCTTCTCTGCTTTCTCTTCAGAGGTATACCGGGCTCGCTCTCGCAGTCGGATCCGGAACTGGTTTTACCTGCGGCCAAACAAACAAACGTTTAACGGATCGTTAGCCCCATCGGTTTTTCCTTTACGTTCATCGGTCGATTAGCGACATTAATAATCCACACATTGGTAAATACTGCAATCTCGCGACCGCCGTTTCGCGAAACAAACGTTTTTCTAACGGAGCCACGGGTTCGAGAATACGAATAACAGTTTTATCGGCTCAACATTGAACCGCCGTGGCCGGGAGAGTTAATGAGGCAGGAGATGCGATTTATGTCGGCGCGTTTCCTCTTGGTGTTGCATTAACAACCGACGACTGGTTAGCAGAACGCGCAACCCGATAATATAAATACATCGAAATAATGGGCTGCTAGAACAGCGAGCACGAGAAAGAGAGAGAGAGAGAGAGAGAGAGAGAGAGAGAGAGGGAGAGAGGGAGACGAAATTGCGGGGTCGTGTCTAATGGCTATTAATTCCTCGTGTCACCTGCCCAGCCCCGTCTCTCCAGGTGAACGCACGTTTATGGTTTGTTTTGCCGAGCCGGAGTTCAAAAGGAACCGCTCTCCGCGTGGCGCGTTGCACTGGTTATTTCACACTCGATTTCCAGGCGACTCGCTCCCCGCGCCGCGCTCTCTCCTCGCTTCCACGATTTTCATTAAGAGCCACGGTCCCTCCGACATTATCGACGGGTATTCCAAGTATCCGGAATTATCCGAGAATAATTATTCCGCGCGATGCGGAGCGGCTCGACCGGCAACGCCGACGATATCGATACTAATCGTCTCTAAGCGAAGCGCGCGCGAGCAGAAGAAAAGCCGCGTACCCGGAAGTTGCTCGCCGCCGCAACTGTCGAAGAATAGAAATTCCAGGGAGGGAATTCCGTCGTTTCCCTCGGAATTCGAGCGTAGCCGAGGAAGAAAGGTCTACGGACGGCCTCACATTTTTAGATTACAGTAAATTTATCATCGGGACCTCGGCGCGCGGAGACGGACGGGCACGTTCGTAAAAAGAACAAGTCGCGGAAGAGCGAGGGCCCCGGCGCGTCTTGAAATTGTCGAGCGGCTTTGCGCGGGCCGCGACTAATCGGCCGACGACGCCTGACGCCGGGACGCCCCGCGTTGATGCCCATTCGACACGGACTCTATTCCCGGAGGGAGCCGATTCTTCCTTTTCCTTTCTCGCATCGGCTCGTTTCTGCCGGTCCGCGAGCTTCCGCGCTTCTATCCGCCCCCCCCCCCCCCCTTTCCTCCGTTTCCAGCGGAGCTCTTTCGAATCGCTCGACGATTTCTGGCCCCGTCGTCTCTCCTCTCGGGTTTCGCCGGGTATAAAGACGGTGTACGCGATAGTGTACACAGTGCAGTTTCCTGTCGGCTCGAAAGGTCCGAGGAACGCGATTCCGGCGAGGAATCACGACAGAAATTGCATCCCGCACGGAACTAAGCGCTCGCTACCGGCTAGTTATTACCAAACTTTCGTACCCCGACATTAACCCCTGGGGTGTCGGAGATTGCTAGGTTGCCGGTCGACGCGATACCGCAACGCCGATCGACGGAGGACTTCGACGAGCGTACGGCCGTCTTAAAAGTCGACGAAATATTAGGGGTATTAACAGTACATTAGCGACCACTCACCGCTAATCATCTCCGGGTAACGAAAGCGGCGATTTCGACGAACCGCGATGCAACATTTTCCGCGAATCGTCTCGAGGGAACTCGAACGGTCTCGAACGTTCCATTCGACGGACGCGTGTTTCTTCGCTGGTTTTGACAGGAGAGGACTCGGCGGTCGGCGGCTTTTCAAGTTCTCACCCCCGCAGCAGTTAACGCGATGTTTTTGCCCTCCTCTTTTTGTTTTGAAAGGCGGCCGACCATCGACCGACCGTCGACCCGCCGTCGACCCGCCGTCGACCCGCCGTCGACCGACCGATCGACTTACAAATCTACGGGCCAGTTTCTTCTCGTTTCCCTCTTTCATGTCTACCGACGAGCATTTCCGAGCGATCCCAACGGCGGACCACCGCCGTCGGTGCGAGTTGCAAACTGTCTTGTCGCCGGGGGTGGAAACAACCCCCTACCGTGAGAAATCTCTAGCCTAAAGACTATTATCGTTAGGACGAGCGTCGCTATCGGTCAAAGATAAGCATCGAACGGACGCTACGGCCGAGATATACGTTTCAACGAGTCGAACGCACCGGCGTGAAAAGGTTGACACCGAAACCCTCCGGTTCCGGCGAACGAGGGTTAATTACAATGATCGGCGGTGATCGAGTAGGAATGACCGGCGCACGGGATCGCTCGTCCTGGGAATGTTACGCGCCGGTCCTCCCGCTCGTGAATCCTCGTAGTCCCGAGCCTCGATACCACCTATCGAACTTTCGGCCGTACACGTGGGCATGTACCGGGCGGCGAGAAAATTACAGAGCCGGCGCCGATCGGCTACCGAGCGCTCGCCGCGGCGTACGAGAGAACCGGTAATTTCCAAGATCGAGAAACGCGAGGCTGATTAATGCGCGAGCATTTAATTTATTCATTCACCGTTTCTCGGAGGTTTCTCGGACGCGGCGGGCACCCTTCGGGATTCCTTGGTGGTCCCGGTGGTCAGCGGCCAGCTGATGGGGCGTGTCATCGGGTCGGTCGTGACCGCCAACTCGCAACCGAGCGCCGGCACCTTCGCAATTTCCCTATTTCTATCGGTCGCGCCTATTACGCTTGGTTCGCGTAGCTCGTGCGCGTCGGGAGTTTCATCGATCTCGCGATGCATCTCGCGGCCGGAAGAGAATCGGTTCGGGGAATTCTCGAGTATCGGTCTGTGTTTCGAATCGGTAGTAGAGCGACGAACGTTCGTAGTTTCAGTCGAGTACCTTCGACTGGCAATTATTTTCACCGAGAGGTAGATATCCCTCGAAAGGAGGACTTTGTTGCAATCTCTAAAACGAACAAAGATGCTTTATCTTCGTTCGAGTCACGAAGCGCGTGGCAGCCGGGTTGCGACGATATCAAACGCGGTTTAGATCCCCGGAGATTGATAAATGTTGCAAGGAACGGCCACGATACCGTCGTTTGCAACTTTCCGAGGGAACGCTCGGCGTTCTATCGAAACGGAATCTCCGAAGAAACCTCGTGCTACCGAATTAACCCCCGGACCTTGCTCGGTCGAAGCGAAGCGGAAGGGGTAAACGGCAACTAAGAATCACTTTTTCGAGTGATCCGCGATGATTAAAGAGTCCCGGAGGAAACTTTCTGTCCGGAGCGCGAATTAACTGTGAACTACATCGCTAAGCTCCACTTTCGATCTGCCTCGTAATTTCCTGCGTGGTAATTTGCCCGCGTACGGAACATTACGTTGCGCAGGAAGCTGTTACACCTTAATGGTCGCTTTTATCGCGGACACACTTTTTACTGGAAAACCGCCGGTGAATTTCGCGAAAAGAAGTTTCAACTCCGCGGTGGGCTGCCGGCGAAACGCACGGGTTTCGCGATCTTTCCGATTCTCGTTCGAGGAACGGATCATTTTCTAAAACGGGTAATCGACGGTTTCGAGAATTCCGTACGTTCCAGCCGAATCGAGCAGCGCCGGTTCTTGTCGCTCGGAATATTAGGGGCTGAGAAGAAGGATCGTCGATTCAATTTTCAGCCCGAGCGGCCGGAGCAGCCTCGAGGACCAAATTATGGAGCCGGTGTTGTTATAATCTAATTTTCCACGGTGGCGCTGTCGCAGGGTTGCTCGCGGGAACCCGATTTACCGATTCAGGTGGCATCATCAATCTTGGTCGGATGCGAACGAGAAAGAAACAGCAAATCAAACGCGTTTCTTGTCGAAAAGTTTTCAGACTAAACGAAATAAACGAAATAAACGAAACGAACCAAACTTTATTTCCATCTGGCATTTGAACCTTCTGTCGCGAGATTCAATCTCGCTCCGGTCTAATCTTTAGCGTAAAGCGGGCAAAGGGGATAACGAAACTCACCATCGCCGAGCTTAGCCTCGTCCTCGGGGTCACGACCTCTCAGCAGCCTGGAGATCGCGGAGACGCTGGGAGCGCTGGTCCTGTCGCAGATTCCTTCTTTGATCAATCTGTCGCGAATCTCCCAAGAGAAGATCCCTGGATTGTCCCTCTTGTATTCTTCGATTCTCGCTTCGACTTCCGGCGTGGCTACCCTGGGTTTGCTGCCACCGATCACGCCTGGCCTGATGCTTCCCGTCTCCTGGTAGCGGTTCAGGATCTTCGAGACGCATCCGTGCGACACCCTCAACTGCCTGTCCGAGCAAATAATCCGATAGGAATTACGCCGACGAATCTCGAGGAACGCCGCGCGATATTATATTTATCGTTCGGATTGCAAAATAACCATTGCCGCGTGACGACGTTACGACCGGTAAACATAAAAACGTATATGCGCCAATGGATGATACCTTGAAATTACGCAAGGTCTGACGCCAGCAGCGGCCATCTCGACGATTTTCAGGCGAATGTGATTCGGCAGCGGCCGCCCGTTTATAAAGACGCCACCGAGCTGATTCACGCGGCCCTGACCCGGTATCGATCCCAAATCTGCGACAGAACATTAACGTGCGTATTAATCTTGAGGCTGGAAAAGCCTCGGTGCGATGCATGCAATGAAACAGCAACGACAGGATCCGTTCGATCCGAAGGTCGATTGCGAAATGGTCGATCCTTTTGTTTCACGCTCGCGCGGCCGGCTACCGATCGATCGACCGATCGATCGACCGATCGAGCCGAGAGAACAGTTACTCGACGGCGAATAAAGAGAGGCCTGGATTTATCGTGCCACCTTCGTCTCGACGCGTTTCCCGCGTGTCGCGGGGAGGATCGACGGAACGGGGAACCAAGGGAAACGGAACGAGGAAAGAGTTATCGGCTGGCATACGCAGCCCCATAAACAACGATAAGACCAATCAATTCGAAGGGTTTACGAGGCACAACACTGATAGCGTATAATTTGCCCCGGCCAAAGCGTGCTCCGACCGATCGCGATCCGGACGGACTGTTTGCTTTGCCAATCGTTGGAAACCGGTATCGCCTTCTTAACAGAGATTCTCCTCGAGAACCGTCCTTTTCCCTTGGCTCGACGAACCTGGAGAACTGCTCGCGGATGCCATCGATCGTTTAATTTTCCAGGGGAAACCTTGAACCGAGTAGCGGACGCGGCACCTCCGTCCTTTCCGCGGAACGGCGGGCTTCCAGGTAATCTCGAGGAGCATTACGGGTAACTGGATCGATCGCGATCGAGCCGCGGAAGAAACACAGCTGTGCCCGGTATACATGCCTAGGTGTACACCTGTGTGACTCACTTTTCTGGCGCAGTGGCGAGAGGAAAAACTGTGTGTGTCCGCCCCCCGCGACGATATGGAGCGCTACGGAGCGCGCGCGTTCTGTGGTCGCCGATGCGAGACATCGCCAGAGGAAAAACCGATTTGCTGCTACTTGTCGTCCCGATACTAGAACGTATCGCCGGTGAAAAAATGTTCGCGCGTTGAAGAAATGTTTAAGCGAGGCAAGAAACTCCGCGGAAAACCTCAGAAATTGTTACAACGAGCCAAGAGGTCGTCTCGGAAACAATGGGAGTCCTTCGACGAACACGAGAGAAAAAATCGTTCTTAGCAACATCCTGAGCTAACGGAGTTACGAAGTGCACGAAGTGCAGCTGAGAAAAGGAACGAGAGAACTCGGAGCTTTTTATACGTGTCCTCTCGCGAGTCGTTTCAACGCGCAAAGACAAAACTAAGTAATTCGATTAAGTTGATCGTGTAACGAAACGATGGACGAGAGAGGAAAGAATTGATACGGGGAGGGGAACACGGCGAATCGGTGGTCGTAATTGCGCAGAATCTGCGGTCAGTTGCATAATCGGCGACGCCGCGACGCCGCGACGCTGCGACGGCCGAAAAACGGCGAACGGAACGGGACACTGGTCGCAGCCTTCGAAAATCTAGCCTCGCGACGCTCGGCAAAAGTTCCCGCTAATTTGTCCCGGTAATTAGAAAACGATCTTGCAAGGCTGCCGATCGATCCTCGAGCCGATTTCGATTTAACCGCGATCTTCGCTCGAGATTCGAGTGCTCTCGCCAGCGGAGCAGTTGAACGAGCGTTCAACGAACATTAAACGAGCTGGGATTGTTAATAAAAGGACAAATCTAATAGCTACTTATGTGAACGGCGTTTAATGTCGGGGAAAGCCACTTCCGCGGTATTAATCGAGCTCGGAAAGATTTTCGCCCTCGCTTCTCACGGGAGCGCGCGCGGCGAACGGGTTTCGACATTCAGTGAAATAATTAACGATCACCGATGCACACACGCGGAGCGGGACCGCGTGGTAATTGCGAGAAACGTGTCTGCAACGTTATCAATCTTCCAGGAATATTTAATTAGCCCGTTCGCCGGGCGTTAAACGCTTTCATTTTGCATACGCAGTCGCGCAAACGATTCGTTGACTAATTGTCCGGCGCAATTAAACACGGCAACAACGGCGGTGCGTGAACCTGGACAGTGACAAATGATGATCCGCGGACGCGCGTAAGCAACAAATAAAAATGCTAAATTCGCCGGCCGACTTCCTCCCATTTGCGTCCGCAATTACGTCTACTGTCTACCGATCCCGCCACGATTCGAACTCCTTATCGCGCCGCGCCGCTATCTTTTCTTTCTATCGACCGGTGGATTCTTCGATTAACTACCCGCCAAAGGAAAGAATGCTAATTCTCGCGCGGGATTCGCGCGTTTCAAACTTCGCTGCGAACGGAAGGATACCGAAATTTACCAGCCAATAAGAAGGAGATGGCCGTGTCCGTTTCCAAGAGAGCCGCTCGTTCGGGTCTCCGAATTTTCCGACGCGCAACAGAGACAACGGGGAGCAAGTTTCACGATTGCACGCTGCTCGATTTTGTCGCGAAGAGAAGCAAACCTTCCAATCATCACCGATTAGTTACGATCAACTACTTTCGAATTCTTTCGTTTGCCAACGAATTCCGAACTAGACTGGGATGAAAGGTCCAGTGTATCGTTTCTTTCACCGTCGAAGACCACCCTTTCGACGTCTTACGCGAGAAAGCGAGAGTGGGAGTACTCAGGTAACCCCCCCAACTTTTTTGTCCCGGGCGAAAAAAATGGATGGCGCGGGCGTGCAAAGTCGAAAAGCAGGAGCACGAGTTTTCCAGAGCGACGGCGTGCCCCCCAAAAAATCCATTTCATTATTTATGGCCGTCATTAATGGTAATGTTCCGGTGTTGCAGGGTCAGGTAAGGTTATATATCAGTGGTCCGTTTAAAAGTCTCGAGGGTATTCTGTCGGTCGATTTTCCGAGACTTTCCCGCCACCGGGTCTAGCTGTAAAATCTCGACTCCGAATGGTCCTGGAATTTGCCAGAACCGACCAAAGAAAGTTCTCTACGCGTTCTCCAGATGCCAACTACTGTTCTCCGCCGTCGCGACAAGAAAAAGCTAGCCTGGTCCCTCTGAAGACGTTACGATTTACAGGGCTTCGACGATTCGCAATCGAACAAACTGAAACGTTATCTCTCGACTCGTCAGAGCTGACGGAAAGTGGCGATGAAAAACAATGCTGAAATACCTGACTGGGAGTGAGAATGTCTGTCCTCTTACCTTGGAAGGGGTATCCAGTGAAGCAGGGTCGCATCATCGAAAAGTTAGTGGTAACCGTCATTTCAGCGCGTCCGCGCTACCAGTGTTCCTCACAAAACGCCAAAGCGTAACAAAAAGCTGTCACCAACCACTGTGCTCCCCGGAGAAGCGTTCACCGATTAATAAATCACCAGCCCGATACACTCTCCTGGTACTCCGAGGAGTCGTTCGATGACTGAATCCGAATAACCGGCTCGAATGATGGGAGAACGGAGGACGGCAACGGATGATCCTCGATATTCGACAGAGAAATTCTCCGATTATCGAAACACAGCCAGGATATGTCGCACTGATCGGTATTCCTCGAGGATACGGCGAACTGTCACTGCTGGATCGGCGCACAGCGGTGTGTTCTGGCGAGGTGAGCTGCCTGCAGCCATGCGCGGTCCAGCCCCGTCGAGACTCGTCTCCTCTCCGTTCGGCGTGTCCTGAGACGGTGTGCGGTGGTCCCGGCGGCGAATACACCTGTGTCCTCGGGAACCGAGCCAGTCTCGTAACGACAACACTCTCGAGCTGGACCTCGACCGATCGGCTTCCTGATCCTGACTAGCCTCCTCGAGCAGTCGCCACCGGGGTAACTAACTCGCTTGGCCACTCCCATCCGAGCTGGCTTCTTCAGGGGATCTCAAATGGTGGGGAAACACGATGTTAGGTCTCGGTTAGGTGGCGAGGACAACGTGCTCGGCCCGCTTTCCGTACCTGTTTCCGCAGCTTCGCCGACCAATCCATGATTCGGAATGATCCCCTCGTCGCGCCCCCGAAGTCACGCCCAGCGGCGCATGACTGGAAGCTTGCGGGGGAGGCCAGCGGAGACCATGCTTGCCGGTGCTCCTTTTTCTGCACACTCTGGTGGGAGCAATTCGACAAAACACCGCTTTTTTCTACGGCATTTTGCGAGGCGCTCTTCTGTTTTCGAATCTCTCGAGATGGCTTTTTTAGCGATGCGAACAGTCCTCTCGGATTCGCCAGGTTTTTCCAGTCCGACGTTAATTTAACGAGCCTCTAGGTTCAATGACAGCAAAGAGACTTCTTGCGACGGTGTGCCATTTATCGGACAGCCGGTTACAACATTGTCTTTCACCTTTTCTTTCGGTCCATTTTGTTTCGTTTCCCTTCCAACGATTGTGTTTTCGCGCGCCGCGGTACCCCGGTTTTTGCGCGCTTTTCAAAATCGTGTTATTAATAAGGCTTTGCCGGATGAACGAGTCTCGGCCGTTCGTTTTTGGAGCGTTGTTGATAAACGCGAGAAACCTCTGGTAAAATCTGGCGAGTAAACAAGAAGTTACCGCGGAAAGGAGATTAATATTCCACGAGACCGCAGTGGAAAAAGTTCGAGAACGAAATTCCGTGAAAAATTCTGACGGCCCAAGAAAATTTAATTGGACACAGTTTTTCGGCCGATCGGAATTGTCGGAGCTCCGAATTATTGTTACTGGGAAAACGCGTGGCCCTCCGTTCTTCGATTATCGCGACAGAGGAGGAAGACCTCGGCGGATGAGTCGTCGATTAGAAATTTATGGCTGACGGATCCTCGCGGAAGTAAATCGTCGGACGACCGCCGCGAGAGCCGAACGACGCGCGACGGACCGGCAAACGGTTTGAGCAAGAGGCGGGCTCGAATAACGGCGACTCGCTTGAAATCGTTCTCCCGACAATTAACGCATGATCACTCCCAACTTTCGCTTTTTAGGATCGCCATTCTTTTCCCACCGAGGAAATGACGACGAAAAGACTCGAGCCGGACGTGACAGCCGACATCCGCGTAAAAAGGCTAATTGAATCAGAGGACTGGCATTTCCTTTTTTCTTTGGCGAGGCGCAACCATTTGAAAATTAGAGAACACCTCCCACCTTCGCTGTTCTCTTCCGGCCGCGAATCTAAGCAACAGATTAATTTGTCTTGAACCCCAACAGAACTAAAGGATAAGCTTAAACCCTCGCGAAACGACAACAAGCGACAACAAGCGACAACAAGAAAAGTCAATTAAACGTGAAAAGCTGCAGCGAAGAAAAGGAATCCTCCCCGGAGCTATCCTCTCCGGCAGGACCATAGCTATGCTCGGAATCGATTCGAGCCGCAGCCACGAAACTCACCCCCTAGATCACGGCGGTGGCACCGTACGATTTTCCGGGAGCGTAACTCGTCGAGTGAGCCGCGTCGATTCGTTCCGTCGCGAAAGCTCCGACGCGGGGAAAGCCCGGTAGGAGAGGGGAAAAAATCTGTAGGTGCCCGTGTCCTTAGAGAGGGCATTGTTCCAGCGTGGCGGGATGCAGCGCGGACCGCTGATGCCCCATCAATGTTTATTATCGTCCCTGTTTGTGCTGTGCCGTGAGTTCCGGAGCGCGAGAATGGCCAAACAGAAGGCCGGCCGTGGAGGGGGCGAGCATTCAGTCGCGGGAGCCGGCGGAAAAGCGGAAGGAAACCGGCGGAGGACCACCCGCCGCGTCGTCCTGGAGTAATACGGCGTTACTTTTAAACGGGGCTTGCCCCGGCCGACGGTGTCCCGCGGCGAGGACAAAACAAACTCCCTAATGTCTTCATGCTGCTCATCGGGGACCATCTTCGGAGCCGGGGGTGAGAGACGCTGCGAACAGACCGAGAGAGAGAGAGGCGACAGCTGAGAGACAGCTCAGCAGCCCCTTTGGCCGCCTCCTAGCCAGTTGGTAGCTCCTTCGAGGATCACCGCACGCCGGTACCAAGAGCCTCTTCCGTCAAGGTCGCGGCGAGATCGTCACGGTGTCGTCACAATATATCGCTGATTGTCGAGCGTGAAGCGGAGAATTTCGGATCACGGGCACGGGATGAAGACGTAATTGATTTACGGGAATTCTGCCCAGCCATTCCCAACCATTCCCAACCATTCCCAGCCATTGCCAGCCGGGAACCTCTGACCCCCACCCCATTTGCGTGTTTGTTTTCGGTGTGTCGTCGGTGGACGGAGAGGTGTCTACCCCGTGACGGCTTCGTTTACCGTCTGATCTCGGTAGAAGGCTGCGGAGAGGGAAGTATCGCGGAGGATCGTGGCGGTCGAGGCGTTGACGTTAATGGTGTAGGATCTTCCGTTAAGTACTCCATTCGTAGATAATCACGCGTAAAGGATGAGATTTCGAAAAGACAGACAGCTTTCCTACAGTTTCTGATCCGTATCGGTATCTTAATGTCATCGATCGAAAATTTCACCAATCTTATCTACGATCGATCTTCTAATTGCGAATCAATGAAAAACCAATTTCTCATCGAGTCGAAGAGAACACCGGCGCGAGTTAAAGCACAAGGGAAGCTTCGCACCCCATCGATCCCTATCACTGTCCTTTTAACGTAGCGAAAAAGGCGTCGGGAATCCCGTGACTCGGTAACCGATCCCGATATAATATCTCGCCGCAAAAACCAACAGGTCCGCGGCGTCGTCGGCGGCGCGAGTGTGAAACAGCATGTGGGCGATGCGTATCTCGCGTCTTGTGGGGAGCCATGAAAAGGGGGCGTTCTCGGGAACCCGCAAATAAATGCAAATTGCCGGCGGACCTGCGATCCGCCTACCTGACACAGCGGAGGAAGACAACACAGCCCCGGAACACCGTTACACCGTAAATAATCCACCCCCTTCGAGCATCCGACACCCCTTCCCTTCGATCTTCTCCCTCTCCCGGTGTTCCCGAACTTTTTCCCATTGAAAACGAGCCCACGGCGTCGATGTGTAAATAAGGGATCGTAAATATCCAGGCGGGCCGTATAATGGATCCACATGAAGATGCGGTTCGATGCTCGGACCGTAAATCATCTGTTGCCGTGGTCCCGTCGAATCGGCAGGGCCCGGCGACGATCGGAGAAATTGCGGTTTCTGGACGCTCAGTGGTTGCGGTCGGGTCGCTCATTGTTCACCGGCTTCGATTCCGTCGTCTCCGCTGGCTGTTGTTCCAGTACAATCGAGCGCTGCGATACTCGCGCTAATGGCGGACACGACGAAAGCGGAGAAGTCGGCAGAGTCGGAAATATTATGAGGCGGCTTTCGAGGAAAGTCAAGTCGACGTCTCTTTGTTCTTCACGAGAGGCAGAGACGAAACTGTCGGAAATATTATCAGGTAGTTTCGGGGGAAAACGAAGTTGATACTTTCGCGTCTTCTTCCGGAAGAAATTTAGCTGATAAGATGGATTCCATGGTAACTTCGATTATGGTTCGTAATCGAGGAAGAAAAACGTTCGGCTGTTCGCCGCCGAAATGTTGTCACGGGGGCGCAATGGGATCTATCTCGACACGGGGAGCCATACAGCGTTTCCGAAACAGTTCATTTTTTGCCAGCAAACAACTCAGCGGACGGGGGTTCTTTGCCGGTCTACAGGAAGCGACTTCGATACGACTTTGACGAGGATGTTGACAGACCCGCAGCGGCAAGACCGCGGGGGTTTCTCTCGTCCACGGAGTTTGGCTGTGTCTTTTGCGAGGAGATTAATGCTTTAAAAATAGAACCTGATAGTATCGTTGATTCAGCATCGTTTCCATAGATCGGTTATCTATTTCGAAGTTACGTATCGAGGAAAAACTAACGCATTGTTCGAAAACTCAGGATTACGAATATGTTTCTCTTCTCGCGACAGGCTAGAGACAGGAGTCGTGTCAACATCACAGCAGCAGCCCTTCACTTGTTGCCGTCCTCAACCCCCGCCAGCGCAGTCTGAAAGCAACCCCGTCAAGGATGTTGACGGGTGATCAGCGGGATGTCCTGTAAACCAGAAAACTTCCACCGTCCGGAACTGCGAAAAGCTCCTGGAAGTTGCGCGTCCGAGCCAGAAGGTAGTCCCGACCGCGTTAAAGCCTAACTTTTGGCCACTTCTCGTCACGGACCGCTGTAGTTATCGCACGGGGAATTATTCAGGCCTTCTTTTCATCTCGCAATGGCGTAACAAAATGGCTACGGGAGCTCGCCCCAATGGTGGAAGATAAATTTCGCAACCGTTTCAAAGGAACTGGACAATCCAACTTGTATTCCCGAAGAATCCTTTGATCTCTTACAATTCTCGCGCACCCTTTATCGTCTCGTCTTGCTCGTAAACAACCGTGGTCCCTCGACAAATGCGTCTCGAAACGAGACGTTCGAGTCGGTACAATGATAATTCACGTTAAGCAATAAAATATTAAATTGCTTGAATGGTTTCCAATGAAATGCGCGGATCGCGATTCTACTCGCAACTCGAAGCTGTTGTTTCCCAAGTATTTTGCACGTCTCCTCGTTTCATCGTTTCAGCGTGTAGCATCGGATTGGCACCGTCTAAGTTTACAAGATCTTTACGCCAGTGGGCTCCACATGGATTCCTCCCATGAACCAAGTAAGCAAAGGAAGAAAATGGAGACGGAAGGAAGGAAGTGCCGGAGAGTTCGTAAATGCTGCTCCGCAGGTCGGTTCCAGGTCCGATCGTAAATCTAACGCAGCTCGAATCGGGCATTGTTGCGACAATATTCCGCGCGAAAAAGGACGAAGGAAGGCATGATGGCTATACGAGGATGGCCGTAAACTCATCATTCCTGATATACGACTCCGGGATCCGGCCGATCATGCCAGTTCGAGATCCACGCCAGCTTTTAACGCGCTATTACGAGAAGAACGGCTCTCGCCTGTCCTCACCATGGTCTGGCTAACAATCGAGAACACCGGCGATTTATGAAATTCCTCGGGCTCCGACTTTGCGAAACTGGAAGAGTTACGACGCGCACAGCTTCGAAAGACTGCCCCCACGGCGTTTTTGATCGTTGATTTTAGACGTTAGACTCAACGGTTTGCTCGATTCAATTAATCCCCGAGAAATTTCTTTTCTTTGGACGTTAAGTGGAGCCGTTAGCCCCGTCGCGGAAATATTCGAAATGCAGTCGATTTTTTGGATTCGATTCGCATGGTCGATTCGGTGAAATCTTCCCACCGGAGTTGCTAGTTGGCCCGAAAAATAGCCGACTCCTTCCGGTTTCTGGTAGACCCGTGGTCGTCGAGCTCGTTAATCGCGATTTACACGATGACGTTCCTGTTCGGTTGTTTTCGGGGTTACCGGCTTCTTTTCGCAATCGCCGCGAACCCATTTATCGATCGATTCAACGGTAACGGATACCTCTTTCATCCATTCGTTTTACAAACACGAAACTATAGTATCGATTGAAAGCAAAATTGATAAAATAATGGAAATTTTTCTATCGATTATGATGTAATGAAATAAAGAAAATATTCTTAATGATCATGGTATTCCATTTAAGGTAACTTTTCGTTCCCGCAAACTTTCGTTCAAGAAAAACGTGGAGACGGTATGCAGTCCGGATGCACGTGACCACGTGACGGACGTCCCGTCAGGACACCGTCCTCCCTTAAAACGGGATAAGGTCCTTCGCGTGTAGACGGTAAAATGTCGGAGTCGTAAAGTCATCAGATCGTAAACTCATAAATATTCGTCATCATCGCTCATAATCCGCATTGTTGCCGATGAACTAGGCCCAGTTCAGGGATGAACAAAAAAAGGGCAGCCCTTTTCCGGTTGCTAGGCAGAAAAGTCTGTCAGACGGCCCCGAAACGCGTGGAAAAAAATTCCATGGTACCTGATCTGCTAACTACCTCCCTCTCTCTCTCTCTCTCTCTCTCTCTCTCTCTCTCTCTCTTTCTCTTCTGAGATCCCTTTTTGAAAATTTACGATTCTAATTTTTTGCTCGCGTGCTTGACTCCTGCGAGAAACGCTTCGTGTTCTCGCGATCATTTTTCCACGTCTTTGTACTTTTCAACCCTTTTAAGGCTCGCTCGACAGGAAGAGACCTCTCGAACACTGAATCGCTTAAAAGTTCCCTGCGACCTGCGAAACAACGAGCAAGTACGTTCACGGTCCATGAAAATGACGATTAGAAAAGCGAAGACACGAAAATTTCCGCTTGCAAGCTATTATTAGAAATCTCGTAAGACCCGAGAAACAATGACGAGTAATTCTAGATACGTTTATAGCCCAGAAAAAAGGAAAAGCGGAGGAATAAGTTAGTAGTTAACGGTACGATGATACGTTTGATTGGTTCGAGGAAGGTCCCGAGTCACGGTTTTATTTAATTCCTATCCGCGCGGACCTGTTGCTTCGTTATCACCTCTCGTTAATCAGCAATTACTCCGTGGCCTGTTGTCGCTGGCGGTGGTACGTGCGCGCGGGCGCGCGCGGATAATCGGCCGCAATCGACTATTCTTGATCACCGTGAAGGTAAAGAAGGAATTTTCCGTGGAAGGGCTCGGAACGATGGGCCATGGAAATCCGCTCGCGATCACGGCTAGAGGTTTTTGTGCCGTTTAATATCGCGCGGTTGTCCGCCGGATCGTTAAACGGAGCGTCAAGGCTGCACGAATCGGCTCGTTCGCCGCGAGATTGATCGTAGGCGTTGTACCGCGTCGATCCGTCGATCGCCGGTTTCCATGAAATCCACCGCACCGTCTCAAGGATTATCGTCGCGCGGCGGCGATCGTCTCTGGTCAATTGCCCGGCAAAACATCGTGAGAACGATTATCGCGATAACGAACGCGTTGCGACCGACGAATGCTCGCGACAAAGCTTTCCATTAAGGATTTCCATATTTTTCGATGTTTTCCGAGACCAGTGGGCAATCGAACGATCTCGGAACGCGGAACTACACGATCGGGAGACGAATTAATCGCGATCGATGCGAGGAGGTGGAAATTAATCCGAAGTGCTGGGCTGCGATGATAGGGATGACGGATCTTCGCTTCGCGCCAGGTTTAGATTGTTACGCATCGAAATGGATTTGCTGGTCGTTTCGTTGTCGATAGATTGGTACCGCGGAACACGATCGTTGGTAGGTGTACAATAATAAAATACAGAGATACCACGAATACCCGACGAGCCGTTAATTAATCGATAAGTGAATTTTTTCAGCAACCCGACCGATGTTAATCGACGTGGGCATTAATCGAGAATTAATATCCCCGACGGAAAGTGAATTCCACCGTGAGACTGAACGCCGACCACCGTCACCCTCGAGACGATTAAACATTATTTAAGCGGTTAACGTAGCAATTACTGTTTTTGCGCGGCTCACGGCGAGTTTTCGAGACACGTAGAGTCTTCAGCGCGTACTCGTGCGGTAATAATAACTTGCGGCCGCTCGAACTTTTTATTCAAATACGCGACACGAGTTCCAAGCGTCTTTCATGCGAAGCTGTCATTTAAATCCAATAACGTTATTTATTAGCGTAGGTTTAATCGAGGAAAAAGAGAGGATCCATCGATTCTCACGAGCCGCGGTTCCCTTCGGATTCTAATCGTGACCCGATTCGGTCACGCCTCTCTTTTTTCCTCCCACGCCGAGATGGTCGCGGTGCCGACGGTGTTGACGCTGTCAACGCGAGCCGCCCGACCATTTTTTATTCCCGGCGAAACGAAAATCCCGGAGCAGCGATGCCTGGAAACGGCCGGAGGAAGTTCACGGGTCATTCGGAGCGCGGCGTTGTGACTTTGATCCACATTCCGGCTTGGAAACTCTCGTCGGCCGCGACGTTGAGTAATCGCGTTGCGTCAGCCGAGGCGCGCGCGTCGCGAAATCGCGGACACGATCGATCTCGCTAATAATCGCTGGCAGCGCGGCGCTGCGCGGCGCTGCGCGGCGGTGCGCGGCGCGCGCCGAGCCGCGATCCTCGGGATATAAAGTCATTAGTCGGGAGCGCCTGATGAAATCGCGAGTCCTTTCCGCGTGACGTAAGATCCGAAGCTGTTATTATTCTATCCGCGATCGAAGGAAACCGCCGTTGACGATTGATCGAGCTTCTTCCCGACGACAGTCTCTCCCGCGACTTTATTCTCCAAGGTGTACCACTGAATCACTCCCCATGCATAGTCAATCCGCGGCCGTTACATGAATTTCAGCTGTACTTACACGATATTAATAAGCCTGGCCGACGCGACGCGACGCGACGCGTCAACCGCATATGCATCGAACGATTTTTCTTTTCGATGCTGGAAATATTCATCTTTGGGGGGCCGTTCGTTTGAATAATTTATTTCGGATATGGAACTCGCGGGGTGGTTGCGAGTCGAAACTTGTCGCCGTTCAGCTTACCAAACGGTTTCGTTCGATGTCGATCTTGCTACCGAAACTGCTGCCGAATAAATAATTTCGAAGCAGCAATGTCTGGCTACCACGCCGACCGACGCGTTACGCTTCGAGCAGGACCTGCTTAAACCGAAATTTGTTTAAAAAGATGACGTCGTTTCAGTTTAGGCGCACAGGTGTTGCGCGTTTGATAAGTATAGTTGCTGAATTAACACCCCGAAGAAAAAGAAGAGGAGGAAAAGGAGGAAGAGGAAGACGGAGAAGCGAGTAGATTCCCAATCCCGATATAACTCGGTAGCTCGAGGTGGCACTGCAACGCGTTGTAGCGTTGTAGCGTTGTAGCGTTGTAGCGTTGTAGCGTTGTAGCGGTGGCTGATGACTCGAATTACGCGTCCCCGCGGTACCAGCTGCCGGTGCTGTTGGTGCTGTCGGTGCCGCGTATCGTCCCATTTTTACGTAATTTCCCCGGCAATCTCGCGAGGCGAAACGCGTCGTCGGAAATTTCGTTTCTGCCACTCTCTTTCGCCGGGAAGAAAATTCCGGCTAATACGTAGGTACTCGCCGCGTCGCTCGGGAAGGCCGTGCCGACCAGACCGGACGATTCATCGGCTATTTCTGAACGCTTACGGCCGCGAGGAACGGTGCCTGGCTTGCCGGGAAAAAAGTGGTTTGCATATTTTTTCACTTAGGCGACTTCATCAACGACGGTCGTTAAGCTGTGCAATTTTACCGGGCGCCATGTGACCCGACACTCGAGACGACACGCGACGACACGCGACACGGGAAACCGCTGCTTCGCATCGACAGGCCGCGCTCCGTTTTTCCGATCCCGGAAAATCGATAAGCGAGACTAACCCGAAGGAATTCTTCTTACGAGCTCCCTTTTGTTTCGCGATATCGAGGAGCGTGGAATGAATCCTCCCGAGGACTTGAAATTATTACGATCTAGGGCGCTAATGTACGACATCCGGATCACAATCACGCCTTCCATCGCGAGTTTCTTCTTCGCGTCGGCTCTCACCGCGAGCAGTTCTTTTCAAATGGATCTATCAGACCTTAATAGGATCGAGAAAACTTCAAGAGAGAGATGCGACTACGGTCGAGATGTAATTTCGTGCGCGTATTGTAGCCTACGATGATAAAAGCTGATGAGTCCTTCCTCGAAAGGGGAACCGTAACATATTGGATTTTCTGTTTACTGGAATCACGCTGATCGATTCAGGAGAATTCATTCATTATTCAATCCGACGAATCCGAAGATACGCGAAGGCACTCCTAATAAGCGAGACAAGATGAAAAGCTCTTCCCTCGGCAGGTGGACCGAAAATGAAAGAACAAGTTCGGCGTCGATTTCCTATCGGATTCCTTTCGGAGGCAATGATCGAGCACGGTTGCGTCCGGGCGGAAAGCGGCGTCGGCAGAGGCGTAAGACGGTAGCGCCTCGGCGCGGTTCACCGTGACGGCCGCCATTGTCCGGTCGCACACGTGAAACCGGCTCGTGTTTTCCAGCGGGTGTTGCGCGCACTCGCGCACTCGCGCACTCACGCATTCACGCACGACACACCCGCGACCGGCAACCGGCAACCGGCCAGGTGAACGGGAGCGGCGTTCTTCGTCTCTGGATTGGAAGAGGAGACGGCGCGTGTGCGCGAGAGCGCGCGTTCGTTGCATGCGTGCGTGCATCGGGCCAGGCGGCCGCATGATAAATGCATCCGTGGCGGTCGACGTGCAGCAAATGAGGGGCAATACTCACATACGTACGCGTTCGTGAGCGCGTTAAAAGATCCGCCGACGGCCGCGCGGAATTATAATGCCGCCGCCGTGCCTCTCGGCCAGAAATCGATCTTTCTTCCATCGAGTGTCATCGGCTGCCCCGCCCGGAATCATTGTGACCCGACGCGACGCCCCCCGGCTATTTCCGATCGTTACCAACGCACGGGTTGCATGTTCGGTTTAGCTAAATTACCGCGCGACGAAACCTTAAACACCTTCTTTTTCCGATCGACTCCTCCTCCGCGCGTGTTTGAAATTCGGAAAGCTAATGTGCTTGCCGATAATGCACAGAACCGAGCGAATGTCGTCGGATTTACGAAACGCGAGAAGATTTTCTGTTTCACCGGGAAAATTACTCGGATCGCGTGATTAATTCGACGAGCGCCGATTTGGCAGTCGACGTGTTAATGTCGCGTTTGAATTACGAGGCGGTAATAAATAATACGAATTCCTTTGGAATCTCTGTATCCTCTAGAAGCCAAGTAAACACATTAACAATGGCCATTATTTATTCCCATTACACCCCATTAAACGCATTCCGCGTGGAATCGCGTAACGCGTTAACGATACTCGTTATTCGTTTCTAAGTCCGCAAAGTGTATCTTAGACGCGGAGAAAACTCAGGATTCGCAACTTCATTCTCGGAAACAAAGACGAACGCGTTCCGCGATTATAATATAATTGATAGGTGTACCGAATTTGAATAACGCGGCGCATGTCGCCGCTTACTCCGGGAATCGACTCGCACTCCGGCGACGCGTCGAAATCACGTGCGACCCGTACCAATTTATATGAAAGACCGAAGAGCAGTCCGTCGGTTTATTTTAGGGTAGCGATCCGTTCGTGGAACGTCGCGCGGAGGCTTCGATGAGGATCGATCGATCGTACGATCGAGATTACCGCGAAGGGGAAGACGATCGGATCGCGAGCAAGTCGGAGGAGGGAGAGACACAGAGAGGGGTTGATTTTTCTCATTGGCCGGGGGCGTGGGACGCCGAGGAACCGTGTACGAGCCAAGAACAAGCCGGCTTCTTCAAGTTTTTACCGGGGACCGCAGTGACTCAGCGGCTATTTCTCATTACCAGAGCGATATTTTTGTAAAATTGGATTTTCGTGTGAGAAAGCCTGCGACCCTGGCTACTCCTCCTCCGCCGCCACCGCCGCCACCGCCGCCGACACCATCTTTGAACACGCGGCATCTTTCAAACAGCTTTTGAAACAACTGTGAACGGGAGTTCGAGCGAACAGTTTCTCCGAGGACTGTTGTTCGTTTTCTGGTTTCGATCGAAATTCCCTGATACCCGACACTCGAATAAGGAAACGTAACAAGAAAAAGGTAACTGTTAAACGAGAGGTCCGGAATATTAATTCGTTGCTCCTCACGGTTCAGAAACTGTCCAATCTACCTTAACGAAGCAGCAGAGTTCTTTTCACAAAGTTTCACCACGAACTCTTCGAATCGAATTTTTCGACTGCGAACAGGAAGTCGGGGGGATTTCTTCGCCTCGGCTCGGTCGAAACTGCGATTGACATTTGAATAAAGGAAGAATAACAAGAAAGAGGGGATCGATAAACAAACTGCACAGACGTTTGCTCGTCGATTCTTTTCCCACGATTTAGAAACTGCCCGATCTACCTTAACGGGCAACGCCGAGAGTTCTTTCCGCGAAGTTTCGTGGCGAAACTTTGTCGTTTTTAGCGTGAAAGAGAAAACGTGGGGTACGGGGGTGGGAAAAAAGCGGTTCGCTGCGGCGAGACGAACGAGTCGAAATGGCGAGCCCGATCCCCCCTCCCTTTCGAATACGATTGAGAGAAACGAACTCGAAGAAACGGCTAGACAAGTAAGTATCGCGTCCAACTTTACGCAATTCGCTCGCCCGGTAGCCGTCGTTCCCTTTTTCTTCTTCGATTCCCGTTTTTCACTCCTCGATGATCGGCCCCGTCGCGAGGAATCGTTTGCGTGCCGCGAAATTTCCCGATGCAAATGGCTTGTAACTGACCCACCGCAGTGTCGGACCAATTTAAGGGATCATTTCCCGGCCCGGCCATACTTCACATCAGAGCGTTGCGACGAGGAGCGAGGCCTCGTGATGAATTGGGGGACCACACACGCTACACACGGTGCGCGTGCATCCTCCGGCTGCAATTTCAGATCGGCCGCTCTATTCGCTTTCGTGCGCCGCGTCGATTCGTCGCGATACTTTCCTGTATGGAACGGACATTCAAATTGTTTGCCTGGAAATCAACTTTTTGAAACTGAGCAATCTCGACTCGTTACACGATTCGCTCGGAAATTCAATCGACCTCGAGAAGAAGAATACAAGACTGAGCGATTTTCGAACTGAAACGAAATTCTGATCGATCCAAGAGCTACGCGCTTAATTGGGATTGTCAATTTTTCAGTTAACGAGGCGATGCGCGCAAAAACTGGCGTTTAAGACATTAGAAATAGACATTGGTCCAAATGGAAAAAACAACTGTCGGCGGTCGAAAGAAAATCGGCTAGGCCAGACGTGAATCGTGCGCGGCGATTAACTCGAAGGATGATTATAGAATTGGAGAATTTTTGTGGCGAGGTCGCTTCTTCGACACCCTCACGGGGGCCGGGCTCTCCACGGTCGATTTATGGGATTAGCCGCGGTTCGTACAGCCGGGCGTATCCCGCAATTGAAAATTCTACTTTGTCACGAGTATGACGAGGCCACGTGGGCGCCTGATTCCGGCTGATCAGCCTTAATTCGGGGAAACTTGATCATCTCGGATGCCGGCTGGCTGTCCGCTGCATCCACTGCATCCACTCTATCGAATGCACAGCAGCTCGTGCGAGCCGAGAGTTTCACTTTGACCGGTGCAAAACAAACGAAACGCCGCTTTCTCGCGGAATTAATCGCACAATGTAAACTGAAACGTGTTTGTCGCGGCCGGTAAAAAACGGCGCTGCCTTATTTGTTCGACATTCTCACGACGCGAGGGCCGTCGAAATGAAATCGTTGCTCGGCTGAAATGGCGGCGTTGCTCGGTACGCGGCTACCGTGACGAAAAACCGGCGAGAAATTCCGACGATCTAGCCCATCATCGTCCGACCGATCGTCTCCCGCGCCGGGCCGACGATTCGACCGAGCAGAAACTGTAAATCGACGGGCACGTACTTACCCCGTTTCATTCGGATCAACACTGTCCTCCAGCAGTTCACGGCGAGACAACTTTTTGCCGGGCTGCAGATCGCGTGGGAATCGTGCCGATATCCGTTACCAGCTCCGCTTTGTCTACTTTGCGCCAGGAACTCGGTGTTCCGGGGACGACGAACATCGGCGCTTCCTCCTTCGCCATTTCGATGAACCCTCTGCGCTTCGGAGGCGACTCGACGATCGGTAGGAAATAGCGAAATAAAATGGTCGAAAAGTAGACGACCCTCGGAGTCCTGGACTCGAGAATATCGTTGGTTGCTCGGACGAATCTCGAAAATCTGATGCGCGTTCGATCTTCGATACCGACGCGACACGCCCGCGGAGACATTTCGATCGAACGGGGTACGGAATCAAGATGCAATGTAATATTACTGGAAAGTGTACAACTGCGAAAACGCTGTCGCGAGTGTGCGTTCGCGAGGTTATCGCCGGTTTCCCTGGCGATTTCGCCACGCGAATGCGTTCGATCTTCCAGCGAGGAATGCAGATGGCACGCGCGAACATTCCAACGCACGGTAGCCTCATCTCGCCGCTTGATGCACTCCGACACGGCCCATTGAGCTCGCAGCGAGCGCAGGTGCACGCGCACACGGTGCGCGCGCTCGAATCGAAGTTAGAATCCACGAAAAAGGAAGAGAGCGTACGTTCCATCGCCTCGCGCGGCTAGAGGCTTCCGCGTTTTTCGTGCGCCAGCGTTAATCGCATTATTAGTTTAGTTTTCTTCAACAGCGGTGCCCGACGATCGTTTCAACCGTGCCTCTTACTTGGCGAGCGCGCGCGCGCGCGCGCGTTTTCCACCTTGATTACTCGGTGCCTCTGCCTCTTGTTCAACGCGCAAGAACGGCTGGGAGTGACTCCAGCTGCGCGCAAACGAGTCCGGTTGATTAACTTCGCCGGAGACTATTATCCGAGAATAGTCTTGGCGAGCGACGTCGCCGTAGGAGCGATCAGGATCGGCCAGGATCGTGATCCGAGGTTTCGGATTTCAGCGAGCCTCGATTGCTTCGATTAACGCGATACGAGTATAACTTGCGCTCTCGAATTCCCATTGAGAAATGAAACTTCTACTACACCAGTTTTTAATGTTCCAATTGGGAAAGTGGGTTACTTCGAATGGAAGTTGCAGGGTTCTCTAGAGACAACTTTGGAAAACGCGATTCTCGACTGTTCGAGTAACGCAAGCTCGCCACGTTGGCTGGACGTGTAAACACGAAACACTATTACCTTGCGATCTCGATTTCATACCGGATGGTTTTCGGGTTGCCAGCGACTACCGCGGGGGTGGAAGAAACGAGGGAGCCGAACCGGCTTTCGCAGCTCTCGCGTTACAAACGAAGCCGACACCCACCTGTGCCCGACACTCTCTCCCTCTTCCCTTCCTTCTTCCCTCGCTACCTGCCACCCTCTTCTTTGTACCGGCATCCGAATTCCTCGCGCTTTTATTTCTTTCGTTCCTTTTCGCGCGGAAACAACGTGTTAGGTTCGAACGTCGATTAGGTCGGATATATCTGTTGATTTCGATTCTGCGAACCTTGAAATAGATGATAAAAACCACCAAGTATAGAAATGTGAAGTGTATATTATAAATTTGTATTGGGCGTTGCAATGGTGCGAATGGCCAGGTCAGGGGAAGAGAACGAATAAGATTCGCGGTGCGAATTCGATCTGGCGAGCCGTCTTGATTTCAGGGGATTAAGGGAATCGGGGAAAGGAAACGAGTCGGCGCGGAGATTCGGTGGACCGTCCCGCGGAGAAGTCGCGGGTAATGTTGCACGGTTATTCGCGGGACGCGATGGCGTTGCATAGGGAGCATTAAAGCGAGCGCGTAGGGTTAGGCCGGGCGTCCGAACGCGAAATTACTGATTTTGTACGCCCCGGGGCATTCATTCCTCTCTAATGTCTCGCTTCCTCGTCTGTTTACACTAGGCTCCTGTTGCTCCGTCGCGGATGAAAGTGGACTAACGGACCGAAAAAAGGGAACGCGTATTACACACGTGTCCGCTCGCGCGTCCATCGCGGAATACCGTCTTATTTGATTTCCTCGGCCCGCTTATTTTCCCGGGAATGCGAAAACGACCAGTTACCTTGTGTCGTTTACGGCCTCGCCTCGCCTCGCCTCGCCTCGCCTCGCCTCGCCTCGCCTCGCCTCGCCTCGCCTCGCCACGTCTCATCTCGTCTTTTCGAGCGTGAGTCGAACATTCGAGTGAAAACATTTCGACGAAAGAGTCGATTCTACTTTTTCTTTTACGCGTCTATGTTAATCGGCCACGATTACCAAGTTACGAGTCGCAAAGTTGCGGAGAATATAATTGTCGTCCTTGTTCGAGTTGCTGCAACCGTAGAGAAATTGAGAAAAGGTATCGCCTCCAGAGGGAACGACGAAATTAATCGACAGGATTCGTTTCTCGCGTGCGCCGGTCCACGGTATTGCGCGTGTCGATCACGTCTCGCTCTCCTCCGGCATTATATGCACGAAAATGAGAGCGGTGCGTTGGCGCGCCGCGGGCGCGAAGCCTTGTTGTACGGTAAAACTAATCAAGCTTCTGGAATTAGCCTGTCGGCTCGACAGCGGAGGAGACGGGCGAGATCAGAGACGAAGAATGAGGAGGAAAAAAAGGAGGAAGGTCGGGAAGGATATGAAATTTTCCCTGGGGGCGCAGCGGGTCGCCGAAAAAACCGGGGGCCCACAATGCGCCCCAATTTTTATTCGAACCTCTCGTTGCTCGTCTCGCCGGCCCCACGACTTTGTTCCTTTTTGCCCGGGACGCGAGCACTCGGAATTCTTCGGGGCATGAATGAACCAGGACTCTGGCATCATTAATTAAACTTTCCTGCTACCGGGCTAGCGGTACTCAACTAGTTTTTTCTGCCCGATTCCTCCTCGCTCTTGACGCCTACTCTCGATCCAATTCGTATTACAGCTTTCTGAACAAACTCGGGGATTTATCTGCTGCATCTCTGGCCTTTGGAGTTCGTTCCGTCGACGGAATGCGGTAAATGCAACTCGGCAGCGAGTGGCGATCTTTGGAATTCTGGAAACTTTGGATCTCTGGCGTCCGACAAGAATACTCGCAGGATAATTACGCAACAATGTTCGATACGGAAGCGAAAGAGAAACAACGAGGCCGCGGGCTTCCGCAGACTCTTGTCGAAAGTTAGCAAAACCAATACCCATTCGCATCTATTTTAGTGTTCGACGAAAATACTAAGCTCGAAGGAACACGAGTCCGCCGAAAGATCTTCGGCCCACCGAACAAGAAACATTCGACTGACTCGAATCGAGTGGCAGGGAAAGTTGATCACCGTCGTTCGCGCAGACACCTGTAAGTCGACTGGCAGATGCGTACCGTGCTTCCCAGTGTCACTGACTTCTTACCGAAGAAACTTTCACGTACACCGAGGAACCGTCTTCCTCGATCTCTCGAAAATCGTCATTCGGCCGAAAATTGTCCAGCAGCGATCGATAGAGTTCGCTACCGTTAGGAAGGACAACTCGAGTGTATCCCCCGAGGAAAAAGGAGAGGCACGAGTAGCCGGGGAGAACGAAGAAGCAGAAGAAGAAGAAGAAGAAGAAGAAGAAGAAGACGAAGAAGAAGCAGAAGAAGAAGAAGAAGAAGCAGAAGAAGAAGAAGAAGAAGAGGAGGAGGAGGAGGAGGAGAAGTATCCGCGTCGGCTCGATCAAGCGTCGATGACTGGACAAGTTTCCGCGGATGGGTATCTGGTAGGGCCGAGAAATGGCGGCTGAGGCGACAGCTTCTCCCGCCCATCCTGTTCCCATCGCGGTGCGCCGCGCCGCTAGAAACCACCGTCGTCGGGGCAAATTAGGTAAAAACAAAAACACCTCACCCTCCTCTGGGGCCAGCATCGAAGGCGGCTGCGGATCGAAGAACGAGGCGAGAAGAGGTGTTGCGGGGCCCTCCGGCTTTATTGTGCGCAATAATGGGCCCCCAAGTAATTAACCGCGCTCTCCTCGGTCTAAGCAGTTCGAAGCATTCCCGGGTTGCACAACCGCGAAAAATCCGTTTGTACGACGCCACGCCGCCCGGACATCCACCGGCGACCGACATTTCCGCTGCCGTAGAGTCATCGGGCCGCGCGAGGCTCAATTTCGCACGCCTGCTTCCCCTGGGATTCCTATTTCCCTTGAATCTTCTTGGTTCTGGACGGTTCTTCTCTCTCCGAGTCCGGTAATTGCCACGAAGTTTGTAGTCATTTGTTTTTAGCGATCTGTCTCTTGTAGAAAAGCTCGCTTTGGATTTTTCACGGAGAAACGATGACTCTATTCGCAGCGGAAGGTAAAGTTGCCGATGATAGTGTAGCGGTTTTTCGTCGATCGGAGTCTTCGAGGGTGTAGAAAAAAACCAGCTCCCTGTTTCGATTTGTTTTTGCGATTGGACGATTCGGCTGTTCGAAAGAACGGCTCAACCGATCCCGAATTCGTCCTGTCTTTCAGCTCGCTCGTTCCTCTTTCCCGGCTGTTCTCCGTCTCCGTTCCTCTGGTGGCTGGCTCCGAGATTTCTTCGTATGTTAAATCCGGTAGCTGATTGCGATCCGACACGGCACGATCGTAACGGGCAGATAACTCTCCGTGCACGATCGCTAAACAAATGATCCCGATCTCTCCGAGCGATCGTTTTAATTAACCACCGGCCGGATGACGTGGGCCCATTACCGCTCACCTCGGAGACGTCATCGCGTTCGCTGTTAAATCGTCGCCTTTTTTTTCCGTCGACGAGCAGAGCAATCCATTCGCACGCCGATTTCACGTTTTCTTTTCACGATTAAACCCGGCACAGTGTACAGTGCGAACGAGTCTCTTTGTAGATTCTGTTGGCATCTCGTTTTGCTTTCTCGATTGTCGAGAGGTTCTCCTCTTCTCTTTTCTTCTCTTCTCGAATTCGAGCGAGGATGATACCGCGTCGACATCCGAACGTACGTTTTGATATTCAAAGTTGAATTTCGGAGGATTATCGAATTATACGGATCGAGGGAAGAGGCGTTTCGGCAGATAGGTGTTGCGCGAACGGATCAATCGTTATTCTAAGCAAAGAACACCGAAGACAACTATAAAGAAGGGAGAACAGTCGACAAACAAGGAACAATACGTCGCCGCAATGGCTCGAATTAAGATGAGGCGGGAGATAGCTACCTGAACTGTCACGCGCACAGTTACACCCCTCGCGTTGATGGACCGTCGAGAAAACAATGAACACCGGACCGGCTCGTTCTCGAGTGGCTTGATTAGTCATTATCTGGATAGGTGGTGCATCATCACGACCGGCCGTCCGGTCGGGCCGCGTTACAAGCGACGCGGTGAGATCGCGCCGGCCGGCCATTGTTGTGCCAGGAAAAACTCGAATCCACCTTGGCAGGAATGAAGGAAAAAAAGAGGAGAAAGACGGAGAGAAAAAGAGGTGGGAAGGAGAGAAGAGAAAAAGGAGAGGAGAAGGCCGGAGGAGCACTCGTTTGAGGTAGCCGCCGGCTCATTCACGTTTCGAAATGAGATCGTCGTCTATCCCTCTCCTTTGATCCACGCCTCCCTTCTCGCTCTCTCTCTCTCTCTCTCTCCCTCCTCGTTCTCTCTCCTCGGTCGCTCGATACCTCTTCTTCTTCTCTCTCTCTATCAGCCAGGTTTGATCGTAAACCCGAGCTCCTCCCTGGTATCGGTATCTCGAGGTTCTCTTTGCATATTAGAACGCACTTCGAACCCGCGTCTGTGCTCTGAAAAGCCGATGATTCTCGAAACGTTAGGTCACGATGTTATTAAGAAGCGACTAGGGAACAGATTGGAGTCTCGGTGGATGATTCCGGTTATTGAATTCCTACGGCGATCCATTGAGCGGATCCGATTTAGATTCTATACCGTTCGACGAGTGTAGCCGTAGCCCGAGGAATCTCGACTCGTTAGGTTTCGTTCTCACAGTGATTTTGGTGGAAATCGCGTTACTCGTTATTCATTATTCCAAGCAAAATTGGAGAGCGGAGAGGCTGGCTGGAAGAAAAAAGAATTCTATCACGTGTTCCTATAAGAAGATCGCTAATGCCACGGGAACAAAGAGCGCGGAACCCCCGTCGGCTCACCCGGTAGCATGTAATGGCGTCATTTCCTTGTCAGGCGTTTCCGGTGTAAATTAATTTATCAACGGCGAGAGCCACTCCTGCGAGACCGGGACCATTTCGTCCTCGCGGCCGCGTCGTTAGTGCCCCTGGACCAGCCACGAAATTACGCCGCTTTTTTGTTCGACGCCGCGTCCTTAAATTAGGAGCCAATTGGTCCGCGGCGGCGCGATCGGTGCCCCGCTGATCCCTCGCTATTCCCCGCCGAAGAAAATTGGATTTCGTGGCTGGATATGTCCGGCTCCGGGGACGAAATCGCGGCAAGATTGATCACCGTCGCCATAGGAACCCCTTCGGGAATTTTTTCGAACCGTTTCGCGGGACGACGCTTTCTTGCGGGTTCGCGGCCGAGTTTCGCCGTCTTTTCGCGCCGCACCACTCGCCTCTCATCTTCTTCTTGCCACCCGTCTTCTCTCGGCTTCCTTTTCTTCGATGACTCTCGGAAATTTCACAGGATACGCGGCGACATTCCAGGTTCGATCACTTATCGGCGCGAACGTGTCAACTACTGGTATTTGTCTTGACGAACGCCGCGATCTTTCAACAAATTTTCGCAATTCAAACTTTACATCTTTCCCCATTTCTCTATTCCAATATTTTCGCGTAAGCATTATTCGCAAAGCGCGAATCGACGGGCATTCCGAGGAAGGAAATATAAAACTGGCCGTCCATCTGTTCGATCGCTGTGGAACTTCAAAATCTTCTAGAAGGTTCAACTGGAATTCCAAAGTCCAAATAGAAGTAAACGCGAGCGTGTCGCGTTGCAACGTAACGCGGCGCTTAAGGCTTCTTTCGGTCAAAGTATGCGAACGGAGAAAGTAATAACGCGCGGCGAAACGAGGGAAGGAGAAGCTGCTATGCATCAGTCAAGCCTAGATCCAGCAGAAATGTCTCAATCCGCGGGTTTTCGGGCCTCGGCGGATGTTCCGCCGCTTTCACGGATGCCACCAGGTGTAAAGGCCGATCCGCGCGACTATAAATAAGCAAAACCACGCGTCGTCGCTGACGCGAGGCACACCTATTATTAGCGGCAATTAATGAGATACGGTTTCCGCGGGGAATGTATCCGTGGTAACGCGCGTTCGACTCGCCTATCCCGCCGTGGAAACTTCCTACCGGCGTAATTGCGACCGCTTATGCCCGTCAAAGTATTCTCGACTTCGCGCGGCCGTCTGACGCCTCTCCTCCTTCATCCCCTTTCGCGTCGCGAGATTAGGTGTCAAAGCGAATTTGTATTCCTCTGTCCGGCTTTCTCCGGAGTTCCCTCGGATTATGACCCACCGAGAGTGTTTGAAATACTAGACGCCGCTTCGCCAACCGCAACCTTCCATTCCGAACAATCGAATGCAACAACGATTATTCACTTTCTATTCGACGAAATCAAATGTTATTGACATTCGGAACGATTATTTCTCACTTGCTCGGAACAGGACTCGCCTCTTAAGCCACCCGAATGAAGCTGATCGATTAAAGGCACCAGTCGCCTGACAAAAGGTACCCCCACCTTCGACGAGTCAAGATTTCGCGGGTCGCCACCCTAATCCTGTTGTTACCAAAACATTTGCCCAATATGGGTGTAGGCGTCATTGAAGCCGACGACAGCATTAACCAGATTATCTTTAAAGTTTAGCCAATTCGCAGTGCGAACCGAGTGGCAACAGTCCGCCTAATCCAGCGCTAATATGCCTACCGTTGAATACACCCCGGGGTGTCCGGTTTTCGTCGTTAATCCCATAATCCCCATTGTCCGTCATATGACCGCTTGCGGTGGACGACTATTAACCGGTCCCACGGGGCCAATAGCGGGTTGAATGGCCGGGACGGGGAGAGTGGGCGGCGGCCAACAGGAAGTCCTCGTTGTTTAAACCTTCGTTTCTTCGGAGTATTGTAAAACACCGGAGCCGGACGTACACGCAACGATGCGGCTAATTTACAGCTAACAACGATCGTTGTAAATTCGTCAAAACCACCTCTGGAAGGACCACCACGCCCATCGAATGTCGCTAATCCTTTCCACCGGTTTTCTTCGCCGTGGATAATCGGATAATTGCTCCGTTCCTGTCTTCGATGATTTTTCGCATTGATTTCTTCTCGCTTTGCACGACGATCGGCGATTGCTACCTTTTCCCTGGTAATTCGTAGCAGCGACTACTTCCTTTAATATCTTTACCAATGAGAACAATCCGAATGAATGAAATTCCTTTCCATAGAAAACTGAATGATCGAAGTCCCTCGTCCCAGGACTCGTCACTCGAGTAATTGCATTTTCGTCAACTTTCAATTATGAATACCAAGAGCCGAGGTCACCGACGTCTCGATACATTGGTGCTCAAAGGAAAATGCTCCAATAATTCTCTCGTAGAATCCTCTTTGTCCCGAGGAAGGGAGCAACCTTCGAAAAGGGTTGGCGAGTCCAGGAAGAATAGTTTCCGTTTCCTTTAAGAAACACTCGGAATGCACCAGCCGTGACGGGGCATTAAACGAGGAACCGATACACACTGTCTCCGACAATTAGTCGTAATTTACGGTAAAATCGAGTCCCCGGCACACTAATAATCAGCTCCAGTTTCTGGTTGTTGCCCGGCGGACCGGTCGTATAACCATTACTTCGTCAACGGTTTTACGGTGTTTCCGAGGCGTTTAACTTTCCGGCGCGAAAGATTACGCGCGGGCCACCCTCTACCGAAGGCCGCCACGCGGACGAGCTATCGTAAATTTCCGGCCACTCGATTTCCGTCGGCCTTCGGGAAACGGGCCCGTCGCCGCTCACGCGTTTACAACGACGCCCGGTTTTATGCATTTATTGGGAGTCATCCTATTGCTCCTGCGACTGACGAATTTACGATTATCCCGTTAGCTTGCGCGCAAAACTTTCCCCCCTTTTTTATAGCGGCACGCGTGCTACCCGTACTCTCGTATAATAGGGGCTCGTGCTCCGAACAGGGGTTGTAATCCAATGGCGCCGTCATATTCCGGATACCTTGGCAGGGATAATTGAGGATGAAAAGGTTTTTCACGAAGGGAAGTCCAAGTCAATAATACGCGAGCCAAAAGTGAAATTAACGCTTCCGCTTACTTCATTAGCATTTGGTATTATCGTATATCGCATATTGCTAGTATTGTGCAAATAATATTTCAATCTTCCAGTTTACAATCGGCACAGTCGGAAGCACGTTTCTCATTTCCCAGCCGACCGAATGAAAAACGAGAAAATGCGAAATCGATGCTCCAATATAACAAACTTCACTCCCCTATCGTTCCATCGATAACTCGACGTCATGGATTCCTAAAAAGCAGTAACAAGCGCACCGACAAGCAAAACCAGCTACAAATATAGAGCACCATAGTCGTATAGTTAGCGCGAGAGAAAACTCGCGGGGCGTTCACGGCTCGCTTGTGCCAACCGTGAAAACTTGAACTTGATTTCGCGTATCGAACCGATCCTCGAGACTCCGCGATCGACGGAGACACCGACGAACCGCGGCCCTGCTGATTCGTTCGAGAATATCTGCTCCGGGACGTAGGGACGATACATGGATTTTCGTCGATGATCGATATCCCGCGGTTTATCGGCGATGATGTGTAAACCGCAGGACGAGAGGATTCGTCCGCGAGGGATTCGAGTCACTGACAATTATCCCCCACTTGTTCACTCCGGACGGGAACCCCCACCGTCGAGCGTCTCGTCCCGATCGCAATGAAGCGTGGGCGTTACGGAGGCCGGCCCAGCGATCCCACCACCCGACCAGCCCTCGACGTGGGTGTTTCGGTTCCCTGGAAATACACCTTTTGTCCCGACACTCGCAGCTCCCTGCCAACCGATCCCTCCCGTCTTTGTGAAGCCGCCGCAGGCATCTCTCGAACGCCGTTCTCTTTGGAATGATTAAAATTCTATTTCTATCGAATGCAATTGGTCGACGAACAAGACCTCCGATATTTCAAATATTTTAGGGGTAGCTCTGAGAATGACAGCGAACGTACAATCGAAGTTAACGATAAGTTCCTTTGTACAAAATTCTCCTATTGTACAAAGGAAGCACTCTATTGTACATACCTGGAAGCGACAAGTTCGGAGCAGTATATTAGCTCGCGGCTTGATTTATAGATTCGATAAACGTGTCGCGCGCCATAAGAACGGAAAATCTGGAGATTTATCGACTCGCGCCAACTCGCAACGCGGCCCTTTTTTTCTTCTTGTCCCGTGGCGTATGCGCCGTTTGGAAAGGGCGCGCGCTCGCGCTTTGTAAAACCAGACCGAGAACAGCGAGACGGGGAAACGAGGAAGTCGTATTTCGTCCCTTTGAGGGTGCCGCGATCGTACGTCGCGTTTGATCTCGGCTCCAATGACGTCCGCGTCACACGGTGGCGCACCTACTTACATAGCCAACTCTCACACCCTCGCCGCACCGTGGAAAACGAGCACCGAGGGAAACTCCGACGGTTTTCTTGAGAATTTTCTGCGCCACTAAAATTGGAACGCGATCGCGGAGATGTAACGAGCCGTGGCGAAGAACACGCGTTCGATTTTTCGGGTAACTCTAGAAACGTTTCAGAAATGACTCGCTTCGTTTCTTCCCCTAGATTTTCTTCGAGTAGTTTACGAATCTTTTAGTATACTTAATATTGAATCATGCCACCTCTGACGCATCTGTTCAAGACGAAGCAAGAAGCTTTGTTCGCGCGTTTTGCAATTCGTTTAAGATTCAGCTTGAAATCTTCGAATGCGGAGAGAAAATGGAAGCGAAAGGGCAGACGGAGAATTCTGTTAAGGGGAAAAGGAAGAGAAGCGTGCGCACTGCCAGGCCAAGAAAAATCACGTCCCTGGTGCCCTCGACCTTTCGTCGAATCCCAGCTCTTCGCGTGCACATTATTATGCATTATGATTTACGAGGTCGTCCGGTACGAGAATGCGAGCGAAAATCAAGTTTTACGATTTAATGAGTTTATGGGGGTACCCGATGGTACCCGATGGTGGCCGGCGTGTGGCCGTCGTTCGACCAGAGGAAATCGTCCGTGGATTCCACGATTTCGCTAGCTCCTCTCGTCAAAGGGCTCCATCTTCCTCCGCCGAGGCCACGACCTTTACGCTTTTTGATTTATTGTCGAGGCTCGAGACTTCTTTATTCACAGATTGCTTTTTCAATAATTCGACCTTTCAAATCAAATTGGTCAAACGACGTCGCGGAGATCGGAAGATTGAAAAGTTGGAAAAAATGAAATTTATAAACGAATTAGAAATTACGTTTACTTTAAAAGATGTTGGCGACTGAAATATGTTGAATGGAAAAGTTGACGCATGAACGTTATTTTGTAAGTTGATGTTGCAAAAAGTAACAACTCGAGTGAAAATTGCAAAAGAATTTAAAAGGAAATTTAGACAGTGAAAGAACAAGGGAACAGGCTCCGGCTGTGTCCCGAAGGACGCGCAATGGGACTTTACGATCGTATTTATGGCCAATTTTATAGCTAAGTCCCGTGAAATGTCCTTTTTGCATCTTCGTCTTTTCGCTTTCGAGGACAACGGTCCCGAAATGAACGCGAGCTTTCGAAAATTCTTCCCGGAGGCTTCGTTGTACCTCATTGGAGAAACTTTGTTGCAATTCGTACAAAGAATAGCTTTGTTCCCCTATCGATTTGCTATTACAAAGTGAAATGTTCTACAAATGATTTTTCAATTAATCGAACAAATATATTGTCGTGAAACGTTATGTTATTTCTTTCTAATCTCTACGTGGACCGACAAAGGATAGATTACTCGAAGACACATCGTTCCGTTCGAAGCCAGAAAATAAACGATCCGAGAGTTTGTTTCGATTTGGAAACCTGTTATCCCTCTGTCAGAAGACATTGTTAATCATGGCGTGTAGAAACGCAGATCACATCTCGAGACGTTGTATTAGCAATATTCCAATCATCTCGTCGATGCCAATTTAAGAAAAAAAGCTTAATAGTCGCTACCGGTGTTTCGGCATCCTCTAATCTCCCCTTCGCCCTTTCCCGGAACGTGACGTTGCAGGTTTCTCTTAACTATACGGGCACCTAATCATCTACTCTATATCACACAGTTGTTCCTCTTAATATCGAGAACATGGTACTCCAAAATTTCTTACCAATTACAATTCCGCAGAATTATTTAATTTCGTGTCTCGTCAAATTTATAACTATATTCTACGACTGTAACCGTTCAATGATCCACCAGACCGTTCTCCAAATTTTCCACCCTCTGTTAGAGCAACTGCTACCCAGCAGACTCAGCTTTCTCCTTTTTTTTCATTTTTTCCATCGATCCACCTATATAAATGGTAACAGTACCCACTGCCGGTGTTCCCGAAAGATGTCTCGTACACCTACTCCCAGACACTCGAGGCTTGATTTACACAGGGCCAATGAAAGAGGCCGAATCTCGATTTTCCGTTCACCTCAGGCTGTAATAAAACGTGGAAATCCGTGTTCCAGGCTGGCCACGAGATCCGGCTACCGTGTGGCCGTTTTCACGAAAAACCATCGGCTACCGCGCGCTAATAAAATTTACGAGACCTTGCGGTGCCCCTCTGCTCGCTTTCCGGTCGCTTCGGAAGCCTCTGCTGACCTACTGCCACCCTCATTGTCCTGCTGGAGCCTTGACTCGCAGGGTCGACTTTTACCCCACCTTCACGGGACCTTGGAAATTTCTCCAGGGTAATGTGGGTTACCGGGACATCATAATCTCGATACCTAGCCCTTCTCGAGTCCTTCCGGTTCCGTTCGGCTGGGAAAGAATGGAAATTGGAAAATCTGCGAGTTATTTTAGCCCTTGAACGATGGGAATCGCAAACGGGAAAGTTAAATGTGACGTTCGAATGAAATAAAAGCGTTTGTTACTGTTCCATTAACATTGTATATCCGACGGAGTTACGAATGTTCCCAAGGGTAGCTAGCATTTGGTCGAAGGAAGGTATGGACTCACCGGAAACAAATAATCGAGAAGACGATCGTGTCGGCGAAGAGGAAACAGAATGCACCGCTCACCGACTTTGGTACAGAATTGTTAGGGGGCTCGTATTAAAATTTGTCGCGGCGTTCACGGTTATCTTTCTCCCGTACAGCTGTTTAACCAGCTGTAACGCGTCACACCTCCCCTCGTGACGGTGTTCCGTGGTCCCGTGGCACCGTTGCCCACCGTCTACACGCCGGAATTTTTTCACAAAAGGCACGTGTGCATCGATAATGCGCTGGGTGTTGCGTGACCGCCGCTTCCGTCCGCCTAATCGACTGGATTTTTGCCTCTGCGCGCCGGAGAAAGTTCGCGGTTACTCGAAATTTGTGATGCTTGATCGGGAGATGAACACCGATGACAGCTTTCACGCTTTGTGGCTGCGCAGGGGTATCGGTGAACTCGCCGATTAACATTCAACTCGATTTCTCGGATTTTTCTTCCGTTTCTCTACATTCTTATTAACTACATTCCTACGCGTTGTACTTTGCTGCTCAATTGGGCGAGACGATTCGGTTATAATTTTACGTGTATCTAACAGACGCTCTGAAACAAGGAGAATAGATATATATATATATGTACGGATGTAAAAAGAAACTCGGAGTTCCGGCTGAAAAAAATGACGAATCACCCGAAGAAAATGGAGTTCCCGGCTGAATGCGACGACCTTGGGGAACACGGTCCACCGTCGAAGCAGAACGTCGTCCCTGAGATATTCGGGTCAGGAGTCCGTCGACGGGACGTTGAGCGAATATCGTCCGAGAATTTATGCGTTTATAACCCGTACGAACACCAGTAGCGATCAGCAAGGCTGGCTGAATGATTTCAGGCAGCTCGTGGCGGGGGACCATCTATTGTGCACGGCAGCCAGCCGTAAAACTGGAAAGTCTGGAAGAAAGGCTCTCGTGGCTGGCACAGTTTTCGAAAATTTAGGGCCAGTGGGTCTTTGGGCCAGATCGAGATTGCAGTTCTCGCTCTCGGCAACGCGAGAAAAAAGGAAGGACGGTCATCCCCGTCTCTCTTCTTCTAGGCGAACGAAATAAGTCCAGAGACGAGCGAGAGGAGGAAGAAGAGGATTCGAAAGGAATTTTCACCGAGATGCACGCTTTTCCCCGGGACGAGTAGAGAGAACACGTTCACCCCCATTGTGGCGGCTGATTTACGACCAGCTATCCGAGAAAACAGGCGACCGACTTCTGTTTGGCCACGCGACCCTCTGTCCACGGTGGAAAGGGAAATCTTCGTTCGCCACCCCCCGCAACACGCTTGACAAATAGCTTCTCGAGAGAGCGAGAACGACAGAGAGAGAGAGAGAGAGAGAAAGAGGGTGAGGACGGCTCGCCCTCCCGTGGTCCACTCGCGACGCGATTGAGATGTTTTCAAAATGTTTGGCACTGTTTGACACGGGGCGCGTGCCGAGCACCCTCTTTCGAAAGTTTCGAGTCTCATGGGTGCATCTCCCAGGTGAAATCTCCAAGATATTCTTCTCTCGTGCCGTGGCGTCTTCGTCACTTTCCTTTTCGATTTTGGGAACAGAAGGTGTACCGTTTGTAAGCAGAGACGAGAAGCTGCCGGTTAGGGAGCGGTGAAAAGTAAAACAAGGTGTCGAGAGCCACACGCCCGGTGTGTGCTCGTAAATTAGAAAGTCATTAGCGGGCCATCGGAACTCGATTAATCCACCCTGGCGAATAATACGCGGTACACCGGCGCGGCGCATCCATGGGAATATCTATACGGGTGTCAGTTGCTCCGTGAAATTCTCCATCAATCTACGAAACTATCCGACATATGGCTGCTGGAGAAACTCGTATGGTTTTTTTGTGGCGCGGCGCTGGATGCTTCCGGCCATTTGAATATTCGAACGCGTCTTTGTTCGTTTATTGGACGAGTTTGAAGCGTTAGAAAAATTAATGCGTGAAACAAGAGTTGTTTGTGTTTCATTCGCGAACATTTACGTATATATATATATATATATATATATATATATATATATATATATATATATACGTGTATACATATATAATAAAATCCACGCAACCCCTGAATTAGGCCATCGACCAAAGAAGAGAAATCAAGTTACTCGAAATACCAAATGAAAGAGAGCGAAGGAGCAGGCACTGAATTTAATTACTGGCCAGCCACCTTATCCAGTTAATAATATTCATCGAGCGTCCTCTGGCAGCAAGGACCGAAAATGGCCCGTCACAAGCGTATGGCGACCTGTAAGTTAGCGTGACCACCAGCGAACAGGGTCAGGGTCATTTGAGGAGCATTTAAAAGCGCGCAATTACAAATCGAATACGATCACGAATCCGCGTGTGTGGCGCTGGTTCAAAGTTCGTGGCACACGTACGAATTATAAATTCGGCGCAGCCGGATAGAACGCGGGGCCGGTGCATCATTATCCAGGGCAGCTTCTGTTACGATTCCATCTGGCGGTTGATCTCGCGGCGAAAGCCGTTCTGCCGTTGACGGGGAAAACGCACGGGCAACGCGGGCCGCGTCTCTGCCGGGCTAATTGAGAGGACGGATCGTTACGATCCACCCGGGGGGGTCTGTTTCTCGCTGGATATTCATCGGACGCTTCCATCGCGAGGATTTCTGCCGGTCCCCGTTTGATAGAGCAATTTTTCAACGGGAAAAAAGGCTCGGCATGTACCTATCTCTTGATGATACGGTTCTTGCGATACTGCGGCGAGTCACCGTCGGTTAAGAAGATTACACTGGTTTTTCCTTTCGCGAAGAGACAAATAAATTTCGAAAAAATGCCCTGCCATTTTTCCTCGCTCTTTTTTTTCTGGGTTCCGATGGTTCGAAGTCTCGCTGGAAAATCCGACGCGTTACGAAATGCCGAAAATGTGGGGAAAGGTGAAGAGAATTCTTTTAGGTTTCTTGAGTTCCTTTTCAGTGGGCTTTTCCTTTTTAGGGGACCGGGGAGAATGTTTTCGATGAGAAAACTCGGACCAGGCTTAATAGAGAGAGATTGCAAACTATACGAGGTAAAATTTCTGATTTACGAACGTTTCGATGATGATACATCGATTTCTGTGAATGCAAGGACTCTTGGTATGGATGAAGCGAGTCAAAAAGCGGGAGGATGCTGTGGGATTCGAGCAAGATGAGCAATATGACAAGAGGAAGGTTAGATTCCGATTTATCCTATAAATGATTAGAGATTTGATTACACGCTAATTTGTAAGTAGTCCGAAGTCGATGAAGAAGCGGGCAAGGGAAGAAAATCGAAAGAGTTGGAAGTCTCGACAAAGTCTGATACACGTGCAGGTAACATAAATGAATTATTTAATTAGTAATAAATCAATGAATATTCTTCCTTCGATGTAGGTTGCAGAGTTACAAAATTATCGAAGTTAAAAGCAATTCGTCAGAAAAATGTAGCAGAGGGAAGAGAAGCAATTTCACAGCAACGTAGAAAGGAGAAATATTTTGCTTCTCTGTTAAAACTGAGGGTAAAATATATTTTTACTGAATTAATGAACTGGGATAATTAATTTAAAAATGTTACAGACAAGCTTGTTGCATCAACAATGGAGACTCACGTGTCACTGGGAAGAAAGAGCGATTATGCGCAAGAATGCTCGTTTAAAGAATGTTATGAGGTACTTGAAAGATATTTCATGATAATGTTTTCATCTCATTACTAAAAATGAATTACTACGACCTGATTGTTTGCAGGATAATGTCGGAATTCGAAATTCCAGAAATTCTACCACTAGATTCCATGGTGTTCGATAAAGTCAGTTTCTCCGCGTACTAAAAATGCTTGATTCTCAGAGAAATAAAGTTAGTCTCATTTCTATTCAAATTGGGGTAATAGATTTTGAAATACAAACACGAGAAGAGGAAACAGATAAAACTTCGTAAGGAGAGAATGATTAAGATCATCGAGAAGATTAGTCGAGAAATGGAACCGAGGAAGGTGAAATGTTTGAAGAAAGTTTCAAAGGACAGCATCGGCGAGGAAAGTACTGTAAAGTTTCCTACAGAAGAAACATTAGCCGGTGAACGGAATTCGGAAAATCTTGAAACAGAACTTGAAGTGAAGGTAATGTTAACGTAACGTAATTAAAGGAAATAACAGAAATCATTTTTAGGAAGCCAAAGAAATATTAAAAGCTAAAGAAGGCACCGTGGAATTTACTGAAATAGAAAAGTTAAAAGATCTAAAAAAGATCGAGGATACTAATAGAGGGGAAAGAATGTCCTCGGATGATAATAACTTTGAGAAAGCCATATCGATCAAGAAAATCGAGTCTTCTATAATGGAATATTTCCCAAAAGACAACTGTTTTTTCTCCAATCCAAATCTGATCACATTCGACGTAATGAAAATTAATTTTCTCGTATTAAAAAGGAACATGGAAAAAATAATGAATATTATATGTTATTAGGACTTCAAAGTCGGCACGAAATATTCCAGAAAGGTTCTGATCGCTAACAAAACTTTCAAATGGGCGTACCTACGATTCAACAGAGTGTACACCGAAGTCTGGGAACCAGGGATCATCGAAGTATCTTAATTACGGATTTCAAAAGCGTCCTCGCGTTAAACAAATATTGTGGGAAACTTCTTAAATCAGATCGACATTATGGACGCCGCGAGAATCAAACCCGGAATGCACGCGACGATCAACGTGAAATTTTCTCCGGTCTACGACGAGAAAGTGACTGCGGAGATTTCTTTTCTCACATTGAATCCCGATAATACGAAAACTTTCCATGAATTCCGTATCCCGGTCGTTTGCAAACCTGAAACAGCTGAACCTGTTCTGGATCCTACGGAAATCAAGTGATAGAAACAAACATTTCGAAGCTTCTCGGCCACTTGGCTTGAAAATTGGATGGCAAAGGGTTTGAAATAGACACAGGAGAACAAGTGAAGAGGAGTAATTATACTTGCAGGTTCCCGGCAGCTCCAGCCTGGAGATTCAACGACCCGAAATTCGGCGAGAAGACGCTCAGCATCTCGAACGAAGGCCGAAAATCCTTTTCCGTGCTGATCGGGGAAAGAGACGACCGTAAAGATTGCTTTCTTTGGCAGTGCGACCAAACAGAAGTGCCGAGTGCGTCTCCTTCTGTTCTTCGCGTCGGTTCAAGTACCTGAAATCGTTCCGCCGAGTCAATAGCTGTGATAAACGGCTGTAGGATTCATTACGATTCGATACACCTTTTAGGCGACAACGAAAATAACGAGGATGCCGAGAATTCTGTAGATACGCCTCGTAAAACCTTCCAAATTGAACTACCGCCGAAATTCAAATGTCCTTTGAAGATTATCTTTCGGCCACGACACATTGGATTGCATCACGAAGTCGTGAAGATTCAGTTTTTTAACGACGACCGAATATTTGGCGCACAGGTTTCTCGTGAACTGATATTTTCAGTATTGGAAAAGACGTTTCATTTTATGCAATCGTTCATTTCATTAGGCGGTTCCAATTTGGGCGGAAGTGATTGGTTCGCAGATCCATCTGGATCCGCCCTGTATCGATCTTGGTATTGCCATGATCGATGCCGACGTTTGCCAACAGAATTTTAATGTTGTTAATAATGGTAATACTTGAGATGTTCTTTCAAAGTAATAGAAATAGATTAACGAGAATCGTAGGGCGCTCCAGTGTTCAGATTTCCATGAAAACTCCAAAAAGCCTGGGGGATCAGGTAACGGTTCAACCTAGATCGACGATCCTGCAACCCGAAGGATTTTCTACGATCAGCGTCAGGTTGATACCTGAATCCTCCATCCTGCACCTGTCTGGCCGGTAACAACGACTTTTTTACCATGCGAGAAACAATAAAGGCTTGCTACGAATAAAAATTCTTTCGCGATTAGCTACTTTGTTGCTATGAAACATTTTTCTGCAGTTACATAAGCGGAAATAATTTGTACTTGAAACGATTAGATCAAAGTTACCGAATAAGGTAGATGATTAGTAAAAAAGTAAAGAAATGGATTTCTTTCGGAAGTTTCTTACACACTTATTTATCGCGGCTGTAGAATATGAGAAAGGTGATGACGGGTTGAAATAAAATTTTCAGCTATTACGATCCTGTATCCAGCATGCTGGAATTTTCGTTGCAAGTGCAAGCCGTAACTCGAGAAGAGGAGAAACCGCCGCCATTGTGTTTGAAAGTCCTCGCCAGTTTGACCACTTGTCGTGGTTTGATTCTAGGTAGATTCTGACTGAATAAGAAACTAATCAGAAACTAAGCACACAGATACTGTTCCTTTAGAACCAGCAAGCATCGATCTTGGTATCGTTCACACGCACGAGTCGGTCCGCTCCGAATTAACGCTGACCAATGACTCCCTGTTAATTCAAGAGTACGCTTTTCTCTTCTCACCGGCGTTCATGGAGATCCAGCCGAACGACGGTTTCGGGGCAATATTACCTGGCGAAACTATCGAGCTCCACCTGATTTACTCAGCACGTTCATCCGACATCCCTGGGAATGAGATTGGAGCGAATGGGCTGGCCGGCGAGCGAAGGTTATTAAATTTTAATTAACTATACGGATTCGTATTGAACAGCCCCTTTCGCTGTTGACCGAAGGAAAAGTTCCCTACCCAGGTTTCAGGTGCGAGTCGTCACACTGGCAGAGCTTGCCTCGCATAAGAAATCAATGACAATTAGCGAACTAAGGGATCTTTACGATCTAGAGGAGCCAAGCTCGCGAAACAGAGGTCTTCCTCCGCCCGTTGATCTGAAATCAGTTGAAACGATGCCGAAGACGGACGATGAAGATGACAAGGATTCCAGTCATTTTGCTGATTCAGCGATCAGTGATCTTTCTGTGGTTGCGAAAGGTTTGGGTATACAATCTTCATAATCTCGAAGCGTATGGAAGATAGAAAACACAATATTCTATCATTCTAGACTAATTAAAAATAATATTATTTTTCAAAGACCGTTGCTCCACGGGCTGCTGTGTACATTATTTTAGATGTTGAAGAGACCGAGGAGCCAAGGAAATTACTCCAAAATGATAGGAGGATAGAGAAGAACGTGATCAACGTGCACGTTCGCATCGTGGACACGTTCTGCGAGATGAGCGAACAGATCCTCGAGTTTCCTGCAACACCTTGCGGCTCTTTTTCCATGGTAGGGGATCAAGTCGCATGTTCCAATGAGACAGACGCTTTGACAGTTTGAAAGACGTCGCGCCTAATGAATAATAAATTGACTCAGGTCTCCGTGCATCTTCGAGGCTACAACATGGCCTCGTACCCGCGCTGTACTTGTGGGATCCTGAAGAACCAGGAGAAGGAGTTCTCAGCTCGCTTCGAGTTCAAGAGTTCCTCCGATCGCGTGAGAATGACGCCGCAGCGTGGAGTTTTGCTCGGTAAACAGTCCGTCAAAGTTTACTTCGTGTTCGAGCCGAAGTTGTCGAGCAGCGATCCGAGGATCGAACAACCGGAGAAACCAGACGAATCAAAGGGAAAAGATCAATTGAAACGGAAGGAGGGAAAAAGTAAATACAAAGGGTTGAAGTTTTCTATTTTCAGGGCTGGATTTAAACATGACCTCCGCCCACAGGGAAAAAGAGGAAAGAGAAGAGAGAGAAGACCGATAAAAATGAGATCTCCGAGATCGATCATTTGCCAGACAAAGCAGCTTTATTCGAAATCTTCGAGCCCGGAATCTCCACGATTTTTGTGACATGTGAAATCGATGTGGAGATGAAAGATGGCACGAAGAGAAATGAATTATTGTTTCTGAAGCTAGTGTGCCCTGTCACGAGACCGGAAATCGTGATTTTGAACAGGGAACACGATATTTCATTCGGACCGACGGCGATTGGCACATCTTCGAGGAGAATTTTGATGGTTAAAAATATTTCGAATAAGTACGTACAAGTAATCGTGAATTAAAGACGAATGCACGAAACAACTTATATTTTATTCAGGAGTATCAAAGTAGATGTGAGCCTGCTAGATCCGCATGGATCTTTTTTCGCGCCTCCAGGGAAGACGATCGAAACTGGCTCGATTCTGAAAATTCCGGTTACCTACCGACCTCTCCGCGATCAGGAAGAACAAGTTAGTTTTCCTGAATATCATTTCCATTGTCGACAGTCTGAAAAGAGTCAGATAATTTCCAGGACTGATCTGAATATGATTATGTAGATACGTTAGATTAAAAACTCCTATAAGATCGCGTGATAAGAAAATTCGTTCTCGGCGCCTTGCTCTTGAACACCCAAGTCCAACCGTGTCCTCGTATCTTCTCTGTCTCTTTAATCCTGTATCTTCCTGGTCCAGGCTGAATTTCAAATGGAGGACCTGGCCTGACGAAGTCGACGTTGCTGTTAAATGGATAATTCTTCGCGTTCTTGGGTTTCCCAGGGGATTTTGGGTTGTAGTGGCCAGGTCCTGGGTGACTAGGGTCCTTATAGGACAACGCAAGATCTTGTAGCATCAACCTCAACCCTGATTTTTTAGGAAATCTATTGGGAAAAACGACTGAGTATGGAATAAAGTTGACGAGTCTGTTGCAATTACCTTGGACAAGTAGTCCAGCGTCCTTTAAAGTAGTTGGACTTTTGCAACAGTTTATCCAGCTCGCTTGGCAACGATTTAGGCCATTCGCCGCGATCTTCCAACTTTATAGACTTCTGATAGCCTATCAGCGTTCTCTCGTCCCTTGGACCTGGAACGAACGCGATTTATAGACGACTGCACCGCTTAATCTGCATTCTTAATCTCCGACACCTGTGAACAAATCGTAGGGTCCCCTCTTCCCGGTAACTTTCTTCAAGAATGCCTCAAGAGTTTCCGGATACTTCGCATTGTACCTAATTAGACGATATATTAAGTCTATCTACTTCCGAGCAACTACTGTCTTCTGAGAAATGACTTGGAAGATAGCGACTGCATACAAATTGCAGGGTAAACTCCAGGGCTTCAAAATGGTGGAGAATCTAGGTCGCAAGCCGTCGTACTCGAAAGAGGGTACACAGGAAAGTCCTCTTCGTTTATTTTCATCGAGATAGTGATAGGGATTTTTCTTCGTGTAGCCTACATCGATAAATCAACGTGTCAAAATATCCGTCGCGAGAGTGGTTATTTAAAATTGAAGAGAAAATGTAAATTTTCCAAGTTTTTAATTAGGTATAGCCTTCGTTACGATGTACACCTGGTCCAGGGGTAGCAGACTTTATATCAGGCTTGAACCGATGAACAGTTCCAAAATCCGCGTCCCTCCGAATAGTTTTACAAGATTTTTCCAGGATGTTCTCAGGCCATTGAGAGATCTCGTGGATCCCGGGCCCCAATCCAGTTTTCATTCGTTCTCTGTCGACCGTGTATTTTTCTACAAGTCGTCCTCCCATTGTAGCTGAAAATTCTGCAGTCTCTAACTCTTTCTTCCAGCTAATTATTACAAACGAATGTTTCAAATGAGGTAAACCTTTCGGCCCTTTGATACTCATTTTAGGGACAGTCGTAGAGAGAACGTACTTCCGGGCAGTAGATTTTGTACTCAACGCTGGGAGATCGTATGATCCTACACCAGGTGCATCAGATGCAGCCTGATAAAATTTTGGATGCATTCCAATGTTCGCGTCTCGTTTTAATCCGCTGTTGAATGGCGGCAAAGGCTTGCCTTGCCGAGGGACTAGACACTTGCATCGCCATTTCATACAGCAACGACAAATTTTGAAGGACTTTGTGGAGGAATTCCAGGGCATCGCAGTATCCTTCGATGACTTCTAACTCGGAGTGTTTAACTAATTCACGTTTCGAAGTCCGACAGAAAGATTATTCGAGCTTGAGGGCAATTTGAAAATTTCCGATACGATTCGATTTGACATCTATCGATGAGTGCATACAAATTCGGTTCGTGTCACTGAATCTTTTATTCCCACGACTAATTAAAGTTTTAATCGGTAAAGAAAATCGTGAAATTATTATGTAGAAAGAACGATTCGTGTAAAGTTAACAGCCCAATGCTTCAGTTGAAGATAAAATACGATCGAACAAATATCAGCGAACTTCTCTACAGTTTCACTTGGTTAATTGACAAAAAGTTTGATTAATTTGCCGGTTTCAATTTGATTCAGGAGTTTTTCGAGGTGTCCAGTTCGAGCACGAGGACAAGGTGGCGTGTGAAAGTCAGTGGCCGAGGAGTGGTGCCATCTTATGTTCTCCAGCCTCGTTTCAGAGTCGCTCGGATCGAAGTTACCGACGATAAGCCGGTGGAACTTGAGATATCTGTAAGTTCCCGTCACTCGATCAGTTATATATCGCATACATTGAAAAGCGAAAGCGTTCAGCTTTTTTAAAACAATCATTTCATCGAGAACACACACGTTGCTAATCGTGAACGAACATATCGGTAGTTGGTAGCGACTGCTTCGTTAGTAAGGGAGAACTCTTCAGGTACCTCTCGAGGATAAAACGATATTGATTGTATAAAATTCTAAATATAACTTTATAATCTATAAGTAGATTATAAATTTATTATCTTTAGAATATGAGCTTAATGGAATCGAAATCTGTTCGAATATTTCAATTTCGTATGGGTCATAAATACGAGAAGATCCGTTATATGTCAATTAATTTCGAAATTTAACGATAATTTTATTTAATTTCGACACACCAATAAATTACCGCGAATGAATGAACAGTGGCGGGAAAATTATCGACGAAAACGAGTTACAGGCAACTACATAATTACTGCAGAGCGTATTTAATCCCGAACATAGAAACGATAACACGCGCAAGTTAATCCGAAATTTGTAATCTCGATTGTGTAAGCTCGTGCAACGATCACCAAAAGATTAATACGCGAGGATAACCAGCTTGGCGCCGATTATTCATGATTATGTCATTCGACCATGAATTCATTAATTACCGCCCACGCTGTAATATCGTTTCTTCTCTAGAATTATAATTACGCCTGTCGGCTGCAAACCGAAGAGATTCAGACCACCCGATAATGTCATCTGATCCGATCGATCTTAATTAATTAAATCACTCGCTATTCTTCGCATTTGTCTCAATATATGTCCTTTGTCCCCTTACCATTTTACCGATAGACTTTCCCCACTTTAAGTAGTGAGACTTTAAGTAGATTCTAGATCATCTCCTAGATCATCTTCCATTAAATAACACTGGCCACCCCCTAGATTGATATACCAGTTTTCCACATACCTCGTTCGAAAGATAAAACACAAATACTGTATCGATGAATTGTAGAAAATGTTTGGTGATCTAGAATGCTACAATTGATAATACTGTCTGCCGAAAAAGCTAGCAAGATACGATGATCGTAGCGTCGGTCGCGTAGAAAAATATCGTTGGAAATCCGACAGATATTCGCCGGGGGCGAAAATCGAAAGTCGAAGAGAAAATGGGGCGTGAATGGCCGTCAGATACAACTTTATCTGGTTTCCCAGCGGCGGCGTAGATATCCCTATGCAAAACACCATGCTTCCGCTTCGGGAATCTCACAAAAGGATCTTGGGTTCCGATACGGCGCAAGTAAACGAGAGACGAAACAGAGTTTCATCTTCGTCAACGGCGACGCGAGATTACTTGGCAAACTATTTCCAGCATCTGTGAGCACGGCCACGGGACCGTGAAACTTTCAGGATCGGTTTCATCCGGGCTTCCCGAATTTTCTCTGGCGAGCGTCAGCTGCTCCCGAGAGACACCTTGTTCCTCCTGTCCCCATTTCCCGAGTTTTCATTATTTAGAATTTTATAACACTTAAGATTCCTTTCCATTGGTGTTTCCAAAACAGTTTCGAATTTATTTAACGATAGATGCTGTACCCAATCCGCGTGAAAAGAAAGGAAGATCGAGGTCCGGTAAGGGCGGCAATAGGCTTGCATTACAAATAAATTCCGCCGATTAGATCGGAATCCCCAAATCCGATCGTTCGGAGATCAAAGGGCAAACGTATGAGCTCGATCCATAGAACTTAGCCAACCTCTAACCACGATTAATTAATAAGGTTCGCCGGCTCGTATCGTTTCATTACACCCTATTTACCTTGCCGTATCCTCCAGGTAATTGAGTGAGGTCGGGCTTAATCGTTTTGCAACGGCGTTCTAGTCAGGACTCAGAGATCAACAAAGTTCAACTAAAATTTCTAAATGAAACTCGGCATTTTTGAATATCACAGGCTTGCTTCGAGCATAGCCTTTCACGTGGCATTACACGCTTTTCCTTTGACTCGGTCCTTTCTCTGTCGCGCTTCCTTTGTTTCGCGTCTACCGTTACGCTAGATACTTTTCCGGCGCTTACAATGTTACACAGCTTTTTGAATCCTGTGTCAGTCCACGGGAATTCTAATGTCAATAGCGGGATCTAGCGTAGAGTTCTCTGTGCTGCGTCCGCCAGGCGAAGTTTGCAAGAATTTCTGACAGCATTGAAATATTCACCGAAAATAGCAGTACTAGGGACACTTTCGCGGAAACTGTGACAGAATTTAGTTTACGTTAGTAACGTGGATCTGACGAGGAACGAATTTAAAGAGATGGACGTTCTAACGCGTAGCAACTTTGTAATAATACAATCGCTTTCGATTGTGAATAATAACGGAAATTTCTGTAATGATCCGTATTAACGATATATTCCCCATAATCGTCTCAAGTTTCCGCGTGCTCGCGCACCAGCGCGGGACGCTGAATAAACCAGAAACTTCGTCTCTCGATTCCGCTTGGGTTTCTAAATCATTCACCGGCGACGGGTAATAAAGTTTCCATCGAATTAAAGCTGAATCGTCGACGACGAGCTTCGGTATCGGCGCACCGGCGATCGTTGCCCACCTACCTGTTTTCTCATGGTTTTTCCCGCGGGGAAACCCGTTCCAGATCCAGAACATGGGACTCTGTCCGCTGACTTTTCGGATTCGAGCGAGGGTCACGCTCGAAGGTAATATTCCAGCGACGAGGAACGAGTCACCGGAGAAAAAGAAAGGGAAAGGAAAAATCGACTGGAAAAGCGAGGAAAAATCACCGAGGAAGCTGGAATTCGACGACGATTTCCGACCAGAGGAAGAATCAGCGATATTCGCCGGAGGATTAGAGGAATCTATGAACCCCGGCTGTTTTTCGTTTCGTAATCTCGACGAGAATATGCAGTTGCTGGTGCCAGAGGGGAAAAAGGTATGTTTTGCAGTATCTGCGGAAGCAAGAGAAGATTTTCCGATAGATAAAACTGCCGCTCATAATTGGAAATTCGGGCGCAACTGAAATGAGTTCAAAAATACATGCGACCTCGAGATTTGGAAAAACTAAAGTCTTCGCTGGTTCGACGCCAAGACAAAATCCCGAATGAAGATTACTAAAGAACTTAGTTTATTCTTGTCATACGAAAACCAATAGCAGAGAAATTTCGACCCTGTTCAATTCTGAATCTCGTTGAATAACACGCGAATGAATACACAGTTCGCTAATTATCGCGCCGCGATGAACCGAAATTCTCGAATTCCCTCGTTTTCCTGAAAAGCTCGAGTTTTCAATTGCACGTACGAACCGCTGACTTTCGTTCCGCGATTCATTGCGAAACATCGAGTGCAGTTTTTCAACAAATCCAATTACCTTAATTTGTTGTCGATGGTGCATAGATGGAATTCGGCGTTCGTTTTCAACGGCCGAGGGACGCTGGGGTAGCGGAGAAGGAAAAACCGACGAGGAAAAAGAACAAGAACAAGAACAAGAACAAGAACAAGAACATGATCAAGAAGGGAATCGAAGAATCGTTGAAAAAAGAGGACGACGATAAATTAAATTATTGTTACGTGGCTTTGATGGAATTAACGCTTGGAAGCTCGGTACACGTGCAAGACCTAGCGATAATATGCTCGTTGAAATAGAGATTTGCGGCGCGGCCCCGGAGTTCGGTTTTCATGAAACTCGCGGGGTAATTCCAAGTCTCCCCCGGGCTCGGCTCGGCGGAATTAATCCGTTGCTTCTTTGTTCGCGATGCATACACCGCGGACGTTCGAACGTTTATTCGACAAGTTGATTCGGGGCGTCGAATCCGAATCGCTTTTCAGGGGTCCGCCGGTACGTTACGATCGAGGAGTATGAGAAAGATATTTCGTTTCCGACGATTCATTTTTCTATTTACATGCGGACACGTTCCACCGAAAAAAAATCGATGCGTTCCGTCAGTCGCGCGCGAACAGTCATCGGTGCGAAAATAAATACCGACGCGGAATGGTACATTGTTTGCCGAGCGGATCGCTTCGACGAGCACGGTGGAAACGAGGAGTTACGGCGCGCGGCAGACGAATTGCATCGTCCGCGACATTCTACCGGGTCTGTACGTCGAATTCGACAACTTTTACGAAGATGCATCTTTCCGATTGCGCCGCGTACACACGCACACGCATACACACACGTACACTCAGACTCTTAGTTTATAAATTACAGGGTGGAATTCAACGGATTTACGATTAACACGCGAAACGAGAGCTCGTCGAACGGACGGCGAGTCGTCGAGCGCGAGAGTTCCTTTGGTTAATCCTTCGGGGATTTCGGCGCAACGCACAGACTTTCATTGTTAATCGTTTCCAGTGGTTTTATTTCGTTCGTCGTTTTTCGTTTTTCGTTATTCGGTCGTCGCGCGTCTTTACTAGTTTCTACGATCAAAGGTGGCTATAAAAATGTAAAAAGATGTAAATTATCGGTAGGTTATGGCAACTTCTGTAACGCAGAGAGAAGGAGTCGAGAGAAACCAGGAATTGGGCGTGTCCCGAAGGGTTAATTCGAGGAGAAACGATTGACCGACCGAATGTATGCGAGAGAAGTTTCGAGAAAATCCTATCCTAGGGTACGCGAGCGAATCGTCTTCTTCCAAATATCGCTGACGAGGAGAAAAATCGATCGCGCCGCGGTTACTCTCGCGATTAGCACACAGAAGCACGAGGAGAATTGGAAAAATACACTTAGCAGAGGCCGTCCGTGAATTCTAGGCCCTGTCGAGAAAGCTACCGTACACGAGACTTAACGCGATCTAGACTAATTGGATCGATTGAAGCCGATCGAGTCCTACGGACATAATTATACGCGTCCGTATGCTCAGTGTTGTTCAGTCGATTAGCGCTTTTGTTTCCCCACTGTCGAAAATCTCGCGGCGAATTTCGCGCGAGATTCGGTTCGCTACCAGCTAAATCGAGATACAGGATTACCGGTCTCTAATTAACAAGACCGTTCGAATGATACGACGAGAAGAAACGCGATCAGCGATTTTATTTTACAACGCGACCCGTCCGATTCGCTCTGCACGCGTCGCTCTCCCTCGAACGCGCGACGCTCTTCGGATTTCGTAGCTATTATAGAAGCTTACACACGCACGAATAAATAAAGGAGCCCGCTTGATCGGCGACTTACAGTTAGTTAATGTCCCGAGGTTCGCTGGGGAGGTCGTTCCTCGCCCCTTTCATCGAAGCGGTTCACCTCGGAAGCTGCGCGGCCGCGGTTTCCATAGGAAGCAATGAATTAAAGAGGAACTTCGATTCAGGAATCGCACGTTTCGAACCCATCAATGGCCGTCGTACCATTCGCACGACGCTGTGGATCAACAGCCAATAATACATTTCCGTATTCGAATTTCAATGATCGCCGTTTCGGAAAACTCTGTCCGGGAAAATATCGACGCTCCGCGTTCCGCTCGAAATTTCCGGACAAAAATGCCCTGCGCAGCTGCCTCTTCGCGGAAAGTTTAATTAAATGCAAATTGCTTTCTTCTTCTGCCGGACAACTCGTTGTTCTGTCAGCTTTCGGAACGGAGGATCGACGGGAGCTCGGAGGCGAGGAGATCGTTTCGATGTTTCCGATTTTCTTGTCGACAAAGGGAGATCGTCCGTCCGGGTCCGAGTGAAACGAAAGTTCCACGGGTCGATCCCTCGTCGCAACTTGCGAATTAAGGAGGACAGTCCTGGAGGCGGTCCCGGTTCGTTCCAGCTGGAAACTCTTTTTCGTTTTCTCCGGTGCGGCGTTCTCGCGTCTCCCCGACCCAGTCACCGGTTTCTTTACCTGTGAAATAGCTGCCTCGACGTGGGCCGGGTGCGACCAAAGAATCAAGTCCATCTGAAAGCAGACGCGGTGGAAAACAGGCCGACTATAAGAACGGAAGGGACTCGCTGCTCGCCGAATTTCGGATTCGAGACCGACCGCGTCGAATATGGAAAACTCGCGGCCACCATATTGTCCCGCGCGGTACGTCCTCGACGAACAATCGAACGGTGTACCGCTGTACACATAGATTCCCCCGTCCGAGGAAATATCGCCCGACCGTTTCATTTCGCGAAGAGACACGCCGGGAGACATTCGATAGCTCGAGTCCCATTTCGATTCTCCGCCACTTTTTTCACTTTTGTCTCCTTTCGCTCTACTTTTTGGCCGGGTTTTCTATCTTTCCTCGGGGATGCGTTTTCGTTCGAGAATAATACCGACGAGAATTGGTTTTCGAGGTGGACGCTGTCGGAAAATCGAAGATGGACGAAATCGGCGGCTTTGCCTCCTGATTCTCTTGTGCTTTTTCTGTTGTTTTTTAATCGACATAACGCGGCTAACCGGGCCGCGTCGGGTTTCCCGTTTCGAGATATCGTACCGGGTTACGTCCGATCGCGTGCTTACAGGGGTGCACTGTTAATTGAGCGAGCAAATACACACGGGGAACGAAAATTATGGGATCCGATCGCCGCGGCGTGCACCTGAAAACAAATTATAAGCTGCAACAAAAATTTCAAAGACAGATTAGAAAGAGGGGGTGCTAGACAGATGGATAGTGAGTGTGAGACAAAGAGAGAGAGGAGAAAGAGAGAGAGAGAGAGAGCGAGAGTGTGACAGAGTGGTGTGTTAAGCTGCGCTGTTGAACGGTGCCTGTCACTTGCACGGCATGCTTGTTAAATCGTTAGAATGCCCGTTGTAATTTATTCAACGGGTACGTCGATACATGTTACCGTAATCGTTCAACTAATTGGGCGCGAGCTTCGGTAACCCGCGAGTTCTCGTTACCTTTCATGGAATTATTATGAATAGAAAATAATAATTATCCCTCGCAAGAGTTTTGTTACCCCTTTAATACCGAGCTTTCATACACGTCGATAATTTAATTATCTCCCAGAGCCCTCGGGAGCGATTGCCACACTTGAAACTCGACTGAAACTCGGCTGAAACTTTGACATTGCATATCGACGTCAGCCATTTTCACGCAAACTTATCAGCGTCCGTTGTCATCGAGCATAGTTAAAATTTCAGACGCGTCCTGCATTAATCAGTGGTTTCATCGTAAGTACTTTCGACAACACTTAGCAGCCAGATACCGACTACCCCCGTAGCGCAACCGTTTAAAATGCTGGGTAAACACGGACCGAAACGAGTCGACGGATAAAAATCCTGCGGGTTTCCGAGCATTTCCAAGGAAAATAAGAATCCCCATGTTACCGAAGCTCGGTTAATCCCGCGGTGGCTTTTACGAGGAGGTTGTAACCCCGTTCGTTCGTCGTTCGTCGTTCGTCGTTCGTCGTTCGTCGCGCGCTGCTAAATCGCGCGAACGAAAAACGTGGATTCATGGGAACGACGTCGTTACCGGGAGCTGCGTCCTTATTCGGTTTACCTAGGAGAAACCGTGATGCGCACCCTATCCCGTAGTTTCATGGTATTTAGACGGGGTTTCGGGTGCTCGTGGAGGTACACGGTGTTCGCCAAGATGTACGTTGCGCTAATGCGACGCCTGTCGGGGCGTCGATACTCGACCGTTAGTTGTTTTTTCGTGTGTCCGCCTGTATCACGCACGCAACGGATCGGCGTTCGGCTTTTCGGACGTGAGACGTGCGACTATCAACGATCACGTGTAAGTGCAACGAAAACCGTGGCTTTCTTTCGGTCTGGAAAAAGAAAACACCCGTCAACCTTCGCCGCCACTACCACCGCGACTAGTTTTAACACTTCGAGTGCCAAGCGTACGATTTCGGAAACGGACACGCGTGTCCGCTTGCCCAACTGCTACACAAGGCAAACACATCGTAGGAGAAGATGATAGCTTGTGCGAGGCGAAAGTGGAAGCTTCGTGATAAGCCCAGGCAGACTGTTGTACGGTTTTTTATTACAAGATTACAATGTTCTAATTACAACGTAGCGATTTCTCAATCTTCCGGAGAACACGATTATGTTCCGAAAATAAGCTTTCATGGTTGCACCGACCGTACGCGTAAGAAAAAATAGGAAAATGGTATTCGAGCGAACGAGGCCCATTTCTAGGATACACAGCACTCAAAGTGTTAAGGCCACCGATCAAACGAGGGCGCCGCTGGAACTGATTCAGCATACTTTCTGCGGTGCCGCGCTAAGCTGGACTTCCGTGCGAGCGACCACCTCGTTTCCGAAACGAAACCATCCGCCAGAAGCATCCTGTCCGCGCGCAACCCACGCGTAATCCTCCGGAATTCAGCTGCCGCTTTTGCGCTTCAATCTCTGGCCCGCGTAAACATCCGCGCGAGTCGGGGGAGAAAAGCACGACCCCAGAGGAGTTTGCTAGTCAGTTGCCGGCAACTATTTCACTGACCGATAGACGCAGCCACTTTCCGATTGGAAAACTTCGGTGGTCGCTCGAACGATCGGTTTCCCGCGTGGCCGGGCTTGTTACAGCGCGCGAACGCGAGCTAGCGGTTCTAACGGTCCCCGTAAGCGGCGAACAAACATTCGCGCGATAAAGATGATTCGCGTATCGAGCCCTGCCCGGGGTTACTCGGAATCGATCGTTGCGAAATCGCCGATTCCTCGAATTCGTTGGCCCGCGCTCGTAAAACGGGGGCGACGTGTAAACTCTTTTTACGGTGTGCGCGCGGACCACGGCGGATTTTACGGCCGCGCGATCCTGACCGCTCCCGCTCCGAAAACCGTAACGTAAATCCCGAATATGTCTCGCTCGTAACTTTCCCGACACGACCCAGCGCGGCGGGGTCGCGGAAGGCGGTCGAACGCCACACCGGATTGACCGACCCAGGCGAATATCGTTGATCGCCGAACGACCCGTGACATTCGAGCCGCTTCAACCTGTTGACCGGAGGATTTTTCAGCCGCGCGATAAAACGCGGATAAGTCGGATTCGCGTCGATCCAGGCCGCTGTGAAACGCGACGCGGTTAGCGACGCGGTTAGCGACGCGGTTAGCGACGGTGTAAACGGGACGCGTCGAATTCTCGTGTTTCTCGTTTTGCAAACCGACGCGCGGCGAGTCGGTACCCGTAGCCCGATCGAGTGGAACGTCTTTCGAGTTCGCTAATTGTGAGCGACGGGAGCGGAAACGCGCGCCACGGCCGGCGGATGCGATTCACGATTCGCTGCGTGCAGAGTGTACCGCCTCACCGTACCGTACATACGTATCCAAATCAATCTGAAATTCAAAACAGTGATTCTTCGGCTACAGCTGCTGCTTCTGATATTTATGTTAAACAGAGAGGGAGGGAGAGAGCCGGGGGGCGACAGAGAAAGAGTGTAAGCGAGAAGAAAATCGAGGCGAGAGAAGGGAAGAAGACCGAATAAATTCAAGTAAAATAAATAAAATAACAACTAAGAACACATACAGAGATGCGCCGCGCGCATGCACGCGTGTTTCGGTCAACACATTGTGTACCTGACGCTGGTGGTTCTGGTCTGACTGAGGCTGGGGTGCCTCTTCACCGGCGCTCGGTAGCCTCTTTTCGGGCAGCAGATCCACCAACCGCCGCAGGCTGCCGCCAAGAAGCTTTCTCGGAAGTGCTTCGACATAAACCCGTAAACGATCGGGTTTATGCAGCTGCGGGACAGAACAGAGATTCGGAAGTCAGCTGGAATGTCAGGGCGCGATTAATCTGGCCGAGTGAGCGTTTCACTTTCCGCGAACCGTTCCTCTCTTCGACCGTCTTCGGTCGAAACGGCGATTCTCGCGAACCGATAAACGATTCTCTTTTATTGTCTCTATTGCTTCTCATTTTATTCACAGCGAATCGACGGATCATCGAACAGGAAATGAATAACGATGGCTCGCCCGACGAATTGTCAACGAGTAATCGTTAATAACGAAATCACCCATTTATCCAAGGAACGTACGTTTAATCGACAAATGGTGATATTATTGGCGCGTCCGTGTACCGTCGACGCTTAAGTAAATATTCGATAGGATGGCAATTTATTAGAGTAAATATAGCCGAGTTAAATCGGCTGCACCATAATCGCCGTACAACCGAGCGTATTCAGTGGCGATCATTATCGTGAGTGGGACACTACGAGCGTTAACATCGCCGGGCTACATCTCAGATGGAAATAGGCGGGACGGGAATCGATATTGAGCGTCTCGGGAGATCGCAAAGCGATGCGAAGGAAATTAATTAAAGGCGTTCGCCGCTGCGCCACCGTCTCCCTGGCAGCTCTAACTTTTCCAGAAGGAAACCGTCTCTGTCCAATCATGCATACCTATTCGCGTTCGTTACACTAGATTCTAATAGTCCAAGTAACGGCGCTCGACAAAGAATCGATCGGAAAGGAACAGAGTCGAAAGCAACAACGATGTGGCACACGACGCGCGAAAATGGGAAACTATGGGACGCGCGAGAAATCGAGGAAAAAAGACTAGAAAATGCGAATCGTATGCATTACGAAGTAAGCGAACACGCGGTGCCACGAGCAGCACAGCCTGTCAATTCCTATGCGCCGTCCGGTCCATTTTCGAATTCGATTATGTCGGGAAAAAAGCATCGAACACATTTCCTTTCCCATTTTCAATTGGATTTCGAATGCAGAACAGTTTCCAGTCCCGCGGCAGATTGTTCCAGCCGATCTAGCTCTGTCTCGCGCGCGCGAGACGCGGAAAGAAAACAGTTTTATTACGCATAAACCGCGAACACTTGCGGAATGAAAAAGAGGGATAAAGAGTCTAATAAAGGACGCAACAAGGGCTCTCTCGGTTTAACGCGCGCCGCTAAAACCATCGAGCGATTCTCGGGGGCGAAGTCGGCGGGTCGGCGTGTACCTGTTAAAATAAGCCATCAGCTGGAAGGCGGTGTTAAGATGTTTGTACGTCCCGGTTTTATTGCGCGGCACGTAGCCGGAAGCGGTGAGTATGTTGTCTACGAGGATCGGCCCCCAGCAAATGGCGAACAGCACCACCACGGCCACCAGCATCTTCACCACCTGCCGAACGCAAATCATTGCCACGTGAGATGCTACCGAAATCTTCGAGCTCCTCTAATTGCGAGGAACTCCGAGTCCGATAGAGTCTTCCTTTGATCCCGTCGTCCAAGGAAACTCGAGCCATCCGGATACCTTAATTACTTCCGAGTACGTCAAACCTGGAAACTTCAGGAGCGTTCTAGGTATCGTTATAGACGCGGGTATGGGGCGAACCTGTCTGGGAGTAATTCGAACATTCGCTCTCAGATTTGGCCGATGTCTCTTCGCCAAAAATTGTTTCAGTAGCAGATCGATTGTTTGAATTGGCGATCCAAGAATTTCATTCAATTTCTCGTTGAAAATATTCTCAAGAATCAAAGGGAGGAGGTGGGTAACAAACACCGTTTAGAACCTCGCGAAAAAATGCTGCTCTTGCGTATTCCAAAGTGGCGCACAAAGTGCACGATAATTACCATCCAAATGAAGGAGGCGGCGATTTGTTTAGGCAAATTGCGGGACGGTATCGGAGACTCTTACCAATTCCAACGAAGCTGGCGAACTTTTCGCACCGGCGGAGCGTTTCCACGCTGTTTCCCGGCTTCCACGTTCTAATAGTTTCTATTCGACCGTGTCAATAATACGACTATTAACGTTCTCCGCTCGCAGAGATGCAATATTGTCTTTCGTTCGAGAGTTGTTTCTATTTGAGATCGTTCCGCCGTATTTCGATTGCAACAGTTTATACTGGACGCTCGATTCTAAATTCGATAAACTTCATACGATAACCGTTATTGTTCCATAGAGTCAAACCGCTGGAATATCTCAACTTTTTATCATCGCCATAGAGATCGATCTGGCTTCTATAATTCGAAACTAACCAGAGAAAAACAGTTTCCACGTATCGCAGCGAAATTGAGTTTCGCTGGAACTCCCGGCGAATATAGGACGTACCTGTTTCATGGTTCGAGATTCCTCCTCCGTTTGTCCGTCTTCTCGATAGGAACGGCGACCGTTCCGCATGCTCTGCCTTTGTGTCATGGGTATCGACTCGGCGTTCAGGTTGTTCGGGTTTAATCTGCAACACGCACGACCCACGGGAATTAGATCTGCGGAATGTCTTTCACAAACCAGTGAGATGACAAAAAATCTCGCGGGAATGAAATGCAAATGAATCGGTGCTGTAAAAAGTATCTCGCGCGAGAATTAGATCCGGTAAAAGTGGCTCGGTCACGAATCGACGAGCAATCTCGTTGCGCTGCGCCGTTTCTCGGTTCCGAAGCGTTATCCGCATCGATTATGTACACGGCGTTCTTTCGCGCTGCCTCGTAACAGCCGCGATGCAGATGTCGCTTGTTCGAGACCGTTTACCGGATCACGCCCGCTTTATCGCGGATCCCGCGAGCCGATAAACCGTCGGAAATAAACGAAGCTCCATTGTAAGCGGAAAGACGCTGCCGCCTAAGCTCACGATAGTATTCACGGGACAGATTTTCCTTGACGCTGCAACTTCCCCGGAAAATTGGATCGTCGCGAGGAGATTCCGTCGTTACGGTCAACCGCTGATCGGCTCCGTTCAACTTTCTAACGAGCTTAACAACGAACGATGGATCCGCGCGGCGAACTACGATCTATAACGAGATGCCGAGCACAAGATCGAAAGTTTTGTTGTTCCGCCTGCTTTGCCGGATTTTCGCGCGCCTTCTTTTACGCCTAATCTTGTTGGCAACGCGACGAGTCTGTCGGGAACATCGCGATACTACTGAAACGAGCGAACGCCACTGGAACACTACCGGAATGTGATTGGTTTCATTTCGCGCGGAATTGGAACATACGAATTTTCTTATTCCAAGAAAGTTGTCCGTTTCGAAGGAAATTTTGCCTTTGAGTGACAATATATCCATCGGTTGGCAGCAGCAAAGTTTCCAGGTGGTAAGGAACTTTGAAAACAGTGTTTCCGATCAATTTCGATCAAAGCAGGATCTATCCCTCTAAAAATAGGTCCGCGAGTTTCGAATGTTTCCACGTCGCGTAATCTTCTTAACCGATTTCGGGCAGAGCTCGCGAAGCTTCCGGAAACTTTGGTTTCAATTGGCCCTCGAGATCCCGGGAGACGGCAGTTTAGCCACTTGCAGCTTTTTACGAGTCCGTCCCGAAAACGGCAACGATCTCGTGTTCGTTGCACGGCAAGAATCCTCGACGGACTGTCGAATTTAAGGTGGCCACGAGTTTCGTTCCCGGCGCACTTCGGGAAGACGCAACGAACGGAACGGAGGAAGGAAGAGCGAGCTTTTCCGCAGCGGAATTTTTGCGAGTTCAAATAAATTTTAATATTCACCGTGCGAAGCGTTGCCAGCAGGCCGCGTGATTCGCGTTAACAACGTTAGATGCGGGACCCGGTTTTTTCCGCGGCGCTCAGAAGCAACCGCTCCTAATGGTCGCGTTAATTAAAATGCAAATACCCTGGCCGGGACACCGTTCCGCGGTCTCCATTCTTCTAATACTTTTTCTTTATCACCCCGAACGCGAAACGCTGCGCGACCCGGCTCAAACAATTACTTTGAACAGTTCCGATGCGGTAACGAGGAAGGAACAACGAGACTTTCGTATTTGGTAAGTCGAGAATAACTCGACCGAATTTCATCGAGTTTAATTTAAAATAATCATCCGCTTGGAATATTCCATATCGCTGAATACAAATTACAAGTTCGTAGAAAAGATTCTAAAGATAATCTGTTGAAAATTGCAAATGATTCGATGACATTTTCGATAAGATCGATAAGCCGATATTTGAAAAAGTGTGTCAATTAGAACACTTCTAATTATAAACGTTATTTTTACATCGAAGGTAAAGAATTCGATTCGAGAGAAAAAGACTGGTCAGAGATTCGGAAAGCTGAAAAGGATCGTCCTCGAAACGATTTCTAGAGCAAACTCGAGGGTAGCTTTTCGATCACGGCGAAGGGATGAAACGTCTGGGTTTCATAGAAAAGAGAAATATAATCCGCGGAAAGCAAGAGGTCCGTTTGTTAGCATCGCCGAATATTTCTTCGAGATTTCAACCGGGGGATCTTCGACCTGCCCTCCGACGCCCTCGCGTTACTCCGACGTATTTACCCGGCAACCGATCCTCGAGAAAAACTTTGACAACCGTAACCGATGTACCCGGCTTTTCGAGTTCAGCACGTCCAGCCACTGGAGCAACCCTCTTGAGGTGCGAGTTCGCGAGGCTCGTCGAGATCGATAGGCGGCGCACTCGATAAAAGTTCCAGCGGATAGATGTGTGGGGAGAATCAAGAGGTTCACAGTGAATAATGGAACGGGAGCACGATTGCTCCTCGACCCGATCTAAATGTTTTTCCGAAGCAGCTCTTAGGGGCGCTAACGATAGACCGTTAACTCTGTCTCTCGGTTTATCGCGACTTCTTTGCGGGACATCGTACTAAACGTTAACCAACTAACTGTTTCTCGCACAATTTTCTCCACATTGATTAGTAATAAAACGATGTAAAAAGTATAGCCCGAGAGAAATGTTTTTATATGGTTTCGAGCCGTTTACGTTCTGTCTTCGTTCGAGGGAACCAAGGCGACGTTAATCCCACGCTGGAAACGTAATTTTGCGCGGGCGAGGACGCGAATTACGCGAGCTCGTTTTTCTGTAAGCTAGCTTAACGACTTACGCGTGGCGCGACGTCATGTGGTAGCGACGTTTCATCACTCGCCAGATTTCCCAGCAGATCGCCGTGTAACAGAACGCCATGATGATCAGAGGCAGAATGAGGACGACGATCAGCATGTAGACCTCGTGCGCGAGCCAAAGAAGACCGGCGTCGGAGTCCCGGACGCACCAATAGGCGATCAACCTCCTCCCGACCACCTTGTGCGTCTGAAAACAGCGAGAGATCATCCGGTGAACCTGTTCGAAACAGCGTCACCTCGCTATCGCCGACTGTCCACGGGAAGACTGGGATCGTCAACCAAGTCGTCGAAGAAACTTCCATTGGAGGACGCGAGTAATTAATGTGACCAATTAAAAACGTAACTCGAGTCGTACACTCGGCTCCGAGGTACTTCACATCGTTTCCCAGTTTTTATCGTCCTCCACGGGAAATTAACTTCGGGGTCCAGTAACGTGCGACGAGATCCCCGGAAAAATACACTTCGGATCAACGATGAGCAATCTTCTCCTAAGCTGGGGCGAAATTAAATATCAACTGTAATCGCGGCGCGTCAATAAACCTAATTCCTTTCGTTTAAAAGTAGAAACTGTTGTTTCTACGCTACAGAATTGAAACGCTGTCTTCGACTAAGCAGAGGAAGTTCAAAGAAATGAAAATTCATAGAATAATTCGCGAAAGACAGTCGAGCGGAAAGTCTGTTGTTGATGAAATAAATAGAACCCAAGACGGTAAGTAAACGAAATAGCTCGCCACAGAATCCGGAATCGCGATGGAAGGTAAATCATAAGGAATCAAACCGCCGCGGCGCGTCAGCCGGAGGATCTACAGACTCGGCGGTAAAGGATTTACGATTCGACGAGGAGTGGTTTATTAAAAGCCTCGAAATCCGCGTACTCACGGGCACGCGATTCACTACGGTCGTATAAGAGCGTTTTACCGCCGCGTACGCAGCATTTACTTTACGCGGGACGGAGTAAAACCGAGGTTCCCGCTTGTTTCATTAATTCTTTACCGTCCGCCGTGCAGCTATCTCTTTTCCACGGGAATGAAACTTATTATTCGCGTTGCTGCCGAGCCAGCCAGCCAGCCCGATTTGAAATTACGTTTCCGTTTCCGGGGATCTCGGTGGGTCCTGCGTCGAATTCCGGACGCCGCGGCGCGTCCTGTCGCCCCGGACAGCGCGCACGAAAACAATCCAACGAGAACGACGGGGCGACCTGCCGCGTCCAGAAACTAGATGCAACTCGGCCGAACGGCCAAGCTTAATTATCCGATGCGAACGTAAAACTTCTTGCGCACGAGGAGAATGTGTAACGCGCGTGAAATGAAATGAAATGAAATGAAATGAAATGAAATGCGCGAGAATCGTGCTCGGAATCTTATCTAGGAGTATACATTCGAAATAAAATGATTGCAGCGGTGCTGCATAATGGAAAAAGTTTCTCTGTCCGCGTTGAGCACGAATGCCAGGAGTGTAACAATGGCCGACGGCGGGGAACATGCCGAGAGGCCGCAGAAATGATCGCGATTCGATGGAATGGTCGCTCACCTGTGTGAAAATCATCGGAATACCGAGCAGAAACGACACCACCCATGTTATAATCACGATCTTACGGGCCTGGCTTATCGTGCACGTGTACTGCGCTCTCATTGGATGCACTATTGCATAATATCTGAAACACGAACGGAATTTCCAATTAGTTCTCGACTTTCCAATAAGCCGCGAGCTACGAAGTGTCAGTCGCTCGAAACTTCTAACGTTATCCATGCGTAAGAGACCGTTCATCTTTGTTACCTGTTACGCAACTTCCGCGTTTAATCGAAATCTCTTTTTCTTTTTTTTCTTTTTTTTCTTTTTTTTCTTTTTTCTCCGTTTCTTTCGGAACTGAGGGAAGGGGCACCGGCACGTGAAAATTGCGCGACGATTGCCGGCGAGCGGATTAAAAGTTCGCGCGAGGCAAATCCCTCGAGCCCGGGGCACTCGGTTCGAGCGGAGCGATCCCGAATCCCTAAGATTATAAAACGGCCGCGCCAAGAGACGAGAAATAGAAAAAAACGGGGGAATATATTGAGAGGAGACGATGAAACGGTGTAATGGCGCGAAAATTCTCGCGAACGGTTCGCTTTACGGCCGCGGTCATTTCCGGGGCCGTTCCGTTCTCTCTCGCCTCTCGCCGGTTCTCCAAGCCTTCGCAATTAAGCGGAGAAGCGGGAAAAAAACCGTGGCGCCAATTATCCGGATCGCTTTCGGTTCGAAGCGGCTGCGAATGCAAAGTTTTCTCTGATTTTCCATCGATCAGATTATCCGTTGATCTCGCAACGAAAAGTAATCAAAGAATTCTGTTGAAACTCTCATTTGATTTTATTTTCGAACCGATTCCGTTAAACGCGGCGTACGTTGCAATATGATTTTACGAGTTGACCGGCTCTCGAAAGAGATCTGGATTGCCGCGGCGAAATAAGAACTTTGATAGGCTCTCTTTATTGGATCGGACAATGGAACAATAGCTCGCTCAACTTTCGCAACAATCGTTCGAGGCAAGGGTTGGATCGTTAAGGAATTGAATCTAAAGTTAGCTTATACCTGTAATTCGTTTATCTGGGATGAAAGAAGTTCGGAAAGTAAATAATTCCGGATCTCGTTCGTGTCTCTGCTGAAAACAGCGCGTGGAGTCTGCCGGCGAATGCAGTTTTGATGAACGCGCTACGTCAAACGGTACGTCTTGGCATCGAAACTATGCCAGATTTTCTGCTCCGCTGCTTTTTATCGAAGCCCGCGGTACCTTGGAAACATTTCCATGCTTTCAAAGAGGATTGTACGTCCGAAGAGCTTCTAGAAATTGATCGCAGTGATTCGTGCAGCCGTATCGCGCGGCGCCTGATCGGCAAACATGACGAACCGAGCGTGTCGGTCCTCGGGATCCGAGTTCTTTTGAATTTCCGACGAACGAAATTGTTCAATGACGAAAGGATCGCGAAAACCAAGCGAGTGGCTGGCGAGATTTACGCGTTTCGTTTCGCGTGCCCGCTGCCGACTGATATACAATAGGAAACGGCGAAGGGGATGTGCAATCGATTCAACCAGCCGGAAAAGGTAGCCCGATGATAAGGCGCGGTTCAATTTCCTCCGAAATCAAATAAATTTTAAGCATGGTCGCACGCCGGGGAAAAGTCTCAGGCGTGCGTCCAGGGGGCCTATTTTATCGGTTCTCTATTAAAGCGAAACGTGAGCGGCAAGAACAACGGCGGAATCTCACGAGAGAAATCGTAAATCGGTCGCTGCTGATGGGTAACCGCTTCTTGGAAAGGTTTTAGAATGATTTAAATATTCTGCTACTAGAATATGAAAATATTCGAGACGCGAAAAGTTTCAATGTTGAACCGTTCAAGGTTTGAAACCTTCGAGTATTCGAATATTCAAATTCGAGTTTCAGTTTTGAAAGGCGCGTTAATGCGAACGACCTAACGGCACGATAGCAAAACGCGAGCGCGGACACGAGGAATGGCAAGAGGATTCTACGGAACGGCCGGTTATGTAAAAATCCTGTCGGCTGACCCTTGAAGGGTTGATCGAGGGGCTGCTAGAAGAATCCGGTTGCTCCCGCAATCCTATCCGAAATGGAGGAAACGATTCGCAGCCCTTCGCGTGCCATCAGTCTTCGAAGGGTGCCGAAAAACACAGGCGAACGTTATTTGCTGGAATTGCGCCAGGAGACGTAAGCTTCGAGATGAATTCGCGCGAGCCCTTTTTCGAGGGCCCGGACGCTCTCTTCTAGGGAAATTGAACCGGGGCTACTTCGAGAGCTTCGAGAGAATCGTGCAATGATCTTTATGCTGATTACGTTTCACTAACGTCGCCGAATTCGAGGGTCAGCGACGGGGAAAGCTAATTTCGAGTCGCGCTGGATTACTTTCATCGATTTCGTCGGAAGGAAACACGTTTTAAACTGAATTAGGAGGCTGCCTGCCGGGTACAGGAGAAAAAGCCAGAAACTTCGAAGAAACATATTTCGATCCACCGAAAAGGGAGCACCTTGAATTCGCAGGATCCGAGCAGCCTTTCGTTCCAACTCCCGAATAACGAAGTCAGCGGTGCAAATCCGACAGAAGTACATTCTCACAGCGGTACGTGAAGTTTGGAAGTCTTCTATCCTCTACAGATGTCGAAGGAAAGAGAAACCGTGGAAAACACTGAAAAATAGGTTTCCGATCGTTCGAACGATTCATACCGACGGTGTTAATTCGGATCAATTTTACGCTAACCATTTTAGAATATATTTCACGTTGGACCAATGCATCCCGACAGGACCGAAGGGGTTGATCCATAATGTCTCCGGCGCGAAAGCAACTGTTCCTCGTTTATCAAACGACACCGCCGGGACCGAGCGACATTTTGAAGACAGCTGCTCGATCATCGTCAAATCGGAATTCCTTCCGTCGCGCTGCGATAGGCAGACCACGCGCGCGGCACCGGGTTATCGGGGAAAAAAGGGACGCGCGTTGCCTGCGAGATTTATAATCCCCGGTGGCCCATTAATCCCGAACGAAAACGGAGAACAGCCGGAATATTACCGAGCGGATACGGGCCGCGCCGGGATAAAATTGCATCGCGATCTAAGAACTAATGGGGGCGACGCTTGACGAAGCGAGCCCTTCCGCGGCGGGCGTGACCGCGAACAGCTTTCAGCGGGCCGGTGCGCGGTGCTATAAATAACTTGAATTCCGGGCAACTCGTTCGGCCGCGCCAATTAAGCGAAATTACGCGCGGCCGCGGAGCTGCCGTTCCGCAGTTCCTTAGCGCGCCCGTTCCTCCGGGAACGTGATCGAGATCGTGCCCGTCTTCCCCGGTGCGGACTAAATTGAAACATTAAAACGTCGAAGCCATTTGCATCGGGGAAATACGACCGTGAACCTCGCCGGGCTCCGTGTTTCCAAACATCTGCTGTTTCCACGTCGAACTTCGACGCGTTCGAAGTCGCTGCCACTGCGAATCGGGGTAATTCGAGACAACTGCGCCGAGGGCTTTCATCGGTGCACCGGATTATCGGACTGTCTGATTTAATCGGCCGAGCGACGGTTCGGGCCAATGGAACAGACATTATTCGGGGGATGTTCGAGGTGTGCCGTTCCGGAAATCGGAATTACCGTGTTCGAGGATACCGAGGATCTTTCTCGAGATTCGAAATTGTGCGTTACACGTTTAAATCCTACGAAGAAAGCACCGAACCAGTCTTTCGTTGTTTAATTAATGAAGTTACTTGTACAAAGTTTTGGATTTGAATTGGCTCTTGGAAGAGTTAACGGAGGTGCTGCAGTAAGTTTAATCGGATTTAACTGCAAGTTAAAGAAGTAACTCGATGATTAGTACGCCGGGTTTACCTTTCCACGGACATCGCGGTCAGCGTGATGACAGAGCAAATAGCGGACACGCTCTGCATATAATGCACCGACTTGCAGAGAAACAGCCCCATGGTCCATGTGTAGGAGAACAGCTTGGCGACCTGTAACATATCGAAACGATCGAAATTCAGTTAGCTCGATCCGATCGATCCCCCGGGAGAAGAAAGAACTTTCTCCGGTAAAAGTGAAAATTCGATTAGCGTCCCCACTCGGACGCTTCATCCGAGATTAATTCATTTCCTCCGAGGTGGCATTCGAGGCAGGTCCCCAAACAATGCCGCTGGAGAGAACAAAAATCAGAATGGCGCGGTGAAGACCGCGTGAAAATGGATGAAAGGAGAAAAATGAATCGCCCGGACGAAGGAGATAGAGGAGAACGTTCGGGCTGGGAACTGGACGTGTTTCATCGAGTCCTTTTCCGAGGGAAATGAAGAGAAAAGGCTCGTTATTGAAATATGCTCTTTGAATTCGTTAACGAGGCAGAAACGCCGAGGAATCGCCGCGCTTCGAACCGCGGAGAGTCTGCCGCGCCGTTGTTCACGTCGCGGATAAATTAAAGCGTTTAAATTACGCCGGGCACTCCAAGAAACGAACGTTTAATGAAAATTTCCATGTCATTTGCCGCGCGGACGGTTCCCCGGGTTTATGAGTCCGCAGATTGTCTACGATCGATCGAGTATAAATTAACCACGACGATTCCAACTTAGGTTCGCAATAACGTTGGGGGAAACCTACGTACTATTTGCCAAAGGACGCTACGCCTTGTAATTCCCGTTTGAGAGAAAAGCATCACCGAAGGAATACAAATTCCACATTGAGATAAGATTGAAACCTCGTTAATTATTCCTATAGCAAACGCGACGTAAAATTAATGAAAGAAACGTTGGATAATCATGATACTGTAGTTGAAATGCGAAGGTTTGATCGAGAAACTGATTATTTCTTTGACAGCAATAAAATCGCAGTAACGTGGGAGGATAAATGAAATTTCGAAGGAAAACGTCAGAGTGATTATAATTTAAGGGTCGAACGGAAGAGATCAAAGGGCTCGAAGCTGCCGAGCTTCGAGAAAAATGTCTGTCAAGAGCCCCGCAGCTTTCCCGAAGAAAGCTGAAAGAAACGAAGACGAGCGTTGGCTGGGAAAGTTGTTTTTCTGTCGGAGCGCGGCAGAGCCGGGGAATTAAGCGAGCGATCCTGTCTTCTAATTCGGTCCGACGCGGGTCCGCGGGAAGCCGTCGCGGCAGCCGTCGCGGCAGCCGTCGCGCGGATAAGGAATCCCGATTGCTCGAGTTACGTTCGTTTACCGAAATGGCCGGAATTAACGAGTTTAACGACCGCGAAATTCGAAATTCGAAATCCGGCTATTCGAAGCGTACCAGCTGCGCGGAACCGCTGGGAAATCTCACGGAGGGAGTCGAACGGGACCCGACGAGAGAAACTACGAGGGAGCACCGGTTGAATGCCGCGGAACGAGCGAACGTCTCGAGTGATCCCCGCGAGCAGAGGCAAACGAAACCGGATGAGCGTGAATTCAGTCGAAGCAATCAGCTCGTGTAAATAGCGAAGGTGCTTTCGATTCGAATGAGCCGACGACAACGGCGGAGGAGACGAATCAGGATAGACCGAAGGAATTTTTCAATGGAGTCATCCGGCTACTGATAGAAAACCTTCCGGTGGATGTGCTCGGGGTTCTAGAGCGAGGAGATTCGAATTTCCGCTGAAAGAAATGGTAATCAACTGCCGGTGATGGTACAAGGGACAGAAAGGAGCTTGATTTCTACGATATAACCGATCACAACGATTTACAGCGATTGCCGTGTGTCGCTTTTTACTCTGTTCAGGACTCTCAGTAGCACTGGTCAACGATAAGTCCGACAACTCGGGGAATACCGTTCCTTTCGCTCGGACGGAATGGTACTTGGAAGCGTAGTAATTATAATATAATGAACGATATTGCCGGCACAAAGAGAACGTTGCGTTACCGAGCAGGAACGAGAAGACACCGACCGTTGAGTTGTTGAATGTACACATTAGCGGAGAAGAGAGCAATTTCGGTGGACACGGGACAAGAGTTTAATTACTCGAAAGGGTAGAAAGGAAAAGCAGTTTCTGCACCCACGGTGCTCGACACTTTTAATTAACTGAAAGTGAACATTTCCGCGCGGATTTAATTACGCCGCGAACCCCCGGGGCCGAACATTTTGATCGGGGCGCTAGAGTGTTCGAGCGCCTTGTAAATCGACCGAAACGCGCGCGAATAATTTTGTTAGCCGACATGAGACGGCTGCGGGTATGCCTTCGCAAGCTTTCGCAAGCTTTCGCCGGCTTTCACGGCAACTTACGAGGTATGCCTCGGCAGTTACGGAAGTTCAATGAATTATTATCGCACACGCAGCCGACTTAACGAGACCCGATACAATTCGGCAAATACGATTGGGAATCCTTGGAAAATCGAATACTGCCTCGATTTAGCGTAGGTTTTGACGATAATTAACGATACTTGGCAATTTGAACGCGATCGAAAGAATAATTTCACCGCCAATTAAGAGCTCGACTGGAACGGTTAAAAATATTTGGCAATTTGAATTCCGCGAGGGAAATAATGATAAAAAATTTGAAATACTCTCGAGATAAATATCCAACAGGAGTTAATACTGTAGTATCGAGAATATTTATTGTAGGATGAATGGTTTGTTGTGCGTGCGTAAGGGCGACCAGGTCATATTGCGACGGACCGGCGCCGGGATGTTTGGGAAATAGTGTGACTGCGTTTAGACAATTTCGAGTGGCTGAAAGAATGCGAGGAAGAGTATCTGGAACTGAGCGACTGAACCGTGAGAAAAGTGTGTACGTGACTGCGTGAGTTTTGACTATGGATGGAAGATGCGAGTGAGAAGGGTGCAAGGGTGAGAAAGACAGAGCGAATGGGGGTGTGTGATAAAAGCGAGTGGAAATGCGTGCAGAAACACATTTTGGTGAGCGACAGCGGAGTAGGACATTTTGGTGAGCGACAGCGGAGTAGAACATTTTTGGTGCGAGAGTCGTGTGTTGTATTTTACGTGTTGTTGTCCGTATTGTTTCCTTTATCTTATTAAATATATTATTGTTTTCCTAATTCTCTTTTTACTAAAGATCCACATTTTCAAATATCATCTAATAGTAAACCACCACCGATATATACTATAATACCTTTGTGGAATTCTTTCGGGGCGCATTATTGCTGGTTTTAAGTGTAACACGCTGGAGTGAGAGGCGAAGAATCGGGTCAGGATTATCGGATTAATAGCGTCGGAAGCGTGTCCTGTTCGTGTAAGGACACTGATTGAAATTACTGCCATTAGCGTAAAGTTTAATCGATTAAGGTAATTGAATGCAGCCCAGGCGCAATGTAATACGATTACCCGGACGGCTAGAAGACTCCTAGGCGATCATCGCGGCCGAGATTCGTTTCGGAGCTTCGATCCGGGGGAAGAAAACAACTTTAATGAACCTGATTCGATCGAATCCCTAAAATCGCTGAATAATCGAGAGCCGGCTTCGCCGAATAAAATCTCGTCGACTCGTCACGTTCGACGTACGACGAAGGGTATAATTATACGATTCTAGGATCGTGTTTTCCATTTTTTACAATATCCGCGAGCCGAGTTCGCTGTCGATTGCACGCGTCCAGCTAAACGGGGCAATTTTTCACAATGAAATCCCAGCGTGCAACGAGTAATACACCGACTGACGTTTAATTTCAGTCACGAACTTGTCCCTGATAATCGAACGGTTAAGAAGAAATGCCCGGTTGAAACGATCCCGGCACGCCGCCCCGTACCATAAACCGTAATTGCCGGGCAGCTCTATGCTTGACCGACTAGCGCTCGGGTAATTAGTTCATTATCCGTGTTAGCGATCGGGCTAATACTCGAGGGATACGTGATGTAACATTCTGATTACTCTGATTTGTGATTGGACCGCGAAGACCGATCTCGCGAGTGTTTTCGAGTATTTAATTAGCGGCTCTTCTAAACTGGACTACCGTTGAATAATCGTTTCTTCAATTTAGCGAACAGATTCGTTACTGTGCGTTTATCATAGAAATAACTGTCGATATTCTTGTGGAAAAAACGTGTAGCCCTAGTAATTGCCGTTGCGTGTATCAAATGCGAGAAGTCTGTCGAGCGATCGCTATGAAAAAGCTCCACCATTCAATTTCCGACTTGTCATTAGTCTCGCGCGGAAATAATCTTGATGCCGACAATGACAGAAACACGCAAGAAAGATGAAAAACGAAGGAGATCCGTTGGGATCGTTCCAGAGCGCGGAAGATCCAGAGGTAAAGGGAGAAAGGGTGTCGAAGGGCGTAGGAGCGTGGGACAAGCGTAATCTCTTTAACCCGGGGCTCGCCGTAATGAAGTTAAACCGTCATTTATTATCGTGCGTTGTTATCCCGTCCCGCGTTGTTGCTGTCCCGTCATCATCGCATTACGCGACAGCGGCAGGCCTTCCTCGATACACCGCAAAGATCGATATTTCCCGTGACGATACTGTGTTTTCGGCATTGCGACGCGATGGCCGATCATTATTACGCAACGTGTCGACCGGCGCAAGACGCGTCACCCGAGATCCCTCGCGGCGAAACGAGAATCGCCCTCAGGCGCATTAGAAAGACCGCTGAACTTGGCGAGGGGACAGAGATTAGCCGAGCGAAACTGGAGAGTTTTCCGGGAACGAGCAGCCTCGCCGGGAGAGCGCGATATTGCAATGGGATAATTAGCATACAACGCGGTTCGTTCGGCCGCTATTGCGTCGCGTTACGGTTTAATTAAGCGACACCTCGGCTATCAAGGGGCCGGCGAGTAATTTTAACGGTCAATCACCTGTACGACTCTCGACGGATAATTATAGATCTCATCGGTTACTAATCGGTCGTCCTTGGACCAACGATTCGCTACAAAGCGAACAAAAATACAATAAAATTTCGAGCTTGGAGCATAAGGAGTAAGTTAGAAAAACGTCAGGGAAATAATTGTCTCGGGGAATTGCTCATGTACGATGCAGATTCCAGGTAAGGTCTACTTTCAAGCAGGCTCTGAGTCATTTTGGGCCCACAAAAGTTTCCTAGTTATTTGTTCGGTGCGGCGGCGGCGATCGACGGGAACTATAGCGAGGAATCAATTTACGTTGCCGACAACCATCCCAAGCACCGGACGAAGTTACAACAAGGTTTAGCCGATAGTCCAGCCACCGCGAATCCACAAGTACCCCTTTCCAATCTGGCCAACACGCTAATTATTAACTAAATCACTCGGCCATGAAATGCAGCTAATTGAAAGTCTCAACTTCAATGTGCCGCCGCGATCTCGCCGGCGGACGTTTAACGCGACTATCGTTGCACGTCCGACACCCAAAATTCCGATAGCACACCGAAGTTGTATTCCGTTATCGATTTCGAACCACGGTGGACAGTGAGCGGAACGTTTTCCTCGAATAGCGTCTCTCGCTTTCCGCTTGATCGTCCGGGTACAGCGTTGGGAATTCTCATCGGGAATTTCTGTTTTCTTCAGGACCTTTCCGTTCTCCCCGAGTGAATGATAAATACCGACAACTTCTGTCCCTTCAAGAATACCGGAAATATTCGAAATTTATCGTCTCGAGAATAAAGCGTTCATCGGAGAAATTCGTGCGCAAGATTAATCTAGTCGAGCCACAAGCTTTTAGACACCCTCTGCAAACCACAAATGTAATGTACGGGCGGAAATGCAGTTGCGGGACAATCAGCGCATACGGAGACGAGCATGTATCCAACATGTTGCGACGCAACTGTGAACGGACCAACCGAATAGCGCAAGAAATTCATAGCTTCGTTAAAAGTGGGTTACACCAGTCCCGAAAAACTGGGGTTACCCGAGTTTCTGCGATTATCCGGGCAGATCGATCGACCCGCAGCGACGAGCGGTCCTGGGATTAAAAGGGCCGCGGATAAATTCAATTCGCTTGCTGCCGAATCTCCCGGTTTTTAGCGACGCCCACACGCGGCACCCCGGAGAAAAGTTTCCTGTTGACGCGACGCGACGCGACGCGACGCGTCGTCTAGTTTGTGTCGCGGAACAGCTGCTCGAGGTACGCGACGACCCCGTTCTTCTTACTCCGTTTAATGCACTTAGCGGGCACAATTATCCCATGCACAAAAAGACGCGCCGGTCGACCGAGGAATAATTTATTTTCTATTAACGGAATAACCCGTCGAACGTGGTTTGTAAACCAATTACCAGGAGACAAAGTGCAATGAAGTTTCCATTTTACGATGAAGCGAATGCGACCGGCGGCCGGGGAGGGCGGTTTAATGGACTATTATCACTGCGGCCAGTGTTGCGCGCGTTCTTTAATTGTCTCATTAATTACTCGGCCCCTCGATCGATTTCGCTGCTATGGAAAACAATATTGTAATCGATCTACGCCCCCGGCCGGCGGCTTCCATTTTCTTGTTACTCGATTCGGCGGACCGAGTATTAGTGCCGCAACACTTTTGGAACTTTATCATTTTCGAAGCAGGAGTCGACGTACGAGTGTTGGAGAAACGTAAATCCAATAGAATTTCCAAAAATTCTCATGTTCATGAATTGTACGAGAGAACATAGAGAAACAAGCGAGTTACTAAAGCAAAGTTTAAAACTGGCACCGAAGAGAGAAATGTAGATCTGCACGTCGAAAATAGATATATGAAAAATAAGCGAACGCGCGTGTCGGGTAAAAATGCGCTCGCATAAATCGTTTACGTTCACATTTGATACAGTCTGTCGGCGCGTGCTCGAACAGTCGTCGTTTAAATTTCCCCAGACACGCGCGGACGGTGACATCCTCCACGAAGCGATAAAATTCGCGAGCCGGGGACTCCGGTGGCTCCATTTGGAGCGGTTTCGGTGAATGCGCAACTATGCCGGGATTTGGTGACGGTGAACCCTGCGCTGCCGCGGGAAACTGCGGTGAATGCCGCTTTTAAAGCGCGTGCATCCCTCGTTAGGCGATGCTTCTCGCACCGATAACGAGACCGAAGAATAACTCGTTGTCGTCGGTGAAATTTCTTTCCGGTCGTAGCGAATGTAAATCATCGGCCCGGTGTCTCGGCGGAGTGGAAGATCCCGGGAAAATCCTTCGAGCGACTTACGACGTCGAGCGAAACAGTAATTTCCGGTTCCAAAAAGCTCCGCTGAACCCGCCGATTTCCACGGAGCAATATCGTCTTCCACCGAGGCAGAGAATAATTGATATCGCGGTTGAAATTGCTTGCATCCCCGACGCGTCCCGTTCGGGTCAATGGTTAATAATTTAATTAAAGAAACCGATCGACAAATGTTTGTTTCCGCCGCGGACGGTTGTGTAAGAGAGGCGTAAGCGTTGCCCCGGCCGGGCGCGGTCGTTCAATCGACGAGAGCACTCCGATCGAAAGGGTTTTCGGGCTGGGTCTCGTTCGCGGTATCGTTTCGCTTGATAAATCACGAATGATAAGGGATCGGCCGGCTACCGAGCAAGCCACGCCATCGACACCGAACATAAATTACCCTCGTGGCCGCTGTTTTTCAGCTGACATTTACACCGGACAAGATAACGGGCCACGCGATGACCGCGCGTCGATCAACCCGGTGAAAAATTACACGGCGAAACGATACTCCCACGCAGACCGCCGTCACAAGCATCACCCACTCGACAAATTCGACGGCGGATTCAATGGAATTTTCAACGACCGCCGGGCTGACTCATTAAACACCGCCGACTATTCGGATCGCAGGCTCTGCGACGTATCGACACGTGAAAAAGTATGAAATCCTCAACGTACCGTCCTCAAATATTTAACATTGAAACGCTGAATATCGAAAGCTCGACGCCGGAATTTCCGACCGATTTAACATTCGCGAGATCTCCGGACATCTCCCGATAGAGAGAGACCAGTCGTGCATGGAACTTAATGAACATCGTTGCCAATCGGGAAGTAATATTCCGTTAATTAAACATTTTTCCGTCTACTAATTCCGCGCGACGCGTTTCGCATCGTTTCGCGAAAAAGTACGAGATCCTCGCTCCGCTCTGCAAATATTTAACCATGAAAGGTTAAACGTGAAAAGCGCACCATGGGAAATCGTTATTCGAAGCATTTTAAATTCGCGGAATCGGTCCGCTCGAAGATTCCCGATACGTCGGTGCATCGAAAGTTGCTCGCGCTGACGGACCGAGTGTATTAAATTTATGAAAATATACGAGAAAGTGCACGGCGAAGCAACGAGAAAACTCGAACGGTACGTTTACCTCGGCGCGCTTTATTCAAGGAATTTTTCGCGCGAGCGATGCAAGACATTCTCCCCGCGAAGTGGGCCAATCGCCGCGTGTGCGAGGGACAGAGATTTATCCAGAGGTTGGCGGCTTTAAAGCTCAGCCACGCCTGCGTGCCGCAGAAGAATGCTTCGAGAGCGGATCCCAACAAAACGCGTCACGTTGCTGCTGATGCTCTTAGAGTGCGTTTACATCGCAGCCTCGACATTAACGGAAAGAGCGTACATCAAAGCGTCGACGAAAGCTACTCCAAGTAGCTTTTCTTGACGCGTTCACAGTGAAACTGCTATAATCGCATCTTCGCACACGCTTTGCACGCGTTCGTTAGACATTCGAACGGTTGTCTGCCAGTTTCCCGGGGAGAACATTCGGCGAGGCGATGAAACTTGCCGCGGAAAGTCCAAGAACACTCGGAGAAGCTTGCCGAACAGCTTCCGGGAACAACCTCTTCGATCCCTCGCGATTTATCTCGGAAACCTGTTGTTTCTCGCTCGCCAGCGAGCAGCAAGCCAATTATCCCTGATAGAGGGCGAAGGGGCAATCGGCGGAGGAAATCGTCTAATTTCGCTGAAACTCGCGGGGAAAACGCGGAACAAAATCTCGGGGGACCGCCGATGGAAAGGCGGGCACACGTGTTTCCGTGTTCGGTGTTCTTTGGAGCGGAATACGGGACGCGAGCGAGAATTTAATATTTTCAAATGGGCCATCGAGGAAAGGCAAAGCAGGCGAACGAAATTTATCGGGGAACAAGACAATTCGCGTGGTATCCGCGGATATTGCTCCACAACGAGACACGGGAATGCGGCCGACGGTTCGCTCATTTTGAATAATGGAACGCGCGATGGAGATATGAAATTTCCCAGACGCAGCCGAAACCTAAACAGTGCCTTGGTCTAAGTGACATCGCGAGGGAGTTGCGCGTGTTCATAGCGATTTCGAATCTTCCATAAACGTCGGCGACGATTGAAATTCGCGGAACGGATTACGGTCAAGAGTGAAAAAGTCAAAGGCAAAGCAACCGTTCTCGGTTGCCGCGGAAACTGAAATTCCGCGGGAGACCGCAAACAACCGGAGCGAAGGGAAACATCGCAAGAAGCAGTATGAATTTCGCGTTAGTCGCCGGTTGAAAAATGGAGTACGAGGGCTGCGCGCGACGCGTTATTAAATGCTAAAACGGAAAGCATTGCGCGGCAACCGGTGGTTTTACAAGCCGTCGACGGCGCGGCGTTGTTCGTCACGCGGTTGCGGTTCGTAGATTTTTATCACGACTCGCCCTCCGCCGTGCTACGGTTAAGGTATTCGTCAGCCCCGGCGAGGTGTCTTTTTAAGCACGATTTAAATGATTACGCTGCCGTGGTGTTCGGTCGCCGCGAAAAGAGACGGTCGTCCGTTCCGGTTGCCGATGGCAAGCAACGCTATCTACGAGAATGAAATGGTGGGCGGGATAATATCGGGCGAAGCTCGAGCGCCGTTTCCTGCGAGGCTCCTGCAGCGACTAACCTCGGCGTACAACTAAATCACCGCGTTTCTCCTCAAAGAACCACTCGACGTCGGTTCAGCCCGGAAGTGGGAATTGCCGTCGTAAAGGACGGTGCTCCGTTGAGCTGCATGCGATTTAATGAAAAATTCCGCGCAACTGCACGCCCCTTGTGTCCCGCGGCTCTCGCCCCTGTGCTGGAGGGTAGAAAACCGATTCGGTTTTCGTTCGAGGCGAACCTTCCTCGGCCGCGGCGCGGATCGAATGAAAGGGGCCTGGGATTAGGCGGCTATCGGCGAGAACGGAAGAATCCTGAAAGCTTTTATGAAAGGTTGTTGCGCCAACAAAATACACAAGTCACCATTGCTCCACTTTCTGCAACCGATTAGCTGCAGACCCAGTACAAACGAGCTTCGCGACGCCATGCCGCGGGTAAACTCGATCGCTGCGACCCAATTTTCACCGCAACAAGCCCCTCGCTGTCGATAATCTTAATCAACTTCGATCGTCGCCTGGGAAAGTATCAGCTGGCGCAACCGAAATTGAAACATTGTTCGATTCCGAAATCCGCAGAAATGAACAACAACACGGGATATTGCCCGCGATAAAACTGAAACTCACCTCGACTACGATCGATAATATTTAACCCCGGTATGAATAAAACAACCAGTGGAATAAATCTATGTATATCGAGCTCGTGAGCGTACTGATCGAACAATTTGCAATTTTTCGCTGTTTCCCGACTGTGTGTTTATATACATTTTTCAGAAATAATTTTCGATTTAAGCAGCCGAACATATCGACTGACAGTGTCGCTTTGCGAAGCGACGGTCGTCAGCTTAAGGAGAAACAACCCCAATACCGGTGGTTCTCGTACAATTCCAACATCTTCCCCAGCGGCCCGTTTTTCCCACGAACCGTTGGCCTATCGGTGGCTTCCTTTCGGTAGAATACGAATGTACACTCATCAAAGCATCTGCCGCCTATATTTCTTGCCAAAACTGCCGTGGGTTCCACCCTCGTCGAGAGATTTCAAACGGAATCACGACTCGGTTTCGGCAACTCTGGCCACTGCCGGAGAAGGAGAAACGAGTTCGAACGGAGCGCGCCGCGGCTGCAACGTTTCCCATGGTCTAGAGAAAATTGAATTTTTGGAAGAACCAGTGTCTCTGATACTCCGACAACATCGGTGCAACCAGGAGAAATTAAAGAAATTCAAGAAAGCAAATGAATCGTCATAGATCATCGGTGGGAAAGAAAACTCCACTGCGGACACGCGGCTCCAGTTTTCGAAGGTTCGGATCCTTTTTGCTCGAAGAATGTAGAAATTAAAGAGAAAAAGAGCACGTTCATTTGTAGACATTCGTAGAGTTTGAAAGAAAACAAGTCCAAGCACACCGGGCTCGAAAGAGGCAGCAAAAAGTTCCAGTCGCGTTCTTCGACGCAGCGGAAAATTGAATTCAATTTAGGTGAACTCCCGCGTCCGGCCATTCCGTCAACAACTTCCGTCGCGCCTACTCTTCCGTATAATATTCGACGATATTATCATCTTTATTTGCGACATCGTTGCTCGCGGGACAAGCCCGACTCCTCGGGGAGTCCGCCGTGGGCCCGGTCATTTCTTTCGCAATCAAAGTTTATGGGGTCGTTGCGGATTCCGAAACTGAGGACGAAACTGAGGACGAAACTGAGGACGAAACGGCACGGTTCGGGCCGGCCGAAGAATTCGAGGACTCCTCGGCATAAAACAGGAATCCCTTCAGAATGCATGAGCCCCGCGTGATCTTGCTGTTTTCCTCGGCCATCGGATGCCGACGTACCACGGCTTGACGGAACGTCGATGCCACGCTTCCACGGAACCAAATACTAATAGCGCTGGCCGAATATAGACCACGCGGATCGAAAAACGTCACGGGACTATGAATATTTCACTTCTCAACCAAGCTTTTTATTCCTTTAAATCTCCTTCCACCATTGTCAGCTCCGTCCTATTATCGTTCAGCGTTTTCCTATTCAGTCGCGTGTTCGTCTCTCGAAAAATACTTCTGAATCTAAAAAGGAACGGGGGTAAGCTTCTTCGATGAAACCTTCAATATTAAACACGCGGCTGGGCGACACAAGCTGCTCGGGCCATGGTTAGATCCGATTACACGTAAATACCGTGATTATAAGGAACACAATTTTGTTTCTTTGCGGACTAAGAGACGAACACAAGGGACGCTTTTTTCTTGAGAAAATGAAAACAGAGAATGAAAGAGACACCGTGGAAACTCTTTCCTTTGGCGGTATCAAAACGTCGGGCTTTCTTAGAATTTCAGGAAAAATATGTATCTCGTCGGCAAAGATCCTTCCGATATAAAAAAGAATGTAATATTCCGTCATCTTTCTTTCTTGAAGAAAGCGCCCCTCCTTCGTAACCGAGCTACCCTTCACGAGCGAGTATTCCTCTCTCGAAAGACCGTCGCGTCCGTTGCCTCTCTCCCCTTCTGTTTTATCCAGCCCCGTTCGAAACTGAAAATTACGATTCCTTTTTCTCGCTGCGGCAAACGAATGTCTGATAAAAAGACGGCTAAAAAGTGGATGTCACGCGGGGACCGTCGACCGTCCCGTCGCGAAATTGCGAATTTCCCGAATGGGTCATTAGATGCCCCTGCCTCGCGCAAGCATAATCTCCCAGGCGATTCCGCTCTACAGGATCTGGGCCAAACAGCAGACGATGGAATCCACCAGATCATTTGCCGGCTCGTTTTTCGCTCGGGATACCGTGTTCGAGTCTTCGAATTTTCTGAAGAGCTTCGGAAGATGCAAGAAATAGAACTGACCTTTGCATTTATCGGGTTGCCCTACAAATTTCGTTCGTTCGGTTGTTAGACAGCGGATCCATTGTCTTCGACTTCTACCAATTTACACATCGAGGGCGGAAAGAAGAAACTTACGAGACAAACTAACATTTCGTTATTTTCATATATCGAACGTCGTTCGTGCAATATTCGAGCAATGCCGGGAACGCAGAATTCCCTTTAGAGATCGGAACCTCTGTACCTTCGCGAGCGAATTCCCCTGGAAATGATGCAACGGTTGAATTAAACGAGGAGATGTTCAATATCTGCCGACTGTCGAAAACGCAATAATCGTTCGCGGAACCGATCGGGAACGTTTACGTACGGTCCGGCGCTATTCTTATTGTGTTCACGGCTGGACGAGAGGCGGTCAAGAAAACTTCTGCTTCCTCGATAAAAACAAATGATACCGGGCTGCTGCAGTTGTTATATTCGACAGTACGTCCGAAGTTTCGTGAAACTTTCCGGGAAGCTAATAAAAGAACTGCTCAAGTTCAATAGAAAACAACGAACATTTGTTTTCATTTGCCGGCTGTATGGTTTTCAAGGATAACCTTCGAGCTTCGCGAATGCCAACGTTAGATCGAAGATCCGATTAGAGCGATCTGCTCCAATGTCTCGAGATTTATCGAAAGTCCACATGCGCGTTTCACGAGCGTTTGCTCAGGATCGGGGACAGTAAATTCAGGTGCTCTACGGCAGAGCACGAGGTTGCGAATAGGGTGCAACCAACGGCCCTGGAATTTATGATCGGCGTTGTTGTTCGATAAGGACGGCACTGGTTCACCATCCGCATCGAATTAACTTATCGCCAGCACGGATAAAGCGACCCGTCGACAGGGTTTTTGACCGTGAATCATGCTATCTGTTGGCTCCTAAACCGAATTAACGGAGCCGCGGCTTGTCGATGAAACAAACACCAACCTCGACTCTCGAAAGCTCTTTTAAAGCGCATTTTATCCCGTGGATTCTTTCATAGATTTTCCTTTCAAAATTAGTATTTTTCAATGTAAAGTCTTTGAAATATTTTTTAGACCAAACGTAAAACCAGCGGTCGAAACCGAGGGAAAAAATCAACAAAGGGAATATAGTTCGCTCGTTGCTGTGATTCGGCACGCGCGAGCCGCGTCCGTGTGCCATATACGTTGCATCATGCATCGCGTCAAATTACAGGAGAATTGTACGGTAATAAAGCCGCGATGTATTCCTCTCGACACGTCCGAGAGACGCACGAGTGTTGTTAGCAGGACACTGTTTAACCGCGATGGTCGATTCGCCGTCAACAGTAAACCGCTCGTAAACAGAGACTGGGGCCGATAATTGACACTTCGTGTAATGACTACGATCACACGTCCGAGACTATAACTATGAAATTTACCGCAACTATGCAGTTCGAAGTTCCTTCGAACGCTTCGTTCGATAATTTCCCGCGAAACTTTACTTCGAATTTTATTTCGAAATCCTAACAAGCTCGACGCTCGGGAAATACTTCTTTAAGATTGTGTCACGTGTCGATATGTTCGAAATGATTCCCGGCCTCTCGGTGATTGAAATCGTATTCGGTATAGAACTTCGTGAGCGGATTCTGGAGCATTGTTCACGACTTCCCATCAGGTGGAACGAGGTCGTCGTCTTTAACTGTCAAGGAACTATGGGAAAAACTTTAACGAGCGACATTTCGCCGTATCCCGGCTACCATTCGCGCGAGGATTCGTTGTAGGTTACTTCAAACATAAATTATGGAGGACGTCCCGGCGATTTTTCACGCAAAAAGATATTTAGTCGAATCGAAATCAACAACGCAGCTACCCGAATAATTTAGTAACACTCAACGAAGCTAAGTGTTAATAAACAACACTCGAATAACCAACGAACTTAATTCGAGGCCCTCGGAAATCGTATGCATAGAGTCAAGTTGGCGAATAGCCAAAACAGTCTCGTAGCGCGACACCGAAAGTATTGAACGCACGATCGAGAATTCACGGCAGGTTCGCAAATACGCGGCGCGTTAATATGCAAATTCATGCACTCGGGGTATGCGCGAGGGGGCAAGTAATAGTCGCAGAAGCCGTGCACGGGAGCCGCCGCTCGATAAATCTTCCGAGCAACTTGACGGAAACAATCTCGCCCCGCATAAAGGGTCTCCTCTCAAAATACTTGCGAAATATGTGCTCCCCGCAACGCGCGAGTAGCGCGAGTAGCGCGAGCCTGTACTACTCGGCCAAAAGTATTCCTGAAACGGGGCTAAGCGTCAAGTAACTAATTGCCTCTCGCAACATCTAAGGACTAGCTTATAAACAACCTCTGAAGCCTTCCTCGAATTTCTCCTGCGTAATTACACAATCCCTCAACCCCTTAACAGCGATGTCGCTGCGCGGTGCGTTCGAAGCATGTCTATCCGAGCATTTTTTCATTATTCCCATTTTTCATTTTCCTTGGGAAACTGATGATCTTGTAAAAAATAATGATACACTCCAGGGAAAAAGAGTCGGACTAAAGTGCGTCAAATTGCAAAAAATCTCGGAGAAAAACTCCGCAGTTAAGAAGTTGAGCTCGAGTGTTGAATATTTCACTGTTTTGTACCTTTGGGTAGACTATTATTGAAACATTTTCCATCGTTTTCTCGCACTTTTACAGAGTAAAAAAATAATACTGAACTGTTAAGTCTGCAGCAACATTTGAGAAAGACACTTATTAAAGACGACGCGACAGTATTTACGGATGCTGTACCGACGAATGTCTACAGTAAGCCCACGAAAAGGTTTGTAGAAGATCCTATTCCCCGAAAGACAAAAGTACGAAAATACGATCTACCTTTCACAATGAAAGATAACTCTTTCCAGTCACTTCACGCGATACAATTCCATTTGACGGACAGGCCGAGTGTCGCGTGACGGGTTTCGGTTTTCGAGGAAGATCAGCCGCAAACATTGCTCTGTTTTTCCAACAGACGAATGTATGACAATCGGATTAAACGAAAACAGCAGCCTGGTGAAAGGGGATTGAACACCGCGTTTTTATGGCCGACTGTCGTTCCGCGTCGAGAGAAAATGCAGTTCCCATGGAAACCGAGGGGACTGGCCGACTCGGTTTCAGTTTCAGGAACAATTACGCCGAGTTTATATAGGTCTACAATCTACCTGAGTGTAAAGGTTAATTACTCGAACGATGACACCGTGTACCGGAATGATAATATCGTTTCGATCATTTCGTTCGAGTCCAGCGCTGAGTCGGATCACCGGATAGGAGCGTTGCTGGACTAATGTAAATCCAGCGTTACGCTGTCCGTTCCTTTCTGATTTATTCGAGGGCGGTCCAGGACGTGCGTCGTCTTACGAATCGTCGCAACATTCGAGCGAAAAGTGGGACGAGCAACGTTGGCAAGCCCGGTGGCGAACGTGTTTGCTTCGAGCATCGGTTTACCGGGGAACGATCCGGTTCCCCTGTGTTTGCGCGACAGAAGCTGGAGAAAGAGGCGGGAGAAAAAAGGCAAAGCCTCGTCTTGACGAGTGGCCAAATGGGGCCATGTATTCGAGATAAAGTCCAGAGCTTCCCGCGAGAAAATCTCCGCCCACGAACTGTGCATTTCGTGAAAGGATCGGCCAGAGATGGAATTAAATTTCGAGAAGCTCTGTTGTGCGCGTTATCGACATCAGTGAAAGCAATGCATCTTTGGACGTAGGATTCAATCTTCTTCTGCATCGACTAGAGTACTACTCCTTTGGTCGTTATCCCTTTGCTGCTAACCTGAAGCGTCAAATACTCCATGGATCTACTTTGATAAGGAATAATATAATTACGTTCGAGAAGATCATCAAAATGTTACCATCTAAGGGAAAAAGATTTTTGTGTATTTAATTCTAAGGAAGAAAGCGCGCCTCTCCGTAGAGATTTTCAATTTTCGAGCACCGAAGAGCACCCATCTGTTGCAACTTCGAGGAGAAGCTCGTATTGGTATCGCGAAACACGTTCCAAGTACTCGATCGGCCAACTGTTCCCGGCTCAAAGTACACGTAAGGATTTTCGAAGCCAAGATGACGATAACTCTTGGACGATAACAAGCGAGAAAGTTCAGAGGCGCGAGCACATCATATTATCCGACCACGTTTTCCGTCTGACTACTTTCACCTGTTACTACGTCGCTGCCGCTGACGTGAATTGCCGTATAATATTTATGTCTCGTTCTAAACACTCTCGGTGTATGAGCCACAAAGCCCAAGTATCTTTTGATACGGTCTCGGCTCACGTGTCAACGCTGGAAAGGACGACGAGTGAAATTGTCGGTTATATACGACTAAACAGAAAAGGACTAAGCAAACGCGAGGATGACTCGAGGACTATGATAGCAAATCCTGAATGATTATTTGCAATGTATCAAAGGGAGAACAACGAGGAAACAATAAATTTCATGATAAATTGGAGCACAGCCGACTGGTTCCGAAAACTTGTACCCTGATACTATTCCCGTGGCAGGAGTTCGAGGAAAATGCGATCGTAAATAGTTTCCGGATGAATTATAGAGTGACGGACTCGCCTGGAGACCGGCCGGGGAAGATATACGACAGGTATATCCCTAACATATGGAATTACGATGAATGCTCGAGCCGTCCGGGGGTGTCAAAGCAAACGAATGAGAGAATTTCCGGCTATATTCTTCGCTTCCGGCAGGATCGATCGGCCCGCCGCGCCGGTTTATTGGCTTTTTACATAGGCCAGATATTGCGATTGCCCCGTTTCCACGTCACCTTTAACAAGAACATCGCTTTGCCGCGTCAACGTTTGATATCGCTTTCGATTCCTTCGCTGAAATATTCAACGACCGTTCGTTCGTTCGTTCGTTCGCTCGGTAACCGCGCGTCGCGGCTCGATCCTTCGAAATAACGATTTTATTTTTGATGAAACGCGCCCTGCTCGATCAAAAGTGTCTCACGGCGACGAAAACTTTCGCGATTTCCGAATGTTTGTCACGGTGCCAAGCTCCGTTGCCAGGAGGACACGCCGAGAACTTTGTTTCGCCGAACAACGTTTGGCTTTTCGATCGTTAAAACGCCAAAGAGACGGAAGTGTCTCGGCAGCTTCCACGAGGAATCGCCGCGTTAAACCTTTCTAACGGTCACCGCTCGGATCGCTAACGGAGCGGAACGGTGTCAAGGTAGCGCTGCCAAAGTTCCCGCGTCAACGGCCAGACCCTGTCTCCTACATTCACGGGGTGAAGATCAAGCTTCTTTAAGACGGGCCGGATATTTGATTCTGAACCCAGGGCTGAATTTCCGGCTAGATTTCACAGAATTTCTCGGACACCGACAGGTCTATGGAGTTAATCTGGAGAGTGTACCTCAGAGATAAGACGCGAAAGGAATTTGAGGGAACACCGGAAAGGATTTTCGTAAATCACGATTCGATTCTCTTCATTTCCGCTGCTATTTCACGGCGGATTCGACGAAAAGAGGCTTTCCTGCATCGGAACGAATTTTTAATGCTCCGGAAAAACAAGCCCGTCAAAGGAAGCCTTGGCAAGTTTGCCTAACGGGAAAGGGGAAACCGGAAGCAAAGGGAAATTTGTCAAATTAGAAGTATAAATATTCCCCGCGAACGTGCAAATATCCTCGTTGCGATCATTCGACTCCTGTGTTAGCAATGAAAATATTTGTGTTCCTGCAACTCTTGATGTTACAATATTTTTGCGCGCAACTGTTTATTTTCTTTGGAACGAGTCGAAGTGAAATTGCGCGAAAAGTGGTGATACGAAGTAATATTAATAAATGTTCGCGAGCAGATAGATATTGCGTACCCGTAGGGGATGAAAAGTTCGAAACGATTAAGCGGCTAAAATTTGCATAGGATTTCATTAGAAGATCCATCACGGGAGACGCTAATGCGATTTACACGCGAATTCTGGATAAAATTGGAAAGCAATTCCATGCATGCGACGCGACGCAACGCGACGCAACGCGACGCGAGCTAGTAGTAGAGGATCGTGTATGATCAGCCGCTCATTCACGGAACTCGCGGTCGCGACGTCGTTCTTAATTAATCGAACGACAATTCGGCATGCCGCCTATTCGACTGGCGCAATCAAGTATCATTCGGGCTACTTCGATATCCTAAGACATTTTGCGAATTGCAATCCAGTATAATTGTCCCGCTGGAATCTATTCGAACGCTGCAGACGAAATATGCACTTTGATCTATGCACTCGAGTTACGATCAATCTCATTTCCCGTTTGTAATTTTATTCTATGAACTTATAAAACGAGAGGAGCACCAACGTCAAAGATATACAGATCAAGTGGAAATCCAGGTTTCCTCGGTCTATAAAAAGGATTCTTTTCGTTGCAAAGAGTTTATATTACGTTAGAGATGAAATAAGAACTGCATTATACTCCAACGAAGTTTTTGTATTACCGCGTCCCATGTATTCTCCGAATGATCTGAGTTTTTAAAATACGCAGGACACGGAAAGCGACGGTAAATCGAAAGTTTCTCCGGCACGGAAGCGGGATTTGCAAATCCTCTGAAAAGATGATGACGGGGATACTTTCGACACGAACATGCAATTAGAATGCCGGTGCATTATACAAAGGTCCGTTATTACGGTTCCTCGCAAACACGGTTCTTCCATCAGAAATTTACATTTTAATTCGTTCCTCTCAAACATCGGTCAACAGCCGTAGCATCCATCTGGTGCTCGCTCGTCGATTCCATTTGTTGAAATCACGACAAGTGTCGGAGAAAGTATGCAAACTATCCTCGAAGGTGAAGGGCGTCGTAACGTGTTTATGCCGAAAAATCACACTGCGCTTCGTTTATTTATCACGACACCGTGCGCATCGGGAACCGAACAACCGTATATTTTCCTAATGAATCAACGGTCCGCGAAGTATCGAGCAAATTGCTGCGCGGCAGAGGCACACGGTACCTGTTGCACGTCACGAAATTGGGTCATTGTTAAAACTAGACGAACTGTCGATAAAACATCCGGCGGAAGGAGAAAAAGCAATCGAAAACAGCGGAGCCGTCCCGACAACTGTTCAACGAAAGGAATGTCGCGCGCGCCGTTCGTCGGATGCTCCTCGATTCGGTTGATTGAAATCGCCGTCGATTCGGTAATCACCGATAGCAACTTGTCCGGCATAGCGGTTAAAGCTGGTTCCGCGCGCACCAGCTGAAATTACTTTCCAAATGAACCTGCACGCGCGTGACTCGCATCCGACGCCGGCAAGACCTATGACGAACTCGAAGATCGAAGGGGACGAGATTCCGGGCACAGCAACTCCGGGAATTAGTTTAGTTTCCAAGTGAATCCGCAGTCATCTTTTCAGACGTTCGGGACTGTTAACGCCGGTGCCGCAGAATCAATCAAGTCGGGTGACATTATTTCGGGAGAACTCTTTGGAAAAACTTGGCAACTTCGAAACTGCCACGTGTTTCCAAGTTCCGAGTTTCTCTGTAGCGTGTAACTCGTCTTTTCGTCTAATCTACTGTTTCAATAATAATCTATTCGATATTCAACGGTCCGTCGAACAGTTCCGAAGACGTTTAAGTAAAGAGAAGAACACGAAAATTTCTAAATTCAAGGTATCACGCGCAAAGCTGATAGATAGAGAGAGAGAGAGAGAGCTGAGAGAAATAAACCGATGAGTAAAACAGGCTATCGAATAAAGTCTATTGAAACGTATTTTGTGCAACGGAATTTCAACATATCGTCCGCTGCACGCACTATGCTCTAATAGAATTTTCCCCGGCGTGTTTTCCACTCTCATCCGAGCTCTTCGCGACCGTATTGTATTTCCAACGCGAGGGAAACGGGACCGCGAAGAAAGGAGATTTTATTTCCGAGGTGTAACGAATAAATCTGTCGCGCTACTTCCATTTCCCGGTCTTTCTTCAACGAGTAACTCGATACAGGGTGAAGTCGGGTTACGAACGCGGCCACGGGTACAACCGGGAACGGCGATGGATAATAATGGACGGACCGGCCGGATTTCCGCGGGCGGTTTTTAACGCGTAACCGCCGGCGCACCTTCGGGAAATAAGTTAACAACTTCCACGGACGACTCATCTCGGACCGCAAATTTTAACGACATTCATCACTGAAAACCGCTCGCCGGATCTCGTCGATGTTCAAACGACCACGGTCGCGCTTTGTCTCTTAACGGTGGAACTCGTACCGAGCAATTAACTGAATTGCTCTGTTTTCAATTACGAAGCAATCAAACCGACTGTTCTTTGTACGTCTGTATCAAGAGATCCTGATTCACTTGTTAGTTTAGATGACTTGTTAATATCTCGTTAATGTACAGGCGAATCGAACGAAAGTAGGAATTTCGAATAGGTCATTCTATCTAGTACTTCCAGTGCTAGACGAACGTGCTAGAAGTTTCTCTTTATTTTCTCTCCATTGTCCAAAGTTCTCCGATCTGCGACAAGCGTCCGTCAAACTTCTGAAGAACAACCGAATAAGACAGACAACTGTGCCACCTTTCTCGGTGCATCCGGCATGCATGGAAGCTCAAGAATACGTAGGTACACGTTTTGCGTGCAATAAAACTGGAATGCTCGTGGCAACGCAAAGGTGAGACCGGGAAATAACTGTCAAACGACAGACACGCGTCTAGCAATCCCGCTCGGCGTCGTTTACCTCGCATTTTACATTACTTTCTTCGGAGCATGGGGAAAAGGGGGACAAACGGGACCGACGTGTGTCTCAAAGGATAAACCGACGATTAAAGGGAACAGGATCTCCTGCAAAATTGAAGCTGCGCCCCAAGGGACTCGAACGGTACTCGGCTACTTTTCCACGGATGAATTCGAGGGATGAAACCTTATGTAAATAAGTTAACATTTCTTTCGCTCCGAACTCATAAATCAGACGACCGAACGAACCCCGACGCGACGCGACGCGACGCGACGCGACGCGACGCGACCCCACCGGCGCAGTCGGTTTTTGTTTCCGACGTTCAAGCCGGAAAACAAACGAGTTTTCCTCCCTCCCACTATTTGTATTCTTTTTCCGCCTTTTGTTTTTTATCGTTCGCCGCGAACTTGGTAGTTTTGAACAACACTCTATCACTTTCAGTATCAGCCATCCGCTACGCCGCATTAATATTCCGTTTGCCGTGCACGCGTGCAACTGTGCCCGGTGTGGAATTTCATTTCTACGGAGAATGGACCGTCAAAAGTAACGAAAATTTACATCCGCCCGCGTTCTCTCGCCGATACACATGACCACGATGATTCTACTCCGGTGGGAACGCGCCGGTACACATCGGAGAGGTGTTTCGGATATTTTTATTTTGCACAGAGAAAGAATGGAGTGGTCTATTGTTTTACGAGCGTCGTTTTGTTATCTTCGTCGGACGCGCGGGTGTACACAGAAAATACATTAAGAATTTATCGTTCGACGAAGCGTCTGCTTTCGAAAGATATTTTCTATCCAAACAGCTCGAAATTCGAAGAAGCAGCTACGGGCTGAGGTTTTCGAAGCCGTAGGCTACGGGCGAAGTTTCACTTGGTCGCGACGAAAAAATCGTCGAAGAAACCAACGGAGGCGGCGGCCAGATGTCCTCCGTTGCCCGAGGAAATGCGCGAATCGCAGAGATCGCAAGGGAAGGAAACGTGGAAGGTTTCAACGATGTCGTTCGACGACGTCATTGCCTCTGAAAGGAATGTATTCAGTCGACGATAAATTAGATCAAGCCGGACAGACTGAATGGCGAGCGGGACCAAGATGAGCGAGACGGTACGTCAACCGAGTCCATGCCATGGATTTTTATCACGCATCATTCCTTCTTTATGAATACTTGTTTAAATCTGTACAGAAATAATTGAAGAGGATCCAACGAAATGTCTGTAGTTGCAAAGTAGTTGAAAAGAAAAGTTAAGAATTCGTTACGCAAAGGATTAAACCATCGCCATGTGTAAAGCAATAGAGACCACAAGGAAGGAAGGTCCCTCGGCTTTCGGCGTGAACCCTAGCACACGACCCACCCCTGACCCTATTCCCTTGGGGCTAACGGGAAACCTCCTCAAGGATCTCTTTATCTCGTGAACGAACACGCCCGGCGAGGAATTAACAGGCTGCACGAAAATCGGTTAACCGAATCGCAAGGAAAATCTTTCCCCCGCGAAGGCACCTCTTCTATCCTAAGAAACCAAGTTTTAAGTACTGTCTGGGACGGTAATACGCTTTTACAGAACATCGACCAACTTTCTGAAACGATATTCGGAAGCTGGGAGGCAGAGAGTGGAAACGATTTAAACAATGAATGGTCTCTTTCGTTTTCGAAGGCTCGCTTCATTATGATAATGCAACCGAGTATCGTTCAACGAAGCGATTCTACTTCCGCGAACCATCATGGGCTCATACGATGTATTCTTGAGAAATTTTGAATTTACAAAACCGCAAATTTCTCTGTAAAGTCGAGCTGCCTGATTCATCGCGACTCGAATTCGTCCCAGCGAACAATTTCAATTCAAATGTTCGCTCTGTGTACAAGCTGCTGTGTAAGGCTGTCTCGTTAACGGAATTGAAACGGTGATCTCGCGTGTCGCGTGGAACGGGGTGTTCAGAGGGAAACGTACAAAGAAGAGAAATCCGGTGAAATAATTCCACGTCGCGGCGCAAGCAGCTAAGTCCGAAGCGCGTAAAATTCACGCGAGACGGGTTTAATCTCGCATGCCGGAAGGAAACTGACGCGAACGTGACGAATAACGTGCAATTGACCCGAAGAGCCCGTAAAACCGAGGCGAGGTTCACGCGCAAGTTGCTTCTCGGATACGTAAATTTAGAACTTGGCACAATTCGATTTTATTTTCATTCCGGCCAGAACGTCGCGCCCCGCCGCCTTGACACCGACGCGTCGCGTCGCGTCGCGTCGCGGCGTCTCCGTGTTCCTCGTCCCGAGACGAAACGTCTCGATTCCCTTTTGGCCGAGCACGACCGTTGCACCCGACCGATTCACCGAATTGTTGCACGGACACCTTGCCCTCGACTGCACCCGACTCTCTCTAATAATACACACTCAATGAATACGAATAATCAGGAGCTCGGCGAACAATTGGGATTCCGTGAGAGTTACGCTGTTAATGGAATTTGTAACGGACAAATGTACTAATCAAATGCAAGTTTTTGATCAACAGTCGAGACGCGAGAGAATCATACTATGAATTAATTGAATAGCAATCAATTGAACCAAGAGGATAATATCTCCCGATGTTACGGGCTATTGTTTGTACTTGAACGTAGCTGCTATTAATAATAATCCATTGTCCGCTGTAAGAAGCGGAAATCCTGATAATTCCTCCCGTGACAAATGCTCGACGCAACGACAACTCTCGTTCAAAGTTAAGAAACTTATTTTCTTTATCTCCGAGGGATCCCCGAGGAACAATATTGTCCCGCGATTCATTAATTTCCTCCTGAAATTCGTCGGCTCGTTCCCGAGCGAGGCGAGGCGAGGCGAGGCGAGGCGAGCCGGTACAAGGGGCGGACAGCTTAATTGCAGTCCCGGTTTTTGGCTTCGAAAGCCGGGAATTTGATAAAGCCCCCGGTAGGCTCGCGTTCACAGGGGAGGCCCGTGTTGTTTCGATAAACGAGACCGCACACTTCGGTCGTGAGGCGATCGATCACGGGAACGGTCGTGTGACAACAGCTCGGTCATAGAAAAAAAGGAACGACCGGTGACCCTACCACTATGCCGCTATCAAGATGAACGAGCGTCGAGAGGAAAACTCGGTCGAGCCGCGCGATAAATTCGGAACGCAACGAGAAACGGCAAACCGCGCCGGCATCGCTGATAAACTGGTGATTATTGTTTCAGGGGATTTTCGGGCGACCAAGCTAATTGCCATTTATCCGTTCGCCAGTTCCGCGTTTCGCGAAAGAATTCTAACCGGCTGACTACGAGCGGAATAACAAGCTCGCCGAAGCATACGGATCGCTTTAATTAACCGTGCCGTTTCTCGCTGGAATACAAAGCGCGCGTCGCGAGAATTCCTTTTGGGGAATTATAAATAATGCAAGGAAAGAAAACAGTCGGAGCCCACCGCTGATCTCGCGGACTCGTTCCTCGGGATCCATTCTAGCCAATTAAATTGCCCGGACCAACCGAGACTCTTTGTCAGGCAGGTCTTCATATCGAAAATGGCTTTTAGCCGCACCGTAATAAATTCAAGGGAACACCAACTTGCCATATTACCAAAGTTTCTGGCAAATTCTCCCTTGTTCTTCTCCCAGCTAATCTATTACCTAGTTAGCCATTTTATCCTTGCACGGAGAAGTGCACGCGATAATTTATGTATCCTTTTCCTCTCGCCGACCTGAATTCCTCTCGTCTAAATTCGCTGCTCGACATTCGCGGTCGAGTGGTAATTCTGTTCATTGTTATTCTCTCGGTTTATTCTAAATACTATCTACGCTTCGTTGTGATCCAGATTATCGTCGTACCGAGTCATTCACATTGCCGATTTCGTGGCGTTACCGAGTTCGAAGAGTCGGGCGCGAAGCCAAGTCGTTTTCCAAGTATTCGCGTTGTTTCCAATGGCCGTTGGTTTCTCGCGCGAGAGTACCGATCCACTCTTGTTCCTTTTATTTTTATCGATATGTGCTTTTTTCATTTTTAACAACTCGCAGCTGCGCCACAGACGGAAACCGATCATTTTCCATTCTCAGCCGGTCGGTTCGGGAGGAAAGTATTAAAAAATAAAATTGCAATGTTTCCGCGACAGAAACAGATGTCTCCTCTCCTCTTCTCTTCTCTTCTCTTCTCTTCTCTTCTCTTCTATTCTCTTCTCTTCTCTTCGAGTCACGAACCGCAAAACGCAGTACAGGAGTTCGATTAAAGCATCGCTAATATCGAGAGCCGCGAAGCCTTTGAAGATTCTCATTACACTGTAGATTGTACCGTGGGAGGATCAAGAACGTTGATTATAGGTACACCGCGAGTATCGTGTGCACTTATCTGCGCATACGTTTCGTTTAAACCTGAACTCTCTGCACTCGTTGATTTAACGTTGCGTTTGTACTCGGAACGCAACGATTACCTAGGTTTATACTTCATTTAGAAAATAACAGAGCCTGCAGAACGAAACAAAGGAAATGCTGTTCGAGCTGGCGTTCGAAGAATTTAAAGAACGAGGTTAATCGCGGTATAGTTGTCTAACGAGCAACGGCGAATTTGCTGGAAACCGAGACTTACCTTAACGGGAATGCAGAAGAGTATGAGAAGGAGATCGGCCGTTGCCAAACCGCCGAGAAAGACATTGGTCGGGGTCGCGGGCAGGGGTCGCAACCTCGGGCAGAGCGTGGAAGCGATGATGACGACGTTCCCTGAAATAAAACTGCGTTAGCGGCGTTGTTTCTGCAGTTTCTCATTAAAAGTTGATAATTAACACGCCCCTCTGGATGCCCTCGGTATCGAGACGCGGCGAGTTGATTACAATTTCGCGTTACAATCGCGTTTAACGGATCGACGCCGGTCGAATGGATCTCTTTTCGAATAATTCAACAGTTGTTTCCACCGCGAGCGTATTTAAGACTACCCTCTTCTGTCGGCTAACATTTTTCTCCCGTCAAGACCCGACGCAAACGAATAATCTCTCGCCGGTGTTTCCCGTTGGTTTTCTTTCATATTGGTTCGCGCAATTCGATCGGCGTGAAACGGCAATGGCACGATAGAATAACAGATAGTTGCGACGCCGATAAGAACTTGTTCGTCGCACCTAAATGGTTTCGCGAACCAGGACGGGAAGGAAAACACGGCGCGAGAATCGATAAGCAACGGCCCTGTTCCGTCTATCAAAGTTTCCGCCCCGACCGGATACACGTGTAACTCCGAATTAAGGGAATCTCGTTCAAGTAAATCCTAGATCGCCCGTGCACGCTTGCGCCGCTGCTTAGTAATAATATTAACGGCAAACTTTACGCTTATGGCGCACTTAAAGTTAGATTGCATCGCGGTTTCCCCACGCTCCGCTCCCGTGGAATCTCTATTCTGCGCGACAATTTGCATCGGTTGCCGCGTCCATTCTCCTCTGTGCCGCCGCGAACGGGATTGATACGGCGCCTTTGTCCATAGTCCTTTCAAATTACGACAATCGTGCTCGTAATTAATTTCCATCATAATCTTCAACTTTCCGTTCATTCCGCGCGTTGTACTCGCGCGTCGAGTTTGACCGGTACTGCACGGAAGCGAATGACAAGACCGAGGAAATCGTTGATAAAGTTAATCATTTTTTCTAGCGAGGCGCGATACAATTTGCCGCGCGGTTAAAAACGATAACGGGGAATCGATCGCGACGAACGACTGCGAATATTCGAACAACACCCGATGTTTATTCGGATTACCTTGCGAATCCGCTTGGGATCGCCATTCCGACCTCCATAATTTTCAAACTGAAAATTGAAATTCCGCTTAATTACCCGCTCGTAAATCCGTGATCCCGTTGGAACTATTGGATTACGAGAAAAGAAGCGAGTGCGATTTTAGCATGAATTTCACGCGCCGTTCCCTTATCGATCTCTGTGCAATCGATCATAGAAATTGCATGTTTCCCTAGATTATTTTGCTCGACTTTCAAATTCGTCTCTCGCTTAAGAGAACGCGGGCTTCGAATCAAATAGCGAAACTAAATTACGAAACAGCTGCCGCCTACAAATTTCCCAACATACTTGTCTGCTGTCGCGAAGGAGGAGGAACGTTCTCGCCGGGCGATCGGCAGTGGTAGAAAAAGAGAAAGAGAAGTTGTCTCGTCGGACGAGACGAAGCGGTACTCACCGACTAATCCAAGGATGAACGTGAGGGAATAGACGACGACGACGGGGCCAAGTTCCGCCCAGTCGAAGTGGCTGAACGACTCGTTGATGTCGTAGTCGAGAAAATCGTCGGTCGTGTTAGACCCGTTCGACATGACTGCGATTAGCTTCTTAGCGATGACACTTCAGAGGCTGGTACACCAGTTGACGAGCGCTCGCGAGGACGTTTTCCATGATGCGCCTTTGCTCGCGCCGCGTAAGTGCACCGTAATTTGCGAGCCTGATCTCGCGAGTACCCCGAGATGCTTGCAGCCTCGCCGAGAAACCTTTTGTCTCTTGATCCGCCGTCCGACCGCTCGCATCCTTTTCACGGCCGTTTCACGTTTTCTTTATCCTTTCGGGGGGGGGGGGGCGGAAAAAGTGTCAGTACTCTGCATACGTTTTCCCTTTGCTCTTTCTCTTTTTATCGCTACACCGAGACTTTATCGTGGATTCAAAGGAGAATCCTACAAGTCGCTGCAAGAAGCGAAACGAAATGTACAGTTCAAGAAGGAGGGAACACGCAAGTTTACGTTTTTCCGCGTTGAAATAAAAATAGCGGCAATCGGATCGAGTGAAACCTGTACGATAACGCACGCGAAAAACGTTAATTGCATCGCGTTCCCGAGCACACGAGCTGAGCGGGTGTTTTCTATCGATCCCTGGTAAGCGGAGAAAACACACGGGGAGAAGAAATAAAGTTTGATACTCGGTATACCGCGTCTTACGATCCGATTACGCCAGCCAAGAATCGGGATACGATCTCCCTTTCCTCGGCAAAACGGTGCGCGTAGAACTCCGAGTTAGCAGTCATTAACTTTCCATGTTAATAATGTTCGACAGCTTTCGCAGCGAATACTAGGACCGATAGGAAAAGCGAAGGTCCACACGGAGAATGAGTTGTTTAGCGTCGCGACTCCATTTGCGGGGGAGAACGCGGTTTAATTCTATGCATCCGGACCAGGTGATTCCGTCCTAGCGATCCGTATTAATTCACGAAGCTCGGCAAAGTGCGCGGAGCTTTTAATCAACACCGGGAGCTTTCCGTCCTCGGCTACAATACGTGAAATTGAATTTATGCCCTCGCTTCCGATACCGAAGCCATGTGTCGCAAGCAGAATCTGCAATTTGCCTAGCATCGGGACACACCGTTGCGAGCCGGTCGCTCGACAAATTCATTAAGAACCGCGGATTATAGCGGTCCTGTAATTCCCTGAAATAATGGAATCCGGAACACGAGGGAGTTTCGATCGAACCGGCGAATCCGATCCGTTCCAGGCGAACCGGCGCTCGCGAGCCGCCCCAAAAGAACCGTAGAAGAATCTCTTTCGTGACCACCGATCCTTAAATATTCAATTTCAGATACCACCGCCGCTTCCCGGTGAAATTATATCGCTCGGCCGGTGTACCGTTTTCGTTTACTCTCGGAAATTCGTTCCTCGCCCCGTTAAACGCGATTATTCAGCGGTCCTCCGGAAATTGAAAGGAATCGAGAAGGCAGCGCGCGCATTAATCTACGATTTTAATCAGTCTCGAACAACCGTTCGGTAAATTGAATCGTGTAAATAATAATCAATTCTTGTAAAGTACACGCTGCTATTTAGATTGTTCGCGGCACGGAACGAACAATCCAACGGATAACGGGAGAGCGGTCTTTTGCAACCGACCGTGATTAAACTTTACAACGAACGGATCGAACGAGGGAAATTGCATCCCCGCGGAAGAGATAAAAAAGACTGTTTTGGCAATCGGAGTTAATAAAGTTGGAAAGAGGTCACGGCTACGGATTCCTCAAATCCGAGAAAATCCTTGATAATAGTATCATCTCGCAGCCACCGTCCCCTTTATCCTGCTCCTCTTTCCTATCCGCCAGTTGTCTGAAACGGCGCCGACCAAAGAGGAAAGCGTCGGTGTAACATCGGGACAGCTAAATTCCCTAATTTCTGCAATCTTTCACGAAATTGCGAGCGAGATCGGTTGATCCCGATCCGCGGGGAACGAGCATTAAAATTCAATCGGGAATATCCGGCATTTACCGAGCCACGATTTTGCGGGTGAACCGGATATTACTATCGAGTGGACTCATAATGCGCGAAATTCTTTTTGATACATCGTCCCCGGAAAAGATGCAATTACGGAGAATGCGGGAGCCGGCCCGCGGCGTCCAATAATTCCGCGCGATCTCCCGGCGAAGAGGGTCCGAATCGAATCGGTCATATATTACCGAACTCGCGGAGCGGATTTCAATAAATCTCCCGTCGTATTTCCGCCCGCTTTTCGCCGCGACGTCGCCGAGGAGGAACCTTGACACGAAACGTTCTTTCGCTGGGGGTCGCGTCGCGTATCAATTTCGTCGTCCGCTCGAGCCAAAGCTGATTGCGCGTTTCGCAATCCTTTGACCGCGAAATCGCAGGAACGGCTCCACCGCTAAGAATGCGGACCGCTTTCACCGCGCATTACGCTCGATCCCCGAGCACGCTGAGGCATAAGCTTTTCCAGATACGTCACAATGGAAAGAAATCGATAGCTCGGAACGTATCGGTGATAAACCGTCACGAAAATGACGGCGTAACATTTTTCTCTCGCGGTCGAGCCACGCGGATATCTGTCGAGCGCATCAGCCGCGATATCTTCAATTTTAAAATCGAAACCAGTTTCCCATCGTAACGGAAGGGCCGCGATCAAACGGTTAATATCGTTTTCCGGCGGATATCGGAGGAAAGCCGCAAAAAGTGACGGCTACGGGCATCGGCCGCGATTAATCCGCGTCCCGTCCCGTCCCGTCCCGTCCCGTCCCGTTTTCGACAGACTCGATTTGTCAGTTTCCGACGCATCGAGACGGCTGCGTGCGCGACCAATACATTACGTGAGACCGCAGCAGGATCGTAGTTAATATGCATCGGTGCGTCGCGTTTCGCGACAATGCGAGCGTTTCACTCCGGAGATCCGAACGACGTGCACGTGCACACGTGTCCGTGATTATTGTGTATGGATGGCTATCGATTATTGATCCGACCGCCGAACATCACTACCCGAATGAGACAGGAAGCAGGACGTGTGTACCGTCCGAGCAAACTCGTTAAGATTATCGATACGCTGGACACATTAAAGCCGAGGTTTCATTAATGAAAAAGCTTCGGCGAGTCCCTGTGACCACGTGACTGGAAGGGAACACGGTCCACACGGCGCCGGATTATTTCAATTCCCCGGCCGTCCGGACTCCCGCGTCCGCTAAAACTCTCTAATTAATCCGTTAATAAACCGACTCCTCGACCATCGACACCCCCGGTAAGCGCGATTAAACATGAATGGATTAAAATTCGGAGCAATTTACATTACGAATGCCCGGGGAACGTGCTCGATAATGGAACGATGGAATCCGGCTCATCGTGTATTCCAGTGTCGCGCGACGATAACGCTTTCGCGTTCAACGAGGGCAAGCAAAAAGAAGACAAAAGCCAAACGATCCGTCGCGGGCTTTCAATTAACGGCCGAGCAAAATTTATGGATCGCCTTGGCCGAACCTCCCTCGATCGGCGGGTGATCCGATTCGCGGAGCGATCATTTTCGAGCCTAATCGGCTCGCGTAAATCTCGTTTAAATAGTTACGCAACACGTCGCATCGGTGGCGATCACTATGCGGAACGTTGCAGCGCGTGTCCCGAAGCTACAGGTAGCGCGAACCGTTTTCGACCTAATGTATTTTTCTTGTTACGCGTCGCTCGAGCGGACTAGATCCTGCGACGGATAGGGGCTTCGAGATCGCACGCGTGTGTTCTATGATAATGCGCTCCCGTTCACCGTGAACCAATTTCCAAATTAGTTTAAACGCTCGGTCACGCGTCGCCCGTATTTATCGTATTTCGACGCTTTTTCAAAGCGGAACGACGGGGCCCCCGGACACTCGATCATTGCGTAGGAATCACCGCGAACGACCTACGTTTCTTCATTTCACGAGAGAAAAAGGTTGCAAACAATTTACGACCCCTCCTAAAGATCTTTGATAAGGATGCTGGGGACCTCCGTGAGAATCGAGGAACGTAAATCTCGGCTGAATGTGTCCGAATTAACATTTTCCAAATGAAAGGCGTGTACCATTGCCATTCGATGATTTCTTCGCTGGAATTTCAGTAAACGAGCGCGAATAAGCAATTCAAATGAAGTTCTTCTAAACGCGTGCTTTTCTCTTCTTGTTCTCCGTTTCCGGGCAACGTGGACATTTCGCCGCGGCAATAATAAATCAACACCGTTGATTCGGCGAGCGATAAATATTTGGAAATTATTAAAAGATCGTTAAGACCAATACTTTCTCCTTCTTCACCGAAGATTCTAATCATAGCGTCGTGACTGTCATCGGGTTCCGAATCATTTCCGGGAAGAACACGTGCGACACACTTTTCGGGCCGCGATATCGCATGCAAAGAGGAAAGAGGAAAAGGATGGCCGATGGTCCAACGAGATACGGTCACCGTTTGATCTTATCGATAGCGTAATTATCGCGCGAAGATTAATTTAACCCCGACCTCAGAGCACGCGCCGTTCGTACGTTCGCTGTATCTTCTGTCGATGCGCCTTATCGCGGCGAGCACTATCATTATTGTCATTAACTCCTGTAATTCCCCTCGTCCGCGCGATACCGACGCGAACCGTTCAACAATTTCCAACTGCGAAACTCGAGAATGCGTAGAAAATGAAGGACTATTTGTAGATAAAACTTCGCGTGTCGCTAAAGACCTCTAATAGCCGAAGAAAATCATTTACTTTCTCGATCCACCGTCGTTTCTGTTCACCACTTTCCTTTGCGTACCAATTAACGAATATCCAATAAAAACCTATCACTTTTTTATTGTTGCCGCGGTCGTTACCGTATAAGCGACTTCCAATCCAATTTTCGCCGAGGCGAGCCGCTCGTATATTTATCTTCCGCGCGCACGACTATAATCTGCCGGGCCATAAATTCGGTAATTAGGAAGCGCAATCATAAATCAGAAAGTCTAGAAACATCAAGAGAGAGAAGCTGACGAAAGATACCGGACCTACATAGTACGAGAGCGCGATAAGAGGGATTCGATAAGAAATAGAATCGTGTCGGAATAGAATCACTTCGACATCCGCGACGTACAAGTTGCTTGATTGACAGGTGCGGCGGGAGCTTGCGTCGTCTTGCCCCGTCCGGCTCGTACGCGCGCGCGTCTGAAAGGCCGTTTATTCGCAAAAGACGAATCTCGTTAGTAGCCACGTCCATTTAGTTCCCGGCTAAATTTAGATCGTGTCGTCGTGTACACGCTCGCCGGAGAAAAAGCGTTAACCGTCCGCGGCGAATTAAGCTCGCGTTACTCGCTTTCGGTCGCGACGCGTTACCGTCAACCGATTCCGCGCTGGAACTTCTAGAGCTACTTCAACTAATTTCTTAAAGTTCCAACGTCAAAATATAATTGCGGAATTCTGGGAGACCCTGCGAGAAGCGGCAATTATTTTTAAAGCAAGCCAAATGAAAATTGGGTCCCTCCATGCGTCAAAGGTTCCTGATATTTTGCTGATTGAGCCAATCAAGTATGCAGGGCAGCTACCGTTTCGATGCACCTGAATTATGCATGCCGGCTATTTCGAGTGGCAGGAAGAAACGGAAATCAAGAAGTTTATTATGGATGAAGGCATCACACACGATTCCACGTTGCGGGGCATTACATTCACCTGCCCTAATATCTTAGGATCCAGGTTTTATTATATCACAGAAGTTTATACGACTATCGATCTCGACTCTCTGCCCCACTGTCGCGAGTACGGAAATTAGAAACGAACGAGACCTTTGCGCGACCGGTATGCGCAAACAATTTCGGGCGAAAAGAGAATATCAAATTACAGGAACTGTGGAACGTCACGGAATTACCGGTGACGTTGTAACGAACAATTTCGGCGACTCAAGTCTGGCAATGTGAAAATCCTACAGTGCCAGAGCACGGTCGAACGAGGAACTATCGAGGCACGATCGATAATCGAGCCGGTTCGGAATAACCGGGACCGAAAATAAGCGCGAACACCAATAATTAGAGGCTATGGCTGATCGGAGTAGGAACTTTGAGCCGGCCCCGAGATGAAAATTACCGAAAATTGTGCGGTGGTCCGACCCGCAAACTTTTGCGCTACCTCGACAATTTTGTGCAAACTACTAGAATTTCGCGTGCACGCCGGAATTTCGCAAGTTGCGCGAGTTCCATCGGAAACTCTAATTTTTAATCGTTGGAAACAACCGTTAACAACTATACGAGAACGAGAATCGGTTGAGCGCGCATTTCTGTTAACGGGAGTAACAGAGTTTCGTAGATTACGGCGCGCCCTAACGTTCCAGCGAATCCTTTATTTTCATTGAAACGTTGTTTATCTTCGGCTGTCACGATAGGTGACAAACAGCAGCGCGCGTTGGCAGGCGCTAAATTTAAATTTATTCCAAGTCCGAGCGTAGTTAATGGGCTTTCGGTTCGCTCCTTGTTTCTTGTAACCATTGTTCCACGACGCCCGTATTTTTTTAACAGTCCACGGTCCTCCGTGAAAAACTAACCGCGATAATAAAATCGGCTACAAGCAACGCGACGAGAGGATTTCACCCGGGATATTATTTTTTCTGTCGCGGTAAATCTTTCTGAAAATACGCTCTGTCGATCGCGAAGCCGAATCCCGCGCGGGCTCACTGCCAACGACCTCGGAGCTTCTGCTCGAGAAGTGAATTCCCGATGACAAGAGTCGAACCGCGTAACAACGCCTCTTCGCTCGTCGATACGACGTATCTCGGATCCGTTCCGGCACGTCCGACCATCTCGCCTCGCCTCGCCTCGCCTCGCCTCGCTCGCCTCGCTCTGCCTCGCGACGACCAAGTAGAATAGGACACACGGCTCCTTCTACGACGTTATCTCGACCCAATACCCTAATTATTCTGGAAAATTTCGTTCGAACGATCATTTGTTCCCGTCTAACCGATAAGGGGGCCTTCGTTACGCAATGCAACATGTGTCGGAACCCATCATTTTTCCATCTATCGTGTTTCCAGACCTCTCGTTACACAGTCAACCAACATTGGCAATAATAATCAATCGAACAGCATCGAAAGGAAAATAGAACGCGTTCCAAAGTCAACACGATTCTCGAGAACGAAGCTGTACGAGAAACCCTCGGGTAATCCAAGAACGTAACCGCTGTAAGCGCTGAAATCTTTTCGAAAGCAAGTCGGCTGGTTTCTCCCGAAACTCTTCGAAAGCATTTCGTCCGACAAGTTCGCAAACGTTCGGCGAAAAGTGGGATTCCGGGGAACACCGAGTCGATGGAGCGCCGTCTTGAGTATCCTCCCAACGATTAAGGAAGCAGGAGGGACGAGGTGCGCGGGGAACATCAAAGGGGTAGTTGACGCGAATTCTCAAGCGCGAGGAGTACTCTCCGATGAACTACATTCGCCGTCTGCCCGCTGGCTGATCCGGACGCGAGGCAGGTTCGATAACACGGTTCAATTTATGCAGCTAAACAGCCCGCCACGTGTTCGCAATAAACTAGTATTTATAGGAGAGAGCTCGCGCGAATCGAGTCACCGCGCGCTATTCGGTCCGCACGCGGCAAATTTTTCACCGGTCCCGGCGTTCCTGGTGTCCGTCGAGCAGCCGGTCCCCCGATGATGGGCCAGGACTGGATATCAAAAGCGAGTCGTCGCGTGGACCGACCGACCCAGATACGTACACCCGTCGAACGGGCCAAGATCTAGCTGGACGATACTGCGCGATCCCAACGAGACGCGGCAGCGATTCGAGGGAAATGGAATTTGAGCAGAATCGAGGCACGTCATGGTAAATTCTTCGACCAGCCGAGAGGAAAAAGATCCGACGTCCCGGAGTTCCGATGAAAATAAACGAAGCCGAAGGGAAAAGCAGGGGGCTGGCGAAGATACGAGCGGAACGTATTCGTTCGGAACAGCAGTGTTCCCTCTGTTTCGGACTGGTTCCGATATTTCCCTAACCGAGGACCGTACGGTGTCAGCCAGCGGACGTTTCTATGATTTACGCGTTCCCCGGGCCACGTTTTCGGCGCAAACCCGCCGTGCGTTTCTATTTATGAGGCAGTCGACGCCAGCGAGATCGCCTTTACCTGTCCTCTGTCACGAACCTGGTGAACGAACCGTCCCAGAGATCAACAACCGGCAAGAAAAGCAGCTCTGCATCTTTCATGAGAGGAATTCGTCGGTCTTTCACGATTATTCGCGTCTACCGTGTCGCGACGAAACGGTTTATCTCTCTCGGAACATTGCGCTCGAATTGCAATTCGAGACAGCGGATCTCTGTAATTTTACTTTGTTGCGCGTTGCTAGAACGCAGTCGGATATTGTTGGTAAATTGGTTTAATATGAACATTGTCGTTGCGTCCATCGTTCGGTTGTTCGCCGACAACGAGATCCCGTTTCGTTTACGAAATACGGCCAGTAAATTAACTATTCCGTAAGCAAGGATCAAATTGGTACACACTGACCGCGATTGTGTTGGCACTTTGTAGTTTGAAGAAATATGATACTGTTTACGCGATCGCGTATCATCTCGGTGCATCGAGAGGCTGTTTCAAGAGTTCTTTATCGGTGTGTGTTTACAGCGGAAGAGAGACTGCGGAACTCGTAGTACGCGAAAGGGAGCGATTCCATGAATAAAAGAATACTATTCCGAGATTCCGTGCAATTCTTGTTAATGTACCAGACTAAATCGATTTTCCTATTTCCCGTGCGGCTAATTTCATAACAAAGCTTGTAAAAAGTAAACTGGGTCGCCCTCCTGTGTTTATTTCTAAACGAAAGCGAGGGACGTTTGTCGGGAACAAAAGATGGCGTTTATTGCACGCGTTCGATCGGGAGGTATACAATCCAGTCGATCCGCGATATCGAGGCTCGGATTGGAATGATACTGAAACGATATTCTAGCGCATTCCGAACACGATTTTACACGCGATTCGTTCTGTATCGAAGATAGAGTCAATAGCTCCTCGCCTGCCGATGCATATTATTTCCCAATCAATCGGCTGTTCACGTGGTCGGAAGCGTTTCAGAGTGTTTTTTGTTCGAACGAACAAAACTGCTCGACAATTCTCCGCAGCCAGCACGCGAGCGGGATCGAACGCGAGGGAAGGAAACGCGAGCGTCTGTTATCAGGAATACGCGTTCTGCTGGAAAATCATTTTGCAGAATAGCCCAATGATTTATCTCGAATGGCCGCCTGTGGCCTAACCGGCGTGAATTATTGGACAGTACGTACATATATATATATGTATATACATACACGTATAGAAAGAGAGAGAGAGAGAGAGAGAGGATCGTTTAGACTTCCCCCGGTTGGAGTATAACTAGGTCTGATGATCGTGTGGGCCGCTGCATCTTATTCTATAATTCGACGATCATAAAGTTTCAACTGCGACGATCGCTGTACGGATGTTTAGGCGATCAGAGATTTCTAAGGGCGAATTAAAGGCGACCACTGTTGTCTCGACGATGTACATTGAATCAAGAGAGACGTCAATTGAACTCCGATCGATCCTGTATTCAAAGCTGATGCTAAATGCCCTGGACAAACGAACCGATTGTACAACGCTCTAGCAATTAATTAGGTACAATTTTCAAATACGAGCTGACCGAACGACAAACAATTATCCACGGAATGTTGTTCAACGCCGGCATTAAAGAGCAGAACGGATAGGAACAAGTCGCGCTTCCCTCGAAAAGGAAATAAACGCGCGGACCGATTAAACGAAGCAAACAACGAAGCCACGGATTTTTAGCGAGAAGCTGAAGTTCGCGTAGCGTTTCAGCGAGTCGGAACTCGCTCTCACGAAACTAATTTGATTGCAGCGGAGCTTTGCACGGGTTCGAGAAGTCGCGAAACTTTCTTGCCCTTGGGCACTCGAATTAGAAATGCCGGTAAACAGCAGAACTTTTCGATAAACCTGGACAACATCATTAATTTTCGTCGCGAGAAATCCAAGGATCGGCTCTCTGGATTTCGTCGTCGAATAAATTACGAATAAATTATGAATAATTAATGTTCGACGTCGGCGCTGAATGGAGCAGATAGAAACTACCGATAACGGTTTCCCAGTGGAAGCGTATAAAAGACCTAACGATCGTGCACGGACAATCATCGTGACGCGAAACGATATCGTGTCTCGAGTTTCACACACTAACATCTTCCGTTTCCATCGACCTTCGTGTAACGTTAGTGGATCCGTCAGAAAGCTTTTCGCCGATAAACGTCAACCTGACAGGCCATTATTGTGTATAGGGGTAACGCGTGCTAAAGGTCAGCCCGGTTATGATTCTATGAAAATTAATGGAACGTCTTAAGTGGGGCGCGAATGGACGGGAATGTCCATTAAGAAAGCTTTGGGTAACGCGTCGCTATACCGTGGATTTTGCATACTTGTAATACAAATAAGAATTTGGAATGCTATAATGTTAACGTTATTATGATAATTCGCGCGATACAAGAAGCAAGTATAAATAATGATGCGAGAGATAATTGTGTGGCGTTCTCAAGGAAATAGGTTAGTCAAAATGAAAATGTTCAAAGTGGTCACTCACGTATCAGAAAGGAGATGCTGAAGAAACCGGAGGCGGACCACTGTGCACCATGGTGGACACTGCATTTGATGAACAACGTTGCGTTTGGTTCACTCACTGGTCACTTTTCGGTTGACAGTCGCGGAAAATGAATAAAGAAACACGTTAAAAATGATATCGCGATGTTGTTCAGCGCAGCGATATCTATACACTGAACGTCCGAAGCCACGCGACTTACAGAACTACCCGCCAACCCGAATCGCCCCGACTCACCCCGACTCCGGACGAAGTTCCTCGAACGATGAACGAAGATGACCGAAGATCGTCGCAGCGAACGCGCACTTCTTGGTCGAACCTAAAATTTTTAAACAAATTAGAAACAAAGATGATATGCAAATGTTTAGGGCATTGGCATACTCCTGGTAATTATGGTTAGGTGGCATTGAGCTTTCTCTATGGCGTTCGAACCCTTAACAGGCAGATGATTAGTTTGATCGACCGAACAGGCTTTTCTAGAGGCAGATGCTTTGTCACAGATAAAATATACAGCAAGGATAAGAAGATAGATTTTACTAAACTAGAAGCTAAGAATCTAGATTCTATTTAACGTTGAACCACGACTGCTTTGATTCTCTATCGAAATATATCCTTTGAAAGTGAATAGACACGCGTTTCGGAACTTTCGGACGTTCGTCGAACGTTTCTAATGCAACGGCGGGCTTCTAATTTTATCGATACTCTAAGAAAAAAAGAATTGGCTGTTTAACGATGGAGAAATGACTCACCCCATTTGTTAGCAGAACGAAGAATGTCGGAGAAACGATGTAATCGGTGTACGATTCGAAAGGATCGAGTTATCACTGGTAATTAGCCGACGAGCGCAAGATCCAAACACTACGAGCCGCAACGCACACCGGGAATGGCGAAAATGGTGGGAATTTCGCGAGACATTTGAAATTAGAACAGATGGCGACAGGGAGCCCGCGGTTCTGAGTCCGTAGTGAAAAATGGCCGGCGCCAACGATTGTTTCAGCATTGGGAGTACGGTGGCCTGTAAAACTTGTTACAAGGAGGAGATCGAAGGCGAGGTGTTGGCATTCGATCCACAAACTAAAATGTTGATACTGAGTATCCTTTTCATATAAATTCCCCGGAAATTCTTACCGTAACCGACGTGTACATGCATCCAGCGTTCATCCGTCGCTCGTTTAACATTGCCACAGTGTAAATAATTTTCCCTGTAGCCCGCGACAGATTTCGTGATCTTTAATTGACGACAATTACGTTCCGTTTCGCGATTTTTCACGGACAACCTGCGGTACCGCTTGTCAATTATTTGCTTATTTCCTAACCAGCTACGCGAAGTCAGGTTAGTTTCGTCATTCAATCAACCATGCTGGAATTTCCATTGGTTTTGTTTCTCGGTTGTATACGTTCTCGAATGCATTTCCACATTCCCGATAGTTACTTTCACCTTTCTCATCCGTGAAAATCGCGAACGAAGCGTTTCCGGCCCGAAAAGACGAGATTTGTTAGCTCGATTATAACCTCAGAGTCAACTGTGATAGGAGACTCATTCTGACAGAAATAATTTCTGTCTAATGAAAATATGCCGATCTTTCCGCGTTGAACGTATTCTATGATTCCTTAACCAACAATAATCAGAATGTCCTTCTTCGAGTGGAGCACCTACTTTAAATGACGTACACATAGTAAATTTATCCTTGGTATCTGAGGTCCAAGTAAAACGGGAAGTTAGCCCCACAACTAGTGAACCACCACAAAGCCTTAATTTGCAAAAGTTAAACAGAAGAGTGCGTAATCAAATTGAAGAGAAAAAGAAACTGGTAATGGCTCTGCAGGCCGGAGTATCTCCAGAAGGACAAAAACTCTTCAATACTATATCAAAGACAATTCCCGAAATTACATGGAACGGAACGAATATTGTTGTATTCGACAATGTCACAATTAAACCCCCGTACAAAGTTGACAATGTGCATGGTAATACAGAATCTGGAGCATACAAACATGTAAAAAAAGTGGTAAGTGTGAAGGACAGAGAAGCAGGAAGGGAGAGTAATATATCTATGTTATTGTAATGCCTGTAACTATGTTAGGTTGAAAAACATATTAAAGATACAGAAGCATCGGCACAAGCACAACAGAGGGAACAGCAACAACAGCAAAAGCAAAAAGGAGGTGCTATGCAATAAAGGTTCGGAAAAGGCACTATACTACAAATAAAGCTACCAATGCTTTCACAGAAGTTCCAGTGTTGGAGAAAAGTAGGAAAGAATGAAACCAGATAAAAAAGAAGAAACCATTGCAGAACTACTAGATAAGCCTATCATGAAAACCAGCATTATAGAGAAAATTCAATTTGTTTTATTAACCAAGTATTTTGGGACGACCAAAGTGCAAATCGAGTATTCAAATTCCAAATACGTTTCAAATACATTAATTGTATTGTATGTGCAGCATTTTGTAAAGCAATGGATCTACATCATACTCAAATTTTAGTATAGAGCTCGCTCTTCGATGAAGAGTGTTGTTTATTTTATCTAACGAGCTGCCATACATCTTACGTACTGCTGGAACTATTGTTCATACATGTGCTCTGATGCAGGTGTGTTTTAGTTTAGTTTTACATTGTTACAAAATACGTTTAGTAGTTGTTTACAGATCATTGACATACATGGTGGTAGCAAGACACATTTGCCATACAAGTACCAATTTTTTAATATCGGAAATCGATCCACGTGATATGATTTAAATCCGTATGAAACGGTTCAACAATTTTTAAACCAACCTCGTAATACGACATGTAAAACGATCAACAAAAATCTTCACATACGACTCATTCGATTTTGTAACTGACTGGCATCTTAGTTCATTCATTAATTGAAATTCATTTGTCTCAAGTCGCTCACTGTGGTACTATCGATCTCTCAAAATTTGTAAACAAAGAACAAAAACGGAATCGTTACACTTGATCACGCCTGCGTCGGCACGAGACGTCTTCGGTCGCGACGCATCATTGTAAAATGAAGAATATTCCCTTGCATAGAACGAGCTAAAGAATTGTTATTTAAGGAAACAACAACTTGATCTGTGCAAGGGCAACTGCCGTCTAGCTTGCACTTAGGAGTAACTTCATTTGCAATAACTACGGAATTCGTCTCGTGCCCTTTACTTTTTGAACGCGGAGAAATTGTAAAACAGAAAGAAAAGAAAGATTATAAAATTAATTACATGAAAAGACACAAATAAATGTAATATAAATTCTAAGCTTTTGTTTCCTAAGTATTTATTGCTTCTCCACTATACCATCGAATCTTTACTAGAAAAACGGTGCAACTCTCATTCGGTATTCTCGTCTAATTCCTCAATTGTCTCGGTAATGTTTGCACCTCGCACAATTGAACTTAAATCGTGAGTTACCCGTGCAATTCGAGCAGCAGCTTTGAATTTAATTGCTGCTCGTTGTTTCTCCGTTTTCTTTTTCCACTAAAAAGGATAGTTCATTTATTATTCAATGTGTCTCCTATGAAAAATAAAACGGAGTGAACGTGTTGGATTGCTTCTTATCTTAAACGACAGATGGAAAACCAGATAGTTTACTGACCTAAGGAGAAATTTCTGCATTGAACCCAATGTTAATTGTTAAAAATTTGAACGTGAAATACAACTAGAAATAACCTATTGGAACTGGATATATATAGTGAAAGAATGGAAGAAAATTCCGTATAATTTCAAGTTGGTAATAGTGTTACCCGAAATCCCTAAGTTTGATGCTTCACACTCTATCAGAGTGAGAGAGTAAGAGTGAAAGAAAATCGTGGTTGAGTGTTTTGGAAGAACGTTTTATGTTTGTTACTTCGTCTCCGAATTATATGAATAGTTTTATATTTTTAGTAAACAAACGAAGCAAGGTAATTGTCGTAATTTTTGTGGAAAATTTAGTACACTTTAAAAGCTGTTCTACCATCAAATATTTTCTATAGGAAAAATTGCGTTCTATTTCGTGTTTGAGCGGGATGTTGTGATCACTAAAATTTTCACAAAAACAATTGGAAACAAGTGTTGTACAGTGTTTTTAGTACCTTGAAATCGAATATTTTAAATCAGTTTCCGTTCCAAGGTTTGATAATCATTTAAAATTGTTTTAACCCAACAATGCGGCAAGTGTTTATCCTAACCTATTTTGCTAGTTGACAAATCTAAGAACAGATCAGATACACCAGAAATTCAATTTTAATTGCGATATTATTCTCAAAGATTGACTACAAAGTTCGTCCGAAGTAAAATAAATAAAAAAGGAAGGTCAAAACTGGTTTTCTATGTATAGGTGTTGGAATGTTTTGAAAAATGTATATTGTGTAACGTTAGTAGTTAATTACTTACATCTTCATCACGAGATGGTAAGTTTGATACATATTCTTTCATTTCTTCCTTTTTGGGATCCATTATAGCTAGCACTGATACACATCCATCAACTGTACCTAAGACTATACTCTTACCATCATAAGTACTGTCGATTGCACTTAACTCTGCTTGAACTCTATAATTTGCTATCATCTCACAATCCGATGATCTAAAAGTCATATATATGAATAGAATTTAATCATTTTGTGAAAAATAATATGATATTTGTTTACCTAAATACACGGATAGTTTTTCTTCCGCTATGATAATATAAAACATATTCATCTGTGCGGTTGAACATGGATATTACAGTGAACACTCCCTCTGCTACTTTGGGAATATAAGTTTTAACACTAGTACCTTTCTTTAACTCAAGAAGTTCCAATCCGCCTCTAACAAACAAAAATATTCCAGTTTCATTTTATAACGTATTTCAAGAAATTTATATTACCTGCTAGGTGCATATAAAGTATATTTTCCATCCTTGCTAATATTTCCACTCCATTTTGGAATAGTACGAATAAATTTCTTCTTATTTATATCCAGAATGGTGCCTTTATCTGTTCCAATTATGCCTACCCATTGTGGTTTATTAGGCATGGGAGTTATGCCCACAATATCCTATTAAAATATGTACACTTTAATAATATATCTACATAGTGCACAATAATTTTCTTACTTTAAATCCAGGTAATTTAATAGGGATTTTATTTATCAGTACACCCGTTTTTGCATTGTAAATCATAATACAATCTCTGCTGCCTTTATCAGCTGCTGGTGCAATCAGAAATGCATTATCAGATGTTATCACAACATTTCTGAAAGGTGTACCTGTTTGACTTCTAACTGTATATTGAAATGAAAATGTTGTTTTCCCATCTGTTCAATGGTATGAAAAATTATTATTTGTATGAATAACTATTTAATGGCTTTCAGTTCTCATAAATTATCAATATACCAGGGATTGTTCTCATAAATAGTGTTGCAATAGCCTTCATACTTTCTACTCCAGCTGGGTTCTTAGGCCTGGAGATTGCTATAAACTTGGTGGAATTTTCAATTAATGTTAGTTGTTTCACATGTTGCTGCTCTTCTTTGAACAACACTTGCTCGGTAATTCTATTCCAAATTAATACATTGCCCGACTCTGTTGAAACAACATATCTAGAATGGAAGACATACGTTAGATGTACATTACTGTGCAATCGTAATACATTTAATTACTCAAATATTACTGACTTGCCATCGTGTGTCATACAAGCATGTGTAACAATAGCCCCTAAAGGGCTGTCGGCTAACTTTGAAATCAACTTTCCAGTTTGCAAGTCCCAGATTCCCACACAGTCTCTAGTAACTATTGCAGCCAAGTTACACTCTTCTGCTAAACTGTGTGATCAAAGAAACGTTTCCATAAGAATGGAGTAGTTATGGAAAATTAAGATTTCAGCTAAGCACCTTATCATATCAACTTGTAGCTCGTGTCTATCTATCACATGAACTTGTTCGAAAATGTTGTTTATATTCCATACTTTAACACTTCTGTCTATGCTCGACGTGACCACACAATTCCAATTGCCAACTGTTAGCGCTTCCAGTTGAATAATCCTGGCAAAGTGGGCATCCAGTATCTTCACTAACTCCGACGTCTCCAAGCTCCAAACGTACAAGTTTTTCCTACAATCGAAATGTACTGTAGTCAATTCCATTCTTTCCAAGATAATCATATCAGTTCATCCTAAAACGTACCTGACACCGGCAACAGCATAATTCTTGGTACTACTGACCATTATCGAATTGGAGCACATCATTCGCGTGCTGATGTTCCGCACTCCGTTTGGTAACATCAAAACGTACGCGTCGCTCTTATTCTCCAAGAACCAAACGACGAAACCATTGGCACTGGTAGCCAAAAGAATTTCCTCCTCTCTGTCTAATTTCAATTGCAACAAGTACTCGACGTCGTCGTTGTAAGCTCTAGGCATGTCGAAGACCTTTTCCCATTGCGAGGACGTTTCGTCGCAAGTATACTTGGTCACTCGGTTATCAGTGTTAACCGTGCAAGCATAGAGAACCTTTTTATCATTAGTCATCGCCAGGACACTGCAAGGACACGCGTCGATGAAAGTCTAATTACATCAGCGAAATCAATATTAAAAGGACAATATTCGCATTCTACCTATGCAAACTCAAAGGTTCCAAAGATCCTTTTTTTCTATAAGTGTGCAACATCATGGAGGTATCTTCGATATTCCCAGACCAGAATACAATTCTGTATTCGTCTAAAGTCGAATGATCCACATCTGCGGCAAAAATATGCATTTCCGACGTCTACGTTAGATATTACGCTAATAGAAAACCCCGTCCCACTCACGCAAGATTGGCCATTTATTGGAATCCTCGGGGTTCGTGTGGGTCTCTAGTAAATTCCCTCTAAGATCGAATCTGCACCAGCCCAGCTTCCCGTAGACGAAAAAGTACTGATTCATCAAATGAACCCCGCACACTGGATCCTCGTTTGGCAGAGGATTATCGATAGTAACGAATTCGCTGGTTAAAGTGTTCAACACGACACTCTTAAACGTTTCAAAACAGACACGTTACTTTGTTTAACTACAGTATTAATACCGGAAATGAGAAGATTCTTATAAACCTGATTGTTAGTTGTAAACGCAGCCGCGTATCTGTTGTCGGGACTCAGAACCAGATTCTGCATGATTCCTTCGACACCGGGATTAACGTCTCTGGTCATGTCGCTGGTGCTCAGGTCCCAGGTGATAAACCTGTTGGATATCGAGACCACGTGTCGGTAGTCGGAAGTCAGACAAAAGCCGAACACGGCGAACTGATGACCCTCCAGCGAGTACTGAAATCATTCAAAAATTAGCGTCGTTTCGTCGGAGGGACCTTTTGTCCGAGTTACTTTCAAAGGTCCCCCAGGTGTGTGCAGACAATGATAGACAGGTAGCAGGGCGCAGTTCTTCGCGCCGTCGTTATCGCAAGCTCTGAGCAGCATCTTCACGTTGACGTTGCCCCCTATTTCTGGCAACAATCGACCGATTAATTGAGGCGCGAGCATGTCCGGGTGAGAGCCCAGAATCGCACCCCCTAATCTGAGCGCGTCGGCGACCAGCATCAGCTCTCTGGGAACAAGTTTGACGAGCCATCGAAAGTGAAAGACCTTCTCAGAAGTGTGGGAATTACCTGACGATGTTCTGATTCTCGATAAAGGTGCACGCGTCCTCGAAGTCCGATAGTACGGCTTGCAACGGGCAAGAACTAAGCTTCGCGTGCAGCCATTCGTAATTGAATAAGACGTTCTCGAAGAGATCGTTGAATCGCCGCGATCTGACCAGGTGAAACGGCAGCTCGCCGAACTGAAAACGGGAAGCCGACGAATGAGTCGAGTATAGTACGCGAACATTCTCGTTTACCTTTCTGAGGTTGTATCTGGTGATCGTTCCTTCCTTCGAGTAGAATGCCAGCGGTTGTTCCGGCACTTTTCTGTCCGCGATGCCTTCTTTGTCCGCTAGGTTGAATCTAGGCGAGATTTCATTTCTAGTAATCTGCGGAGACGTATAGGGAAAAACGTATCGCTCACCGGTGTCTTTGGATCTCGGTGTATTTGAACGGCTTCGGACGTCCTCCTCCCCAGATGCCAAGGTAGTAATCGGCGATCATCGAATGGAAGTACATCGCCATGTTCATGTTCTTGAAGTACCTTTCCTTCGCAGCGTCTCTGAACTGTCTGTGGTACCAGTTCAGGACACTTACGCCGTCGGCTTCCCTTTCGCTCAAGTAGTTAGGCAAATCGTTCCTTATCCTGGTCCAGAGCAGGGGCGGGATTCGCCGGACAGGGGGTAGATGGTACTGATAGACATCGTCTAGCACTTTGTCGTCTAACGAGATCAGGTCTTCCAATTCCGACTCCGATAAACCCGATTTCGCCGCGGTGATGTAGGCCAACGCGTGGAACACCAGAATCTTTCCATGCTGCTTCTCTATTCTTTCGAACAGCATCATGATGCTGTCCATCACGGTGCTGGTCAAGTGAGTATCGGCTGGTTTCGTGTAGCTCCTCCATCGGCAAATCTCCGCGAAGACCAGTTTCACAAAAATGGGCAGGGAACATTTGGATATCGCGTTCGCCACCAGACGCCACTGGTAATTGTTTAGATCCCTGTGCGCCGTTTTCATCCACATCCTACGAATATACTCTTCCGTAGAAGCATCACCGGGTAATTTGCATTCGTTCGTCTACCTTATCACATCCATCGCTAAATCCTCCCCTAAGGCCACCACTTCGATGAAGTTCTCCTCCGTGTCTATCATTCTGCGTAGCAGCTGATAATCCCGAGAGATCACTGGGTTCGATTCTTCAGCGGCGCAAGACAGCATCATCTGAAAGACCATCGAATGCTGCATCGTAGATTTGAAACCGTGAATCGAGTACCTTGCAGTTGCTCGGAAGTCTGGTCGGTAGCCAGGATAATTTATTCCCTTGCACTCCAGTCAGCTGGTCGACGCTGTCCAGAAACAAGAGAATCGGTTGCTCTTTCGTGGCCAGAGTTAGTAAATATTTAAAGTAGGCGGTCAGCGGCACCAGGTCGTCCGGGATTTCATCAAAGGGTAGCATGAAGTTGTAGGAGATCTGTGCCAGACAACACAGAGACGTTACGTCGCGGCGAAGCAATTTACTTCGTTTCATTAACTTGCCTGTTGACAAATAGAGATCAATGTAGGCGTCAGGGCACTGCTATCCGGGGTAGTGCCAAGAAATCGGATTATGTTGATTGGCTTTTTCCCGGTGAGCCACGCGCTGCTCGTCAACCCGGCGCTCTTTGCTAACAGAGACGTCTTGCCGCATCCGCCTTCGCCGTATAAAACCAGGGGCTTGTCGCTGTCCCCTAACATGTACTCTTTGATCCTTTCCAAAGTGTCTTCCCGTCCGTAGAAGACCTGGATATTTCACGTCGCATTGCAATCGTATCGATTGTGACCTGCGGTTGCAAACGAGCGAAACATACCTTCACGGAATTGTTGCAAGCGTGCAAATGCTGCAGAATTTCCGTTATGATCTGTCCCTGCGCGGAACTGTCCTCTTTCCTCATTGCACGGTCCACGAGTTTCACTATGTTTCGGTAAAAGTGAGTTATGAAGTGCTGGAGATACTCGCTGTGGGTTTCCGGGTCTAAACCTTCTCGTCCGATCCATTCCACGGTGTAGCTGGACGAACGTAATTCGCGAAAAGTTATCCAGAACTTGAAATTGAACTTTCTCCTGTTTGCAGTGTAGACGTACCTTTGGTGATTCGTTGTCTCGATTTTCTCCGGAAGTCTTTCGTCCCTCAGGTTCGCCAGCAACTTGGCGGCTTCGTTGTCTAAACTTCTGTTCGCTATGTCCAGGAAGAGACTGGCTTTTCTTAAGTTCTGTAGATTGATATTGTTTATGTACCTGACATAGGCGAGGCAATGGTTTTTCGTGTTCTTAACGTTCAGGATACCATTGATCACTTCTCGTTCGGTCACTGCGTGGACATGATAATTCGTTGAATTATCCGTGAGGTTTTCTGAATTACTCGAATTGCCTTACCAGACATGAAATAATTGTGCATCGTGTCTTTGTCGAATTTCCCCGAATTGAAAAGAGATTGCGCGCCTTTCCTGAACAGTTTCTGCATTTTCACCATGGTGTCCCACCAGATTGCCTGGTCCTCTTGCTGCAGCTTGGGTATCCTCTAAATTATAGAAAACTTTAGTGGCCGAGTAGTTCATGGTATCGAAGCAAAGAGACGAAAGACCGGTACTTTATTGTTGAAGTTCTTCAAGATGGACGATATCGGTTGCAGGATGCTTGTCGGTGGCACCGCGTTACTGTCTTTTTTGTACCATCTGTCCAGGAGACTAACGTCCATTCCCTGACTCTCCAATTCCGTTCGCAACATTTCCAATTCAGAACTGAGCACGTATGTCGGAATGGGGCGGTAACCATACTTTTGCCCGAGGAAAACCTTCGAAAAGAGGCAAGATGGAATATAATTTGCATGAATCGGTGTTCAAGATTTTCTAATCGCATGCCGAGTTAATCGTGTCGTTCGTTACCACGAAATTCGGACCCATGGAAAGTCTCTGGCAATTTTCTATTTCCCTCATGCAAAGTTCCGTCGTCATATGATCGTCGGTTGCTTCATCCCTCACGCCCCATCTCATATCTACCACCTGCAGTTACGGATACTATCGTTAATTGTTTCCATTCCGCGCGAAATCAGTAATTTAATTTGAAAGCGACACGTGACGTGTCAGGCTTGAACTTTAGTATTCAAAGTTCGGGGAACTTCTCCTGTACAGGACCTGGTACCTGGCACGATGGAAATCAATTCTTCAAGGTCGCCCGAACGTGCTCGCACGATACAGATTTTGGCAATCTTTACGCGCAATATCTTTCAAACGTATAGAACAAATCGATACATCGAGATGACTGTAAGTCTATTGTTATGCTCGTCAGTTGACTGTCGTATTCGATTTTATTTGACACTGTGGTTTAGTTACTGTCTAATATTACCTGAAACTCTAATCCATGTTTCTCCCTACAGTAGTCCTTAAGTTTAGGGTAGCATTGGGCCATCAGCGTGTTACGTTCCATCGCGGTATCTAAATAAAAATACTCGTTACTTCGTATTGGCGGTATAATTTCTACGAGTAATTAATAAATGTACCGGTGAAGGTGGAGCTAGTAAATATCCTGACGATTTTTGAGCTGACGGCGGGAAGGGACTTCAAAGACCCCGCGAAGATCGAGTCAACGGTTGCTTCATCCATTTTTCACCGTCTAATTGTTGTTACTCGTTCACAAATTATTCTCTGTCGCATCAGGTTACCAGCAACATTGCAAGGGTACTGAGATCGTGCCCAGAATTTCGCGAGCCTTTATACCGTGTGGATATATATTCACACTTCGCTACCATCTCCACTTTAGGGACAGGACGCCGTCAGCGAGCTATAACGTATCTTCGTCGTTTAGGGATCGCTATAGAGAATACTTATTATCGTTGCCTGAAATCCAATAAAATTGCAATAAAAAGTACAAAGAATCTTGGAACTCGGGTAAATGCTCGGAGATACGATAAAGGGTGGTTGCTAGGGGTTGTTTACATAATCTAAAGCGTATCTCATTGATTTCGCGGGAGCTATGTATCTTGCATCGGGTCCGTGGAACAGTGATGACGACGTATGTTTGATTGCTTGCAGTTTTTCTAATGGACCAGACCAGTAGCGTAAAGAAAAAGCTTTGATTGAACAATCAAAATGGCACCACCGGATCCCGTGACGCAAATGAACACGTACCGGTCGTACGTGACCATGTTGGCCGATCCGGTTTCAAAGGACGAGTTGAAACTGAAGGCCGCCCAAGAATTGTCGGAGAATTTCGAGGTATCCTCTAATAGTCGACGAACGTAATGCATTCTCGACGGAGCGATAGACTGAACCGCGATTGCTTCGTTCTGCAGGTGATCATGTGCTCCTCGCAATATCCAGCATTTCTCGATCACATGATGAAGATATTTTTGAAGATCTTACAAGAGGGCGAACCGCACTTCATATCGGAATACAACATACAGCAAGTGAGGAAATTAATTCTGGAGATGATACACAGACTGCCCAGCAACGACTATCTTCGGCCGCACGTGAAACAGATATTAAGCTTGATGTCGAAGCTGCTCGAAACTGACAACGAGGAGAACGTGCTGGTCTGTTTGAGGATCATCATCGAGCTGCACAAACAGTACAAACCGTCTTTCAACGCGGAGGTGAGAATTACGTGACCATGGATCGCTTCCTCTTGAATCCTAATGGTATTTCATCTACTTTTCTGTGTCTCTTGCAGATACAATATTTCCTGCAATTTGTAAAATCAGTGTACAGTGAGTTACCACAGAATCTACCAAAAATATTCGAGCCTCGTCCACCGTTGAGGGTGAAGGATTTGTCGGAGATAAACATAGACGCGTTACTGAAAGAAACGTTCACTATCACAGCTATACAGAGCGAGAAGAAAGCAGCAGATGGCACAGTAGTTACAGTAAGTAATTCTCGCGTAGCATTCGAGATACGATACGGTTGGTTAAAGAGCACATTTTCATTGAGAAAGAAAACCATTTTTTTTTTCCAGTACAATCTCATTCCTAAGGCAGTATTATCCCTGAAAGTGCTCCAGGAGCTACCGATCATCGTCGTGCTAATGAACCAATTGTACAAGCAGAACGTGCACGAGGACGTCTCAGACTTCATCCCTCTGGTGATAACGACGATCACTCTGCAGCCGAGTCCTCAACACAGAGCGTCGCCTGGCTTCAACAAAGAAGTGTTCGTCGACTTCATGGGAGCTCAGATCAAGACCCTGTCCTTTTTAGCGTACGTGATTCGGATCTATCAAGAGGTGGTGTCCCAGCATAGTTCCATATTGGTGAAGGGTATCCTGGGATTGTTCACTCTGTGCCCCATGGAAGTGGCGCACCTGCGAAAGGAATTAGTGATAGCGTCGAGACACATATTGGCTACTGATCTGCGGAACAAATTCATACCGCACATGGAGTGCTTCTTCGACGAGGACATATTCATAGGTAGGGGTTGGACGACTCACGAATCGCTGAGACCGTTAGCGTACTCGACTCTCGCGGACTTGGTCCATCACGTCAGATTAATGTTACCATTGAGCGACGTGTCTAGAGCCGTGCACCTGTACAGCAAGAATTTGCTCGATCAGAGTCTTCCGACGGCGGTGCAGATGGTTTCTTGTAAACTTCTGATGAACCTGGTGGACACAGTGCGACAGAGGTCCGACGCGGAGAACAGCACTCAGGGCAGAGAGCTGCTGATGAGGATTCTCTTGGTATTTGTCTTGAAATTCAAGACGATCGCGAAGATATACATACCGATTCTGCGCAATAAGGCGAAGCAATTGACTCCGCCTGGCGTGGACGTTAAAACGGAGGATGTCAAGCCGGTCATTCCTGATCTGAACGAGGAGAAGGAGACCGGGAAGTCAAAGTTCGGTTTCCCTTCCTCCCAGGCGATGAGCTTCAACGTGGCGGATTACAGGAACCTGGTGAAGAGTTTAGTGCACGGCGCTAAAGCTATCACTTCGAATTGCATCAATTCCAAGACCGGAGAAGTGACACAGTCTAATCAGTTTCAATCGAAGGAGACGCTGGTTTACATCAAGCTAGTGAAATGGGCGCTGCCGGCGTTGGATATCTACACGATCGGTCCCCCCACCATTGGAGCCATCGCTCAGCCAGGAAGACCAGCCCAGTCTCAAACGATTCGTACCAGGGAGGAGAAGGAGGTCCTTGAACTATTCGGGAACGTGTTCACTCAGATGAACCCTCAGACATTCCAAGAAATTTTCTCGACGTCCATCGACTACATGGTCGAGAGGATTTTTAAGAATTGCGCGCTGCAGATCATCGGCAGCGCGTTCCTGTCTAGTCCGACTATATCGTCGACGTTTGCAACGATACTGGTTGAATACCTGCTGGAGCGAATGGGTGATATGGGATCGAACGTAGAAAGAAGCAATTTGTATTTGAGGCTGTTTAAATTGGTATTCGGCAGTGTGTCCCTATTTCCCGCGGAGAACGAGCACATGTTGAGGCCACACTTGAATCAAATAGTGAATCGAGCGATAGAATTAGCCATGTCCGCGAAAGAACCGTACAACTATTTCCTCCTGCTACGCGCTTTGTTCAGATCCATCGGAGGCGGTTCTCATGACCTTTTGTATCAAGAATTCCTACCTCTGCTTCCGAACATGTTGGAGGGCCTGAATAGACTGCAGTCCGGTCTGCACAGGCAGCATATGAAGGACCTGTTCGTCGAATTGTGCCTTACTGTCCCAGTGAGGCTTAGCTCTCTTCTGCCTTATTTGCCGATGCTGATGGACCCTCTCGTGTCAGCCTTGAACGGCAGCTACTGTTTGGTCAGCCAAGGACTGAGAACCCTCGAACTCTGCGTGGACAACCTTCAACCCGATTTCCTTTACGAACACATACAACCGGTACGAGCCGATCTGATGCAGGCATTGTGGAGGACTTTGCATAATCCGACAGACCAGGCTCACGTGGCTTTTCGGGTTCTGGGTAAATTCGGCGGTGGCAACAGAAAGATGATGATCGAGCCCCAGAAGCTGGAGTACAACGATCGCGAGACCAATTCACCTGCCATCGTCGTCTACTTCCAGGAGCCCACTAAACCCATCGATTTCACGGTAGAGAAGGTCATCGAGACCGCATTCAACGCGTTGAAATCGAACAACACCGATTCGTTTTATCGTAGACAATGCTGGGAAGTGATCAGTTGCTACCTGGCAGCTTCTTTGCGACTGGACGACAACAATGCTATACTTTACAAACTCTTCATGCATCCTGGTTTCAAGGAAGCTAAAATCCCTCATCAGCAGGGTCCTCATTACAAGTGTCCAGACGCCGTCGCGAGGAACGTTCAGCAGACGGCGTTGACGGGTCTGTTCGTCGCCGCTGAGATCAAAGAATTGAGGCACTCGGTATTAGGAACCGTTGTGTCAATCGTGAGGCACTACACGATGGTCGCGATTGCCCAGCAAGCTGGACCCTTCTGTTTGACCGGAAGACAAGTTCGTATGCAAGGCCAGGATCCCTTAGTCCTGATCGACGCTCTGGCGGTCATCATGGGCCACGAGGAAAAGGAGTTGTACAAGTCTGGTCATTTAGCTCTGGTCTTGATCCTCGAAACCGCGACGAATATTCTGGGCTCGAAGGAGCGAGCCTGCCAACTGCCATTAATGGAATACTTGGCGGAGAAGATGTGCTCTCTTTGTTACGAGCGAGCTTGGTACGCAAAGTTGGGCGGCTGCATAGCCATCAAGTTTCTGTTCGAGAGGATGGCGACCAAATGGGTACTGAATCATCTGTTCGTGTTCCTAAAGGCTCTAATGTTCGTGATGATGGACTTGACGGAGGAAGTATCGAACGGAGCCATAGATATGGCCAAAGCGAATTTAGAAAAGATGCTGCGAGTCTGCGTGAATCCCGGAATACAAGACGGGAACACCGAGCTGATAGAGGCGCAGAACAAAAGCTTGTACGAAGTCACTCACGAGCTGGTCAGGCAAGTCACGTCTCCTCATAGTTTGGTGCGGGAACAGGCTATGGCTTCCTTGAGACTGCTCGCAGAGATACAGAATAAAACTGTTACCGAGGTAATGGAGCCTCACAAGGAAGTTCTGGCGGACATGATCCCGCCTAAGAAGCATTTGCTCAGACATCAACCCGCCAATGCTCAGATCGGTCTCATGGATGGCAACACTTTCTGCACTACGCTGAATCCCAGACTCTTCACCATCGATCTGACGGTGATGGAGCACAAGGTGTTCTTTCAAGAATTGCTGGCTCTCAGCGAGGCAGAGGACGCGAGCTTGAACAAGCTGCCTTGTTACAAGTCCGTTTCGAATCTTATTCCGCTGAGAAAGTCAGCGTTGAGGGCTCTGGCTGCTTGTCATTACATAGTGTCGTGCAGGGAAAAGATCTTCGGTGTGTTGTACAAAGCTCTGGAGAAACCGAACGCTGAACTGCAGGAAGCAGCCTTCGAATGCATGCAGAAATTCATCGCTGGCTTTCAAATCGACATGGAGGCTGTCCACGCCATTATGCGACCGATGCTGTTGACTCTAGGCGACCACAGAAACCTGAGTCTGAACTGCGTGAAAAGACTCTCGTACCTGACTCAACTGTTTCCCAGCACTTTCAGTATTACACTCTGCGAGCAGTTGCTGCAGCACTTGAAGAAGCTTTTGGAGAATTTGATACAGGCTCACAAAGGCATATCGAAGTCCGGAGAGAACGAACAGAAGATTGCGACTATTATAGGGATCTTCCACGAGATCCCTGCAGCTACTCCGAAGTTCATCGATGTGCTTTGCAGGCTTGTTTTGCAAACGGAAAAGTCGCTGATGGTCGAAGTGTCCAGCCCATTCCGAATTCCTCTGATGAAGTTCTTGCTGCGCTACCCGACGGAGACTCTGAATTTATTCCTACACGACAATAACATCAAGGACCGACAATGGAGCAAGTACCTAGAGTTCCTGATCAAGCAGAAAGACGGGAAGCCATTCCGCGACGTGTTGCACAACAGCACAGCGAGGTTGATCACGATGCTGCTCGCGCACTCTCAGACCAACTCGAACCTGACCCACGTCGAGAAGAGCGAGCTTCAACATCAGGCGATCAAGATCATCGCCGTGCTGATTAAATTCGACGAACAGTGGCTGTCGACGCAGACTCAGCTGGTAGGCGCGTTGAAGCAGATCTGGTGCAACGACGAGTACCAAGCGTTGCACAAGAAAGTCGAGAGCGTGGACTATTGTCATTGGAAGGAGCCGAAGCTCATAGTCAAGATTCTGTTGCACTACTTCCGTCACCATTCGAACGACATCGATCTACTTTTCCAGCTGTTGAGGGCGACCTGCGACAGGTTCATCCCGGATTTCCAATTCCTGAGGGACTTTTTGGAGCACACTGTAGCTCAGGAGTTCACGGTGGAGTGGAAACGCAGCGCGTTCTTTAGATTTGTCGACCACTTCCCCACGAACAACCTGTCTCAAGAATTGAAGGCGAATGTTCTGCAATTGATCATCATTCCCTGTTTCGCGGTGAGCTTCGAGAGAGGAGAGGGCACCAAACTGGTCGGAGGTGCGCCGATGCCTTATCAAGATAACCCAGAGAACGTCGTGTCCGTTTTCATCAGTAAGATCATCGATCCCGACAATCCGTTCGGATCGGCCGACTGCGTTCGCATCTCTCTACTCCAGTTCTCGTGCCTCCTGGTGGAGCAGGCCTCGCAGCACATTCACGACGTGACCAACAAGAGGCAAGGCAACAAGCTGCGAAGATTGATGACGTTCGCCTGGCCATGTCTGCTCGGCAAGAACTGCGTCGACCCGACGACGAGATATCACGGCCATTTGCTTCTGAGTCACATCATCGCGAAGTTCGCCATCCACAAGAGGATCGTTCTGCAAGTTTTCCACAGTTTGCTGAAGGCGCACGCTCTGGACGCTAGGAACGTGGTGAGGCAGGCATTGGAGATCCTGACTCCGGCCATGCCGGTCAGAATGGAGGACGGCAACACGATGCTCACTCACTGGACCAAGAAGATCATCGTCGAGGAAGGACATTCGATGCAGCAGCTGTTCCATATTCTCCAACTGGTGGTCAGACACTACAAAGTCTATTACCCCGTGAGGCATCATTTGGTGCAGCATATCGTGAATTCTATTCAGAGGCTGGGATTCAGTCCTACCGCTACGATCGAGCACAGGAGGTTGGCGGTCGAGTTGGCGGAGGTGATCATAAAGTGGGAGCTTCACAGGATCAAGGACGAAGCGGAGAGCGCCGAATCCGGTGGCACCAGAGGAGCTCAGGGATCAGTGAAGAGACCTATAAACGATGATCCTGCGGGGACCAAGCGAATGACTGCTCAAGGCGCCACGGGCAACGCCACGGTGCCTGTGATTCTACCTAGGATCGAACCAGGATCCACGAAACCGATCGAGAGGGCTCACGCTGACGCGATCCTCAACTTCTTGCTTCGTTTGGCTTGCCAAGTGAACGACGTGACTACAATCCACGGGAATCCGGGCGAACAGCTCTCCAGACGTTGCGTGGCTTTGCTGAAAATGGCTCTGAAACCCGACGTCTGGCCTCAGAGCTGCGACCTGAAGCTGGCTTGGCTGGACAAAGTTCTGGCCAGCGTGGACAGTGCTCAGCCAATCTATGGGAACATCTGCACAGCCCTGGAGGTCTTGACGTTCTTGCTGGGCGTGATGAAGAGGGAGCAGATACTCGCGAGCTTCAAGTCCCTGCAACGAGGCATCGGCGCCTGCATCGCGAGCAGCAATACCAAAGTCATCAGACTGGTGCATGGGTTACTGTCAAGATTGATGACTATTTTCCCCGCAGAACCGACTTCCTCCACCGTCGCGTCAAAGTACGAAGAGCTGGACACTCTGTACACAACCGTTGGTAAATTTATAGTGGATGGTTTGGCGACGTACGAAAAGAACACCGCGGCTACCCCCAGCACGCTGTTCGGCACCCTGATGATGCTGAAGGCGGCCTGCACGAATAATCAGAGCTACATCGATCGACTGATCACCCCGTTCATGAGGGTTCTTCATCGAATGGCCAAGGATCATCTGCATTCGACTCAGGCAGAGGCGAATCCTGTCGGCAGCGAGTTACTGATCCTCAGCCTCGACCTCGTGAAGAATCGAGTGATGGTGATGGGCGTGGAAATGAGGAAATCGTTCATCGGTTCGATCCTGGTCGGTTTGATCGAGAAAACGCAAGACATCAAGGTGATGAAAGCGATCACGAAGATGCTGGAGGAGTGGATGAAGAACAAGAATCCGATTGCGATGAACCAAGCGCCCAGTCTTCGCGAGAAGTCGATTCTACTGGTGAAAATGATGCAGTACGTGGAGAAGCGATTCCCGGACGACCTGGAGCTGAACAGGCAATTCCTGGAGCTCGTCAATTTCATCTACCGAGACGAGACTTTGAAATCCTCGGAATTAACGTCGAAATTGGAGCCGGCGTTCCTGTCCGGTCTGCGTTGCATCCAGCCGCAGATAAGGGCAAAGTTCTTCGAGGTGTTCGATGGGTCCATGAGAAGGCGGCTGCACGACAGGCTTCTCTACATCATATGCAGCCAGAGCTGGGACGCGATCGGCCCTCATTATTGGATCAAGCAGTGCATCGAACTGCTGCTCGTCACCGCGAACTCGAGCACTCAGATTCAAATGTCGAACCAAGACACGTTGCTACCGAGCGTGACGTCCGTAATAAACATGGCGGACAGCGAGGAGCACAAGAATTTCATGATATACAGCTCGATCAAGGAGGAGCCGCAAGACATTTCGGACACGGTCGACGTGAAAGACGAGATACTGGACATGGACCTGTCGAACGCAGACTCGTCGACTATTCCGGAGGAAATCGCCACCGCGGGGAAGACCACCCTGACGCAGTTGATAGTGAAACAGGGAGAATTCATCGAACACGCGAAAAAGATCCGAACGGAACAGCTGCTGCTGGCTGCGGCGCAACTCTGTCACATGGACACGAACCTGGCGGAGCGAGTCTGGCTGGACACTTTCCCCAGGATCTGGAGTATACTGGACGAACACCAGCACAACACCTTGATAGCGGAAGTGGTGCCTTTCATTTGCAGCGGCACGCACGTGATTCAAAAGGACTGTCATCCCAGCGCGATCGCCACGTTCGTCGAGGCGATATCCCACTGCAATCCAGCGGTGCCTATGAGGCCAGCCTTGATGAAGTACCTGGGCAGATCGCACAACCTCTGGCACAGGATGACGCTCAGCTTGGAACAGATGGCTTTCGACAACGGGAACAACCAGTTCAAGATCAAGAGGGAGTCGGACTGCTACGACTTCGAGCCGGACAACAGTCCTCACGCGGAGATCCTGGACTCGTTGTCGGACATGTACTCGTTGCTCTGCGAGGAGGACATGTGGTCCGGCCTCTGGCAGAAGCATGCTCATTACAAGGAGACCCTTCAGGCCACTGCGTTGGAGCAACAGGGTTTCTTCGAGCAGGCTCAGGGAGCGTACGACGTGGCCATGTCCAAGTTCAAACAGGACTACGTCTCGACTCCCGCTCCTTTCAAGATCCAGCGGGAGGCGATGCTTTGGGAGCAACACTGGATAAGATGCGCGAAGGAGTTGAACCAATGGGATCTGCTGCTGGATTACGGTAGCAAGAAGGCGGAGAAGAATCCGTTCTTGATTCTGGAGAGCTCTTGGCGTATCCCGAATTGGACGATGATGAAGGAGGCTCTTGCGCAGGTGGAACACAACTGTCCGAAGGAGATGGCTTGGAAGGTAATATTTATTTACATTTGTGTTTATATTTATTGGAACATAGATCATAGCTTCTTCTTTCCAGGTGAACTTGTACCGCGGTTTCCTCGCGATATGCAACAGCGAGGACCAGCACCTGAACGCTGTGGAACGATACGTGGAGCTGGCTTCCGGTCTCTGCATGCGCGAGTGGCGCAGATTGCCTCACATCGTCAGCCACGTGCACCTGCCGCTGCTGCAGGCTGCTCAGCAAATCATGGAGCTACAGGAGGCCATGCAGATCCATCAGGGACTGTTGCACGGCAGGAGCACGTCGTTGCACGATATGAAAGCTATCGTGAAGACCTGGAGGAATCGGTTACCGGTGATAGCGGACGACCTGAGCCACTGGTCGGACATCTTCACCTGGCGACAGCACCATTACACGTTCATCTCGAGCCACTACGACTCTCAACAGGACCAAACGACCAACCACGCGATGCTCGGCGTGCACGCGTCGGTCCAGGCGATCATTCACTTCGGGAAGATCGCTAGGAAGCACAACCTCTGCGGAGTGTGCTTGGACTCGTTGTCCAGGATCTACACGATCCCCAGCGTTCCCATCGTCGACTGCTTCCAGAAGATCAGACAGCAGGTCAAGTGTTACCTGCAGATGGCCTCCGTCAGCGGGAAGAACGAGCTGCAGGAAGGTCTCGAGGTGATCGAGTCGACCAACCTCAGGTACTTCACCAAGGAGATGACCGCGGAGTTCTACGCGCTGAAGGGGATGCTTCTGTCGCAAATCGGCCGGTCGGACGACGCGAACAAGGCGTTCTCCGCCGCTGTGCAACTCCACGACACCTTGGTGAAAGCTTGGGCCCTTTGGGGCGACTATCTGGAACACATATTCACCAGAGACGCTCGTCAGATATCCATCGGGATCTCGGCGATCACTTGCTTCCTTCACGCCTGCAGACACCAGAACGAGTCGAAGTCTAGGAAGTATCTGGCGAAAGTCTTGTGGCTTCTGACCTACGACGACGACAAGTTCTCTCTTATGGAAGCCGTGGACAAATACGCGGTGGGGGTGCCTCCTATTCAGTGGTTGCCCTGGATACCTCAGCTTCTGATGTGCCTGGTGCGACACGAGGGCAACGTTATCTTGAATCTGCTCAGCCAAGTCGGCCGGGTGTTCCCGCAAGCGGTGTACTTCTCGATCCGGACTCTGTACTTAACGCTGAAGATCGAACAACGCGAGAGATACAAGAGCGCGGAACTGGCTGCTGGAAAGAATCAGGAAGGCGTCGAGGGTCGCGGAGCTGGGGGGAATGTTCAGCAACAAGGAGTACCTGAAACAGGACCGATCAGAGCCACGCCGCCCATGTGGAGGTGTTCGAAGATCATGCACATGCAGAGGGACATTCATCCGACTATTTTGTCCAGCTTGGAAGGAATCGTAGATCAGGTTGGTTTTCATTGTGTGAAAACCTCTCATTCAATTCGACGATTCGAATCGAGTCACGTGCGTTTTCCAGATGGTGTGGTTCAGGGAGACGTGGTACGAAGAGGTTCTCAGGCAACTGAGGCAAGGCTTGGCGAAGTGTTACGCGATAGCATTCGAGAACCGTGGAGCTGTCAGCGAGGCCACCATCACGCCTCACACCTTGAACTTTGTAAAGAAGCTGGTCTCGACGTTCGGCATCGGCATAGGTAAGAAGTTCGTTGTTCCCGAGTTTCCCTTCGATCTGCCAGAAAGAAATCCTCACAGACGATTTCTGTAAATCGCAGAGAACATATCTCCGTCTCAAAACGTGAACAACACATTTGGCTCGGCGGCTTCAGAATCATTGGCGCGCAGGGCACAAGCTACCGTCCAGGATCCCGTTTTCCAGAAAATGAAAGGTCAATTCACTAGCGACTTCGACTTTACCGTGCCCGAGGCGAGGCTGCTCCACAATTTGATCAGCAAGCTGAAGAAATGGATCAAGATTCTCGAAGGAAAGACGAAGCAATTACCAAAGTGAGTGTTTATTTCGAAACTGGTGTAATTTACATTCTGCTTAGGTGTCAAACACGTTGTAACATTGAACGATTTTCGGCAGGTCTTTCCTGATCGAAGAAAAGTGTCGGTTCCTCAGCAACTTCAGCCTGAAGACCGCGGAGGTGGAACTTCCCGGTGAATTCCTGTTGCCCAAACACTCTCACTACTACGTGAGGATAGCCAGGTTCATGCCTAGGGTGGAAGTGGTCCAACGACACAACACAGCGGCCAGGAGGTTACGCATTCGTGGCCACAATGGTCGTCTGTACCCGTACTTGGTAGTGAACGACGCCGGTTTAGGCGATGCGAGACGCGAGGAACGCGTCCTGCAACTGCTGAGAATGCTGAACCACTACTTGGCTAAGCAGAAGGAGACTTCCAGGAGGTTCTTGCACTTCACGGTGCCGCGAGTCGTCGCGGTTTCGCCGCAGATGCGACTCGTCGAGGACAACCCCGCCTCGGTCTCCCTGCTGGACATTTACAAACAAGGCTGTGCGAAACTAGGAATAGAACACGATGCACCTATAGCTAGGTATTACGAGAGGTTGGCGACGGTGCAGGCAAGAGGCGCGCAAGCGAGTCATCAGGTTCTCAGGGATATACTGAAGGAAGTGCAAACCACTATGGTCGCCAGGACAATGTTGAAAGACTGGGCGGTGAAGACGTTCCCGGGTGCCACCGATTACTGGACGTTCAGGAAAATGGTATACGCATAAGAATAAAATGACACTTTAATTCTAATACTGACCAAGTCGAATAGAGCTTGCCTAACATCACTTCTATCTTACAGTTCACATTACAATTATCCCTGGCCTGTTTCGCCGAGTATGTGCTCCACTTGACGAGACTGAATCCGGACATGATGTACGTGCATCAGGACTCGGGTCTGATCAACATCGCTTACTTCAAGTTCGATGTTGACGACACGTCCGGCGAGCTAGATGCCAATAGGCCAGTCCCGTTCCGTCTGACACCGAATATCCTCGAATTTCTGACGAGTACAGGTACGTAAAAGCATATCGCGATATTTCTTTCACCGATGGTACAAGAGTAAATCGAATCTCGCACGCTGGAAGTAAATGAATTGTGCGCAGGTGTCTCGGGGCCGCTGACCGCAAGCGCCATCGCCACAGCGCGATGCCTAGTGCAACCATCCTTCAAGGTACACACGATTCTACGTGCAATCTTGCGCGACGAAGTGATCGCGGATCACAATAAGAAACAGGAAGATGCAGAGAACGCGTCGCAAGCGCCGACAGACATGAAGGGCGAGCTTCTGATAACAATGGTCACTCGTGCGGTCACCGCGATCGTCTCCAGGCTGAACTCCTTGGCGAATTTCGACGGGACCGATAGCAAAGTCAGCACGCTGGTTGCTGCAGCGAACAGCCACGACAATCTGTGCAGAATGGACCCGTCGTGGCATCCGTGGCTGTAAAACGCGCCCTCCGAACTGGCCTACACGTGCTTCCATTGTTGAACAGGCGCTGGGAACGTCGATCGTCCTGGACGGTTCTCATTCGATGAATTTGTATCATTATTCGCATTACTTTCAATTCCACGCGGGAACCGTCCAAGGCGATCGACGCTTCTCGGCTTCCGGATCTCTCGATTCGTTTACCATTACCTTCTCTTTCGTTTGTTTTGTAGTCGCTGCGTTCGTGTAAATATTTCTGTAGGGATGTAAGGTGACACAAGGTGCGTTTTCTTTTGTAACTCTACAAACGGAGTGGTTATGATCGCGCGCGCGTTTCTTGCGTCAGTGAATTTCGTTTACCACGTGTTTATATGTCGTGTAAAATTTCTCGCCTCGAGAATACTACGTGTATCATTTACTGTACATAATTTTAAATATAAGCGTTATTTATAGATCTGTTTATAAATCTAAAAAAAAAGCGGAGAAACATGAAGGGGAAAGAATAAAGTGTCTGAAACAATTATTCTCAGTTCCGTGATTTCTCACATCCTTGTGGCCGCGGGAGGGATATGCTCGGGCATCAGTCTAGTCGAGTCGTATTAAATCCGTATATTTTAAAATAATAATATAACCGACATCTCACTATCGTTCATACTTATCGCCCGGTTTCCGCTAAATCGGCGCACTCGTCCCAGAGTGTCGTTAATTAGTAAAAAAAAAAGGTTCTCGCTGCTACTTCGTCGGCTTTAGAGTAATATTTCTGAGCATGCAGAGATCTCTCGCAGTTGCCTTGCGTCCGGCCGCAGTCTGAATATCGTAGAATCGTAACAGTATATCAGTCGTGAATAATTCCGGCAGTGCTTTCAGAAGACAGGGGACCTGAGGAAGAAAAAGAACATTTTAGATTCGGTTCCGCGACGAATCTCGAAACGAGAAAGGTTGCAGGTCTCTCTCACCAACGTCTGCGGCATCCCTTGCAAAACGATGCGAGTTCTATCCTTGCCGCACTGCACCATGAGACGAAGGAACTGGAGTATGAAATGGGTTTGTTGGGACACCTCGCCGTCTCTGCCGGCTAGGAAGGAAAATATCGTGAACAACCCGTTCAACGCGGTCAGCAGAGGATCCCTCAATACAATCGACTTTTGCCCATTCGTCGGACCTTGAGCCTGCGGGCTCTGCGAGCCGAAAATCGGATTGGAATCTCCCGCCTCGTTTAGTCTTAAAATTTTGTTCGCCGGAACGCCGAGAGCGTCCAACTCTTCAGCGTCTAGGTCTCGTCGTACGCGTTTCCTGCTGCTCCCGCGATATGGATTCGAATTGTTAAACTCTAAGGTAGAAAATATACAGTACACGCACAGCTTCGCTAAAACCGAGGACTGTGGCTCTACGAGTTCTTCGCTTCTGGAAGAAACGAGGCATGATTACGAGAGGATTCAATTTCTCGCGGTGGTAAATTCGTTAATCAGTCGAAGAACTCACTGTAATGAATTATATAAATACTGTGGAATGATATGGTTTATGAGATCTAATGTACAGTTTTCGATGTCGAGGTGAAAAATGGCGAACGCTAGGTCCACGGCGTGGTCCAGTTCCTCTTGGTAACGAAACTTCAGCACTTCCTTCACTATATTCGAGACGAACCACAACGAACCGCCGGTATTCAATAAGGACTCCAAGGATTGCGTCGCTTGGAAGTTTATCCAGCCTCGTTGATTGACGTTCCTCCAGACGGTTTCTAATTGCTCGAGTATCGGTTGTCTCGATATGATGCTGGTAAAAGAAAAATCGATCAGACCGAGTCTTTGGAAGACGGTAACAGTCAACAAACACACCTATGAGACATCGAGAGGACCTTCGTCTTCGATTGGGTAGGAGGGTGAACGTCGTACTGCATCTTCCGAATGATCTGAGACATCAGGCTGGACCGCTCCTTCAGGTTGTCCTGCAGCTCGTCCCCCGGGAGCGGTGTCAGAAAGTGTTGCACCATGTTCATCGGCTTCAAAAGCGCATCTTGATGAGTGATGCTCATGTATGCGCAAAGCCATGCTGCTGCGCAAACCGGTAGACAGCAGGCTGTCGCTCTCAACCCGTCCAAAGCCCTTTTCACATCGCCGGCGCCCAGCACGTCGCTCTCCCAAGCGCAGAGAAGCTCTTTGACAGCACCCATGGCCGACTGGCACGCGATGTGCCATTTTATGTTGCTGGACTTGAAATCGGAGTCAGGGGAATTAATCTGCGCCAGCAACGCGTCCACCCTGGCGGAATCGATGTTTTGCAGCATCTTCTGGGGCGACTTTGGTTGGTTCCGTTCGGGCATACACTCGCGTACCCATTGCTCGAAGAAGGAGTCCCCTCCGCCTTCTTCGAGGACAGCATCCGATCCATAGGTCTGCACTATGGAGCACAGCATCAGGAACGAGACGTCGAACAGCATAGCTCTGGTTGCTGCGGTCTTTGGCGGCACAGGTTCGTTGATCTGCTTGCTGCACTCGTTGAACTTGATCAGTTTGGTGACGAAAGTCTTCAGCTTGCCTTCGACGGTGGCCACGGCTAACATCAGCTCGAAACTTTTCCCGGTTAGGACCTGATACAGCATGCTCAGCAACGCTTCGTGGATCTTCGTGTAATCCGCGTTCAGGGTCTTCAGTATTCCGGACAACGTTGGCTCTGCTCTGACGATCACTTTCGAGATCGACGGCGTGGACGTCGAGGATTCTAGCTTTGGCAAAGTGGCTGTGATACCCTCCCTTCTGCTGCACAGTTGTTTCGCCTGTTTCTCGGTGACCAAGCTGACTTTTTGCAACGCGTTCAACAGACACTCGACGCTGTTGCAGGAGCACGCGGTGTCCATTATGTCGAGGAGCGGGGTGAATTGGAGCAACAGCTCGAACGCGTCGAGGATGTCTTGGGAATACTCCGGTTTGTCGTCGCCGTTCGAATTCGCGACGTGCAGCTCCTTCAGAATAAGAGGAACCTTCAGAAACGTGAACGCACCCCATTGCGATTCCTTGAACGTGCCGGTCACGTTGTGCAGCGACATCAAGCAAGCACGAATTATCTCGCAGTACAACCTAGCGTTCGTGTAATTCTTCAGTCTCTGAATCATCAACAGCTGATTGACGAATACGGCTGTCTCCGTGCTAGGATTCAACAACACTTGGACCGCGAAAAACGGCTGCAGACAGTGCGTGATGGATTCCATTTGCGTCATTTCCGAGGACAGGGACAGACATTCCACTTCCAAATTGCACAATTTCTTTAGCGAATCCTCGATCGGCACGGAAGACTTTAAACTGCTGGTCTTCAACAGAGCCTCGATTTCCTGACACTTTTTCACAACGTCTATGTACAAATCTGAAAATGGAAATTCCGTGGTAATGCTCTTCCTTCGTTCTGCCTTCTCGTTTATTAATTACCTTTGTCATCGTATTTGGCTAAGTACATCATCGCGCAAAGAAAATCCGAGCTAAGCATTTGCTTCAATATACTGGCAGGCTTGTCCATTAATTCGGTGGGTTGTGGGGTCAATGGACTGTTCTGAGGCATTTTCGTCAACGTGTGCAAGTAGCATTGCAACAGCCAATGCACAATGGATAAAACAGCGGCTGCTAGCAGATCTTCTTCAGGTTTACCACGGCAAGTAATACCTATTTGGATTGATTCTAGAAATTCTAGTAAACTTAGGATACAGTGAGGCTTGTGAAAGGCATCGTATTTGCTTATCCGTTGCAACACAGCAGCATAGGAGACCAACTGGAAATATATTTATAATTCTAAATGTGTTTGATAAGAGTGTATCGATACTCATTATTAAACGGATTGTACCTGAGAACTTAAAGAGTGTTTTAGGTAAGAGAGGACTAATTGATTTGGACCGAGTCCTACCAACGCCTGTTGCAATATACAGTCTGCTAAATTATATACATCTCCGCTAACTCCTCTTGGTAATATCTGAAAGGAGGTGCAGAGTAGTCGGGAATAATGTTGTTAATTATTTCATTATTTACTTACCGTTTTAATATTAATACCCCATTGTAAATCACTCCAGCGTTCTCTCCATGCCCGTAGCAAAAGAGCCTTTAAGCTGCTGGTTTTACTAGTTACTTTAGTCTCCATAGCTGACACTAGAAGGTTACACATAATTCCTTCTTCTCGAATTACGTCTGCAATGTTATTAAATACCATAAAGGGTTGCAATAAGTAACTCCAAATAATGTATAATAGAACACTCCGTAACTCTTTGTACGGATACACAGAATGCCATTTATTCGAACAGGGGAAATTGCGTAAATTAGAAAAAATACGATTCGGTAAATAAATGATCTACGTGTAAGATAATATGTTTATAATAATAATATGTAACCTTACAGAAGTAGAAATTGCACAACACTCTGTGACTACGGTACAAATAAAACTCCGAAATGAACTTATAAATAGAGTATTTTATGTGAATATTCAGCCTACCTCATTTCATAAAATTTCTATAATTAATAAATTACTATAACTGGCATATTTTCAATCGGTTTTCGGATCGTAACCTAACCACAGCCGCCATGATCTCCGCCATGGTGTAGGTAACCGTAGGGGTATTCAAGCTGCAACGCGATTCGGCAGACATCAAACGAATGATCGATACGAAATGCCTACAGTGCCGTTCAATTTTCAAAACGTCAAATCATCAAATGTTCGTTTAAAACCGACGGAAATCCGTTTCACCAAAATTTCTCGTCTCTTTCCCAGCAAGAACATTCACGCGTGATGTTCATTCGACGGTGCATCGGATAATTGAAACGCAACCCCTTTAAAACCACTCAAGATTCAATCAACTGAATACAAACTGTGAATTACCATGGACTGTCACATTCTGTAATACCCTAAATCACTCAAAGGTGTATTAATAGCTTCCCGCATTCGATTCCCACCAGCGTGATATTAAAAATTGCCTTGAAACTACTTTGCCGTTGATCCAGGATTCAATTTCTATTCGAGGACCAGCGTCTGTTTGTACGAAAGATGGGTGTATGCACAAGAAGAGTGCCGCCATCCTCATCATTGAACATCTTCGCCCTGTTAGCCTGGCGGGGATGGAGTTTCTTGGTGTTCATAGGTTTACTTATAGCCATCGGATTGTTCTACCGCGAGTACATAAACGTACGTTTCCAATTCTCCTCGTTTGCATTGCCGTTCGTTCCTCGAGAGGCAATTCCCCCGTAAACGGTGGGATTGGCATTCGAATTGACATTTCAATTGAAACCGTAGATTCGAGTATCTCGCAGGGGTGAAAGTTCACGGACGAAAGATTCAGGTATAATCAGCTCGAGCAATTTGTTACAGAAATCTTGAGCTCGATAACGACTCGATCCCGGTGTATCCGTGACCCTACTCGACGCCGCCAGGAGAAAGGGAAGAAAGGGCTGGAGCCGATGCATTTTACGAGGGGATCCGTGGGGGAACGGATTCCGCCTTGGATTCCTTCGATAATCCCCTCGGCGGATACTTTCGAGCGATGACTAGTGCAGCGTGAAAGCATTCGCCGCAGCGATCGATCTACGGAATCCGTCTGCAGGATTCGACGCGCGGAGATGCGAAAATCTGTGAAATAAAGTAACCGAAACGGCTGGTAAACTCGCTCGGAGGTATCGTTGAATAAAGGAGAGATAATCGAAGGAAGTCTGCGTCAACGGCTCCGACAATTGCCTACAGATTTGGAGCCGAGTCGCGTGACTCACCGGTGTGTACCGAATGCGTCGTGCGGCTTCGAGCGACCAACCGGAATCGATGGATCTGATGCAACGCCGGGAGTGCAAACGCGCCTGCATTTTCGAGTCGATCGCTTCGCGATTCCGTTGAGTCGGTTTCAAAGGAGAAACCACCGCGGCACGCGAGGCTATCGTGTGCGTTTCGTTCGATAATCTCCCTACGCGATTACGCAGCTAACGAGGGCAACTTCTTTCCCCGATAATCTTCGGCGTCGAGCAGTGAACGGCTCTCCTTATCGGCTATTCATCTATCTCCTCGAGAAGGAACCGTTCGCCGGGGCGGGAGGGCGGGCTGCCGAATAACAGGAATCCCCGCAGCCAACAATCCGGCATTGTTTCGTCAGTTTGAAAAGGCGGCCGACGGGCGACGCCGCGCATTTCGATTCATCGAGGTATCGTTGCGGGATTCCCTCTCGGCCAATCGGTTCTCGGGTAACTGGTGCGCCTGTGTGACGCACTAACTGCCACGCTGGCAGTTCAATTGACAATCGGATAGTGGCGAGCGAGGTCGGCACGCAGTATTCTCGTCGGTTTAAAAAACAAACAGAGTCGCGTCCGCGGTGTTCGGCGACGATCGAGAGGAAGGCTCCCGAACGCGGGCCGTCGCGGCCGTTCGAATTCCAGGAGGAATAAAAGTCGGGTCGTCGTCCAGCGATGCCGGTCCGAGCGGCTGCTCGAAAAATGCTTGCGCCAGCGGCCGAGGAGAGCTGAGAGAAAACCGGTCCCTCTCTCTTCGCGTGTGCAGTGCGCGGCTCCGCGCGAGTTCTCTTCAGGGTGGGGCGAGAACAGAGGCGAAAACCGACGTCGCCGTCCCTCTGTCCGTCCGTGACGGGTTTCTTTCGCTCCGTTACTTAGTCGGGACTGGCGTGCTGTAACGCGTCGAGGTGCATCGTCGTCGTCTCGATCGACTCGATCGTCGTCTTCGTCGTGCGACGGTGCGGTGTGTGCTCGGTGTGCTGCCTGGTATTCCCTTCGTTTTTCATGGGAGCGTAAAGTGCGCGACTTCGTCGACGGTGCGCGCATACAGTGTTGAACGTCGATAATCGCGGAGAAGCGTGGCCGGGATGTCGTCGACGGACATAAACCTGATGGACTTCCTGTTCCCGCGGGAGGACTCGTTCCTGAAAGGCGACGTTAAGGACGAGCCTTTCATAGACCAGAGCTACGGCGACGACGCCATCGCGGTGAGTACCCGCGGCGCACACGCCTGTCCGCTGCCCACACGGCTACCAGCGGGATCATTCCCGTTTCCCTTTTTATTAAATTTAGAACGCAAGCACGCCCCTCGGGAACGACTCTATAACAGGGTGAGATATCGCCGGACGAATTCGTGCGGCTGGCCTCGCGATATACGTGAACTGTGAACCCTGCCAGTTTTTCTACGCGAGCTCGATTGCTCGGTTAATCGGTTTATCGAGGAAAGAAACGGGGAATCGCGCGTCTCGTTGGGCAACACGATTATTAATACCGTTCCCCGGACTTCCCGGAACCACGGGCTGAAACGGTTTTCCTCGAACGACGGCCGTGCCTCTAGAGAGTGGTCCGGCGTGTCGTAGGCTCCTCCGGGAAACGGCCGCCTAGGCGACGGACCGCGCGTCGGCTGGTAAGAAAAGCTAGGGCCACCTTTGTCGAGCTTGCTATCTGGAATGCTAATACGGGAATAATGGCCAAGGCTGGCGAAACCTTTTTAAACACCGACTCACGCTTTACGCAATCGCTTCTCGACGCGCGATATTGTGAGAAAGCACGTCCAACTCCGTTCTCAAACCCGCACGGCGTGGCCTGATTAATTTTCTTCGACGCGAACTCGAAGCTCTCGCGTGCATCGGGCCGAACAAGGGACGAGAGAGGCGCCGAGTTTCGCTCGGCGACGGGAGAATGTCCGATCCGCGAAAAAGTAATGGTACATTTCACCAGTGCAGCTTGTGCTACTTTCATCCGTGGATCTCCGATCGCCGACCGTTTCCGTCGACCAGACGAGAGAGTCTCTTCCTTTTCATCGCCGGCAATTGCATTTAATTACTCCGAACGAATACGGCTGCGGTCACAGTCGTCGACCGCACGAGACGCGAGCCGTATCACGCTCAGACGCCTATGGAAATGGATGTTTACGTCGGCAGTTACAAACACTAGACACGATCCGTCGAAAGTTCCCGTTAGATTACGGCGGTTCGCGTTTATTCGCGTTTATTCGCGTTTATTCGCGTTAACATATGGTATGCGCGGCCCACGTGGGTCGCGCGTGCACTTTGACGGCCGGACCATTGTGTCGCGCGTTGTCGCCTTTTCAGGCGCAACGTCGCGAACAGGGTGCGACAGTTTCATTCAGAAAACTCCCTGTAATTACCTTCGAAAGCGTAGCGTTAACTTACCCGGAGTACCGTAACCGAGCGACGAACGTTTCGCCGATTAGACGAGCGCCGCTCGAACGTACGAATATCCCTGCACTCGTACGCTTTTGGAGTTCGTTGACGTTTACAATTGTCTTCCGGTGTTCAATGCACGTAACACGTCTTTGGAAAACTGCTATTATTACGTAATCCCTGCAGAGTTTTTGTAACATATGGAATGGTCCGATGCACGTGCCGGTGCGCCGAGCGCCGCCATATTGGATTCCCTGTTACCTCTTCGCTGGACACCTACAGCTTATAAACGAATGCATCGGCACGGAATGGGCACAGTCATTGCCACCGCAGTCTTTCTTAGGTCAAGGCTGCGGCCAGGTAAATAGTTTATATTGTTCTCCAGGTCAATCGATTCTGTTACCTGCGGGCGAAGGTGTACGGCTTCGGATTTCGAATCAGACCGAGAACGCCAACTTACTCGTCGCGGCGAGCGACCTTCGAACGTGGAATACCGTTAACTTACGGGACCCACTGTGAATAGTCTAAAAAATTCCGACTCCTTTCCACGCCAGGAACAATCGAATCTTTCGCTAGCTCGCCGCGCAGCTTCGCATCTCCGTGTCTGTCGCTCGGAGCAACTTCGGAGGATGCTGTTCCGAAACTTTGGACAGCCAAAGAGATATTTCGATAAAGATATTTCGGTAGCGCGTGTTTACGCTTGTCACTGTAATAAAGTCTACGAGCGAACCGGACGGTTCGCTGGAGCGTGTGAGCCACGAAACGCAGCCACGGCGTGGTCGGGAAAATAGAAGATCTCGAGTTAGCTCAGACTTATTTATAGTCCTTTTAAAGCGTATGGAGAAAACGCGGTTTACGTCAACCTTTAATATGCCGTTGAATCGCGGACACTTCTCGAGAAACGACGCGGTTTCATCGAGATCGTAATCGGCGATCCAATCGGGACGGGTGATCAACCGTTGAGCGACGCGGACAGCTTCGAGTCCTCGTCGATCCGCGAAATCTTCCGCGCTCGGTCTACGAGCGAGAAACGCGGAATTCTCGAATTGCCGCGTGTCCGTCTCGCACAACACTTGACTATATTTACCATAGCTCGCGAACTGGGTTAACCGACATTGGGCAAACGGCTGGTTCGCTCGTGTCGAGCGACAAGCACCATGCGAACGAACGGCCATTTCTCAAGCTTCGCTAAGTCGATTAGCCCGACTTTCAGCCAGACGCGTAAGTGGAGCACGCGATCATCAACAGAAATTGTTGGTACCGCGCGGCGATCGCGAGATTAGAGCCGCGTTTCAACCGGTGTCGAGCGCGAGAACAAACAAGGCTGATACGTCGGGTGAATAATCCGAGCTAGATGAGAAACCGTGCGCGAAACGAACGCCGGGCGAATCTCTTTAATCGCCGGCGAGATCTTCGCGGCGAAGAAAAGAGGTTCCCCTTTAAAATTGCGGCTCTCCGCGGATACTCTCGACCCAGACCGAAACCTGGCGTTGACCAACAAAAGGCAAGCTCGTCTTAACCCAAATGTCGGTAACCGAGCCATCCGAGTGCACGTTCTCGCAGAGGCAACCGTGATTCGGTGGACGAGCGTCCGTTTGAATAACGATACTTGGCAGACGGTGAAAGGATCCGAGCACTCTTGCTCGGTCTGTCCTCGTACGTCTCGGTTATCGAACGCGGGGCTTAGGGAAAACGGTTTCGGGCAGCCGAAAATAATTGCGCGCGATCCGCGTTTGATGTTCAAGGCGGAGGAATGGCCCACAAACCCCGACGACTTTCTCGACTCCATCTTCAAGCTTGGGGACAATCAGTTCGACCTGATCGAGAATGATCTGGACACGATCCCGTCCTCGTCCTCGGACAGCGGACTGTCCAGTGCCCTGAGTCTCTCCTGCGAGCAGCAGCTGAGCCCGTTGCTGCCCATCGAAGAGGATCAGGTGGAGATCAGCAACTCGGGGATGAACAGCCCGCAGAACTTCGTGGACTTCGACTCGCTGGACAGTCCGAACCAATCGATGGGCAGCGTGGACAGTCCGGTGAGATCGGTGGTCAGCTCGAACATCGGTTCACCGGCTACGGACGTCGCCGAGGAGATGGACGTCGAGCACACGCTGGTGGCCGTGGTGAATCCTAACAATACCTTCACCGACGTGAACATGACCAACATCGCGGAGTCACCGGTTATCGATCTAGGTAAGGATGTCTTTCGACTCGCTCAGACAATGCTGGAGGACGCGTTACGTCCGCCAGAAATAACCAGTCGATACAACGCTCCTCGAAGGCTACGCCGCTCGTTGGATGCGTCGCGACTAATTGCGAGCGCGAGCTAATGAATATTCATCGCGGTTCTGGAACGGCGCAGTTATTATTAAGGGAATTCGTGTCGCCGGAAAACAGCTCGCGGATGTTGCTCGGTCTGGGCTCGGTTCGATTGTCGGCTAGACGGAGATAATGCCCGGTAATTCGCCAGACGAACGCTGTTTGAACAGATGCCGCGCGTTTGGGCAACCATTGAAACCTGCGAGTGGATCGTAGATATTAGAATCCGCCAAGGTTGAGGAGATAATAGCCTGCCGAGGAACGGATCGATAGTCGAGAGCGCGGGAAAATACGAATCGCCGAATCGACGGAAGACACGTTTGCTTTCAGACAAAGCGCCGAGACAGCAGATCCAGGTCGCGCCGCAGGAGAACAATTCGCTGAACGTGCGCAACATCGCGTGCAACGGGAAGCGAAACATCAGGCAATTGATACGCGTGACGCCGATGGGCTCCGGGAACCCGAGGTCTATCCTCCTCCCAGTGAGTCTGAAGGACATGAAAGAGGTGCGGACCATAAAGATCATCAACGCGTCGCAGGCGAGGAATCTGAAAGGGTTCAAGATCAATCAGGCCAACATCATCAACAAACCGGTGCAGGTAGGGGAATCGCTCCGGTCCTTGGCTAGAGATAAGAGGGAGAGACGAGACGATTAAAGAAAATCGAAGGGACGTCTCTTCGATGTCTTTAATTCACCGGTCGTCTATAGGGTAATTCGAGCTTCGGTCAATGTCCCTTCATCTTTTCTATCCTCTTTCTGTTCAGATGACCATCAAACAGGAGGATTCCAGCAGCGAGAAGGGGTGCAATTCCAGCGACGAGGTGTCCGAGTCCGAGTCCCCGTACCCGAGGCTCAAGCTGAACGCGGAAGAGAAGCGGCTGCTCCAAAAGGAGGGGATCACGTTGCCTTCCCATTACCCGCTGACGAAGCACGAGGAGCGAGAGCTCAAGAGGATCAGGCGCAAGATTCGTAACAAAATATCCGCCCAGGACTCCCGGAAGAGGAAAAAGGAGTACGTGGACGGGCTGGAGGATCGCGTGAAGCAGTGCACGGAAGAGAACATGACGCTGCTGAAGCGGATCAAAGCGCTCCAGTCGCAGAATCAGAGCCTGGCTGGCCAGCTCAAGAGGCTGCAGGCGCTGCTGCAGAAGGGCAACAAAAGCGCCCAACCGGCCACGTGTCTGATGGTCTTGCTGCTCTCATTGGCCCTGGTCGCTGTACCGAATCTGCGACCGCACTCCAATTCCAGCAACGAGCTCGCGCAGGAACAGGAGCAGCCTGAGAAAATGCCACCGTTGGCAGGTCAGTCTAACGTTTCCTCGGTATTTTCTTAACATCGACAATTTCATCCCCTTCTCTGTTGTTTGCCTCCCAAAGAATACGATCCTCTATCAAAGACGAATATTCCAACGGAAATCATTTGTCGTCCGGTTGCATTCGAAATGTTCTACGGACTGAACAAGTTACACAATCGTTACGGCTATCGTTGCATAGTATCGTTGCCACGCGGATTCTGCTGAAGAAGATTTCTCGTCCGCGAATGATTTATGATCGCACAGGATCGCGCGTTTATTGCATCGAGGAATAACTTTCGTGTCGAGCGAGATCGCCGAGAGCCGAAAGAAACTCGAACCTGTCTCGACCGAAAGCTTGTCGACTGTCACGATCTCGCCGAACCTTTTCGAACCGTTATATTAGCGGTTACGCGAGCTGAATGAGTTTGATAGCTCGCTGGGCCGGCCTGGAACATTGAACCCCATGGGACTGTGAAAGCTTCTTCTTTTTTCCCCGTTTCTTTTTCGCCTCGCTTTCGCGTCCTGCGGTTTGCTGCTTCTCGGCCTCGTTCGTTGCTCGCGCGAACGAGCTGCTTGTTATCTACGTGAAAAATGAAACGTCGCCGACACAGTTTTCTTCTGTTTAACGCGAAACATCGTCGGAGATATTTTAAAGTAAAATTCCGACGTATCGCGACAGAAACGAACAGATACAAAGTAGCTTGTAAATTGTCAGGTGCTTCGGAACGTGTTTCCGATATATTAGTGTTTCCACGTTATCGGTGCTCGATTCGCCACGCGAAATAAGGCTTCTATAATTGTGTCGGACAAAGGAGATAACGCGTTCGTCCTCGACACGCCGATATCGGGCACCGTTCGCCGACGGACGTGCAATTCACACCCTTCGAGGTATCGTTAGGCGAGGACAATGCGCGAAAGACGCTCGGACTCGTCACCTAAGGGAAAACGATTCTCAGACTTTGACGCGTATTTATTATCTCGAGTCACGATTAGGTAACCCCAGATAATTGAGCGACGTTAGGTGAATACTTTACGTAACCGTCGACTTTTAATCTCGATAACTCAACGAATACAAGACGCGTTCGGTTTCTCTTTCGTGAACCACGGCGTGGGTCATTCCCGCGCTTCCGACTCGATTCGCGCCTCTATTGTTCGTGGAAATGATTCAGCCTTCGTCAACTCCGATCAACGTTCCGCGAATTTCCGAAATCAGTGTCGCCGAACGTTCGCGCGGCGAATTCTGCGAACTCGGCGAGACGGCGACGCGATATCAGCAGAATTTCTGATTGCGAAACAGATTTTCGCTCCGCGACTCTATGACTCGGCAAATCGAAGGATCGAAGTTTCGTGTTTTACGAACGATCGAATTCGATCCCGGCCACTCGAATCGGTCTTGAACCTCCTACTATTCAACTATTTGCCGAAGATTTTATCGGGCGTGCGCTCGAGGCGCTGATAACGGAACAAACAGAATATTTCGAAAGCGAGAACAACTATGGGGCTGATATTAAACACCGGTATGTCGAAATCGGAGCAGGCTGCGAGATCGGGCAGAACTTGCCCAGCTACTTTCTAAACGAGGACAAGAAAGCTTCGATCCCTTTCTCGCGCGAGCGATCCGTCTCTCGGCGATCTTTTGCTCGACCACTTTCTCGATAAGGCGCAAAGTTCCTCGATTCCCAGGAGGAAACAATAAAGTATGAATTTATAAGTAGAAAATTTTTAAAAAGAATTTCCCGTCACGTAATCCATTCACCTTCGATTACATTCTTACCTGGTCGAGCAACCTTCGAGGCTCTCGGAGGACAGAGGACCTTTCGAGGTGTCGTTGAACCCGATTGAAATTCAAACGCTAGAAGTTTAGGACCGGTGACGCGTACGTGGCGGGTTTCGTAAACGGTCTCTCGCCTCGATTACGAAATAAGCCGCATCAAGCTTAACCAAACACCGAGTGCACTGGGAAGCCATTAGCAACACTGTAACTACTATCTGCGATAATTATTTCGCACCAGCGATAACGGACGAGCGCGTAAACATGATAACTGCATCCTCGAGATAATTTCCTGCGAAATCGCAGACCTGGAATCTTCGACTTGTAGACATCCCAGACTTTACTGTCCGGAATTGTTGTTCGTCGTGCGACGGAAGAGGTGCCTAATGAAAATTCCATTCACTTTCCTAGTCGAACAGCAAGAGTGGTAGTGGCTCGCTCGAATCTACACATAAAACAGAAACGAACGAGCTTATCTAATTTCTAAATATCCCGATTCCCATCGTTGCACTCGACGAGGTTTCCTCGTTGAACGATCCCCATTGAAAGCAATTCCACGCTACGCTCTATCGGCATTCGATCGTTCGAATGTTCGAGACACTGATCGAGACCGTTGGATTTCAGGCCGTTCCCGAACACTTCTGAACACGAACCAGCTGATGGACGAGGAGCTGCAGCAATACGGCGAGGAATTGCTGCAGGAAGTCGAGGGGCTGCTGGACCACGATTACAGCCCGGTGATCCAGCCTCCCCTTTACAAACGTCCTCGCATGGACATGGAACCGTCGCCGAAATGCGTCCTGTCTTCCGACCACGTGGGCGGGACGCTTTGCGGGAGACAGGAGAGCGCGATCTTCAAGTCCGGCCGGAAGTACATCGAGCCGCCGTTGGACGACGTTTGGCCGCCGCCGAATCCCGGCGGGCAGAAGAACGGGAAAGTGGTGGACAAGCTCGAGGCGCTGACCAACGAGCTCAAGATCAACATCTCGGACTCCGAGGGCACCAGGACGGTCCTCCTGAAGGTCCCGCAGGAACAATAAGAAGAAACTCCGACGCGGTCGCGTGCTTTCTCTTCTCTTTCCTCTTAGCATCTTTCTCCTTCTCTCTTCGCGAGCGACGATTCCTATTTCCTTCTGGCTATGATTCGATATAGTCCTTCTCCACGGTGACTTTCCCAGGTTTTCTTCCTCGGGAAGGAAAGATCAACGGGGAAGGGTCACCGAGTAATCTTCGAACGTAGGTCGTTAATCGTTCCGATTTCCTGGATGAATGAGAGATTCGCGGAGGGTCGAACGTTTCCGCTTCTTTCCCGCGTGAGTGGTTTCGAGGAACTGTCGCGGAGTCTGTTGCGTTTCGACGAGACGCGGTTCGCGTGCCGATCGCGATAGGGTTTAATAGAATGAACGATCATGTTTCTCGTATCTTCGGGACACGCCAGCGCGCGCCTCGCTACGGTCCTCGTGTCTTCGAGCGGCGAACGAGGAACTCGCGTTCGCCTGTCGTGAATGAAACGCCGTTATTCGTCGATACTTTCCGCGAGATGGTCGATACCTTTGATTCACATCGGTTCCGCATTCGCTTGTTAGTCAAGGACCGTGTCGCATACACCTAGGATCGTTTTTAGGCGAATTTTTCCAAGAGTTTTTATCGATTTAACGATATTTAAGGATTTATCTATTTATAAGGAGAATTTATTACGAGAGTTTTACAATTATTATTGCTGTTGCCGATGGTAAGAGATATTTGTACATAGTTACTATAATAGAAACGTAAAACTGACACAGAGATACATATATATATATATATATATTAAATATATACCTATCATAGCTTTAACTTTAAATACACCTACACGCGTGATTCACCGCACGCGAAAGACAGTTTGTTCAGAAATGTGCGGTGGACCGCAATCGTCGATGATAATTCGTTTACTAAGGTACACATACGAAAATGTGTAGCATGCGTACGTTTCCATCCTTTGATGCGTGATAGATTTCTTTCGTTAGCCGGATGATGAGTTTCGTTTCATAGTTTTCTCTCGGGGCTGGGCCTATCGCGAAGCATAAATCTGTAGCTGTAACGCGGAATCACGCGAATCGCATAATTTTCTATGCAACACGATACGACCCGAATTATTCTCTCTGTCAAAAGATTTCTCATTGGGTCCAAACACACGCAATAAAACCTATTTTACTCGCTAAAACGCATTTTTAACTTGGAATTGTTCATCGAACGCGCGACCTGGCTCGAAAGGAAGAACGTTCCTTCGAAATTTGTGGCAAGCGTGCGACTTATCGTCCATTTAGCTTTACAGCCGCAGATATCGAGCGCAATCATATCACACGAGACGAGTTCGCGGCGGGTCGAGTCCGGCGAACACGTGCAACCGTACGAAACGTATTTAAACAAACGAAAATACTGCTGCGTGTTAACGACACCAGCCACGAAGACTGTATCATATACACTTGTAACGTTAGGCGCATCCTGACATTATCTTCGAACTCGACAAACACATTTCTCCTCGCCTCATCATCGATTCCTTTCGCGTTTTAGATAAGTTTAGGTGACGATCGTCCGATTAATTTTTACTTTATACACGATACAGCGGGACGCGCGTGTCACGCGCGTGTTACACACGCTCTAAATACATATATATATATATATATATATTATGTATATACATACATATATATATTATTCACCGAATTGTAAATAAAACCACACCGTGAAGAACACATGTCGTCGTTGTTTGAATTTTATAGTAGCTCGTACTTACGTTAATCAGTTAGTTCTCTTTCTCTTTCTGTTTTTGCTCTGTTTTCCGATGGGAACCGTTCTTCCCGCGAATTGTAATCGGGTACACGTATATCATGTGAATGTCGTCGACGTTAAACAAAATATTGACAAGCGTTTGCTACTTTTTCTTTTCTTTTTTTTTCTAATTTAGATAAGTTCAACGATACATTCCTACCAGTAATGTTTATTCAAAAATAGAACCGTTCTATTTTTGCACTATGTAAAGGGGTTGATGGTACTACACTCTAAATTTTTGATTCAGTATACGTGTAACGACATTAGGAAATAAAAGTTGCGGTCAAATGCATTGTCTTGAACCTTTATTGATCATCTTATCCCTTTATTCCTGACCTGTGTCTGTCGATCGATCAACTATGAGAGTTTAAAGGGTTGAACACATCATCGAAATGACTTTCTCAAAATATCAGTCTTCCTCGAGGCTGAATGTTTCATTATTTATTTCACTGCACGTGTTGGTAAACGAAAGATTTGAAATTGGTGCCAATTCCCTTTATTCTATGACCATTTCACCAGCGCCCCTTACATTGTGAATCAAGAAACTCACCGATTATTTGATGACGCACTTCTTCAAAATGCTTGATTTATGGTACTAGTATTTTCCCGCCACAATCCGACCTCAATGAGTGTTTCAAACGACTTTCGAATCGAAACAAAACCTATGACATACCGAAAAGTAGAACTTGAAGAGCATTGAGGGAATTGTCATCAGCATGGGGGATTCGTCGAACTTGGCTGATTTACTGCCTACTTACTATGCCAGATTATTCCCTTTCCACGATTATTACCGGTGGCTGAGCTATGGAAACGGTACGTCAATGTTGTTCGATCCTGAGACTAAATAGCTTAGTAAATGCACGAATTCTTGTTTCAGTGGGCATATTCACCCGTCGAGAATTCTCGTTCACTCTGCAGGATGAGATATATCTTAGATTTCAATCGTTCAAGAGTGTTAAAGAGTTGTCGAGTGAGATTAAAAGACTGATCCCATTTAAGATAGACATCGGTGCGGTATACAACTTCTGGTAAGTTTTTATCGATACTACGACGAACGAACGCATGCTGTAATTTCACTGTCATCTACAGTCCAAAGGATCAGAGACAAAGTGCGAATTTTCAACCCGTAGAGAGGGAGCTGGTATTTGATATAGACATGACAGACTACGACGATGTAAGGACTTGTTGCAGTGGTGCAGATATCTGTTGCAAATGCTGGAAGTACATGACAATTGCCTGTAAAATTTTGGATACCGCGTTGAGGGGTAAGTAGAAAGTTAATAATAGTACTTGTGCCACTCATAGGTCTTGAATTTTTTCAGCGGATTTTGGCTACAAGCACATTCTATGGGTATTCTCTGGGAGGAGAGGTATACATTGTTGGGTATGCGATCCTGGTGCACGTAATCTGAATTCCTTGGAGCGTGGTGCAGTGGCAGAGTATCTCCAGGTCTTAGACGGTGGAGAGTACATGAAGAAGAAAGTGAATCTACGTGGAGAAAGAATACATCACTCCATCAAGTGTGTAAATGTACATCAAACTTCTTACTGGTGAACAGTTTTCATTAAAAATTATAACTTGGCTTTCAGACGTGCCTTGGACATGATAGAACCTATGTTTGTTCCCTTCTGTGTAGAGGAGCAAAACATGTTGGGCACAGAAGATGGAATGAATAAGTTTCTGCAAATTATTTCGGATGACGACGACAAAGAGGTAGTGAAGACTTTATTTGGTCAATGCAATTCTAGTAAAGACCGGTGGAATGCCTTCTTGAAATTTATTAAAAGCAAGAAGGAAGCGGTATGTAATGATAATTACATGTATACGGTATCTGGATACATCTGCTGATCTTTAATAAAATATATGTCTGATCTCAGGGAGAAAAGAAATGGTACCATCGTCATCTGATCGAGGAAATAATGATACAGTACGCCTATCCGAGATTAGATATAAACGTCAGCAAAGGAATGAACCATCTTTTAAAGTCTCCGTTCTGCATTCACCCGAAAACTGGAAAAGTTTGCATACCATTCACCATGAACACGGTGGATAAATTTGAACCGGACAAAGTGCCAACACTCTCTACGCTCGTCGAAGAAATAAACGAGTTCGACTTGAAGGAGAAGGCTGAGCAGGAGACCTATGACTTGAACAAGAAGAGGATAAAGGATTACAAGAAAACTAGTCTGAATAAATCGTTCCGACTCTTCCAAGAATTCATCTGGAACCTCGAGAACGATAGAAAGGGTCAGAAGATCAAAGAAAGCGGTAGGTGTACCATTCTCAATTAAGCGTGTAATTGCATTTCTAATCAAATCCGTATATTTCAGACGAGAAAATGGAGTTCTAACTTGTATCCTAAGTATTCGAAATACGTGTAATAATAATGTAAATTTATGTTTTCAACGAGTTTATAAATAAAAGTTTAAGAAACTTAAATCGCTGATGAGTTATACGATTCAAATTAAATCTAAATTTCTAAAATGAATCATTCCTCGAGATCTTTACCCACCGTAGATAACATTGAAGAATTTTCGTCGATAAGCCAGGTCTCCGTATCTCCGTGCCCTGTAGATTCGACGCAGCTCCTTTGTACCTTCAGCTCCCAAATTAAAGTCCACGCAGCGCTGACTCGATGATCTCTGCAAGGAAAAATCTTTTAGTACAATACACTCCTAAATTAAAGTCCAAAAGGCGTCATCGACTCTTTGGAATCTACAAAGAGACAGCTCTTCGATGGTCTCGAGTTAAAGTCCAGAAAGTTATTCGACGCTAGTCTGCGCTATACGCGGCAAAGAGTCGGCGCCACACATATATCACCGCGAGAACGTTCGAGAAAAAAGTGTGACTCGTAGAAACCAAGTACCGTATGGACTTCAGCTGGAGAGCATCACCGAGTGGTCCTCGCGATTGCCTTTGAATCGTCGTGCCCGACTGTTTACCTATTCAGTAGCTATCCGCGACAAGATAAACCGCCTGGCCGACGACAGACGCACAGAAGATCGTCTTGACACCGTGCCACCGCGGTGAGATCGATTGGCAATGGTTTCTAAAAAAAATCACTTTCTCCGCACGTACACGCGTCTCTGTCTACCTCCGTTACTTTTTCCTGTTCCCGTGTGAAATACAACAACAACGTGAGATGATTCTTTCATAGGACACGCGGGGCTCTGTCCTCCGTTCAGCATTAGAACTACCGTGCAGGACGATTGATTGTCTCGTATCTTTCTTGAAAAATTAGAAACAACAGAGACTTCTGTCTTACAGCTGGAGAAAGTCAATTGAATTGGATAGTCGAGATCCTGAATGTACTTCTGTATGTTGGTTTAGGTATCTTCGAACGAATTTAGTTAATTTCATCTTCCATCCTCGCGCAGGGAAGTTGCTCAAGCTCTTCGGAGCCTACAGCGTTCGGCCTCGTCCTCTTCAGCTGGAACACGTTCACGTCGGTGTACCGAAACGACCACGCGTATCCCATCAGCCAAAGCAAACACTTTTGCTTATGGAGATGTCGACGCAGATGTTCACCGGAACAAATTAGCTACCGGCCGAGAGGGTATTCGCATTCGGTCAGCGCGAAGGCCTGAAGAGGATCGTATTAACCGCGCTCCGACGATCCTTCGAGCCTCATTGGTCTCGATAATTACGAGTCCTCGCAAATACTCGAACAAAGTTGACGCCGCGAATGACTTCATACGCTCCAAGGATCGCTCGTTTCTTTACCGAGTGAATAATCAGCCAAGAGGCACGCGCATTCTTGGGAATTGCGGAAAAGGCGACTGAAAATCACCGCTATCATTGTTTAAAACCTCTTCTATGCTTTGCGAGACTTTCAATTTGAACAGTCTCCTAGACTCGAGTACACTTGGACACTAGCATTGTCCGGGTTAACCCTTTGCACTCGGATGTTTCTCGCTAGAAATATTTAACGTCGATATGTTTCACGTATCGACGCATTATACAAAGTTTACCATTAAATATCACATTCTATAATGTTACTGTGTCAAATCAAGTGGTGACTAAGAGTCACCTCTCGAGTGCAAAGGGTTAATATTCGAAAACGGAGCAAAGAGGATCGCCGGAAAGGAGGTTTAATCTGCTGGGAGACTGTAAATGGTCCAGCGGTCTGTCGGTCACAGTCGATTAGGATTCTAATTACGGGCGTCGATCGGAGGCGTTCCTCTTTTTTTCTCGCGCGAGGCCCGGGGCCGAGTAAACTTCGCCGACACACGATCGGTTCGATCCAGGGGAAAAAACAGCCCTACAGGATTCGTTCGATTCGCTTTCCATCGACCGCGGTCCACCCGGCGTGTAACGGGCGTAAGTAATAGGCGGCGAGAACAACGGGAGACGGTTTCTTGCGCGAGATGTATGCAGCGTGCTCCCCGGTCGAGCCGAAAATTCTACCGACACCCATGAATAAACGAAACGATCTAAAAAAGAACCCGACAGAACCAACAACGTGGAGCTCGTTACCCGCCTGACAAATTGCCAGTCGTCCTCTCGCGTGAAAAACTTTCACGATTTTTAGGTTAAGTTTTCTGCCCGCGGATCACGGATACTTTCGAATACTTTCGTGTGCTCTAGAAGAAATTCGCTGTCACGATAGCTAGGTTTCATCAAAGAAGGGGTAAATTTCATAGAAGTAATGTAACTTTTAACTTTGACTAATTTTTCATTGAAAGGCACCGGAAATCTAATGAAATTACGATGCAAGTTTCACGAGAGTCATATAGCAACGCGTATTGTAATCTTTAGAGGCGGTTAGAATCTAACGGATAGACCGAGTAACGATCTCTTTTGGTTTTCATCGTCTCTCGAGCAGCTGGATCGCGAGGAATTTTGAAAGTCGCGCGCTTTCGAAACCGAGCCGTATTTGCTTTTCCCCGGGCGCAAACAACGGGTTTGGGCGTTTATTATAGTAATTACCGCACGCTCGAGACTAAGTCGCTGGAAGATCGGAACGATTTTACACGCGCGACCCGTCCGATTCGGCGGGAGCCAGAACGCGCATAAAAACCGTCTGGGTTAACGTGGAATTAACTTATCGCGTGATCGCGGTGATTTGGGAACGAGACGGAGAGAAAAAAGGATTGGGCACACGCGAAACGGTTTGTACGACTCTACGGAGGTAGGACTGTGCGTCCGCAACTGTGTTTTAATTTCATTCATTCAGAGGTTGACGGAACAATGACAAGCGTCGCGAGCCAATTTTTTAGGACGATTCCCAGAGATTTCGCGACTTTCTGCGTACGGGAGCAATTAAGATGCAGCTGTTAAGTCGATAGCGACGTGCTCTTTATAACCGTTGGCTATAACTCACCGTAATTTCCTGAATCGCAACTGCGGCTCGGTAACAATTAACGATTAGAAAAAGCGGCGCGTAATCGTATTTACCGTCGCGTTTTGCCCGATGTCAATAACGTGTAATTAAATTATATTTCGCCTGCTTGAAACTCTAGGACGTATAATTCAATTCAAAGGGGGTAACGGGACTTTACGTCCCATTTTGAAAGTGATTACCGGCTGCTCCATTAAGAGTGTCGTTTAGACGTCGGGGAAAAAGAAACTCCTCCTCCTAGTTTAGGATTCTGCGACCAGAAAAACTCGACAAGTTAATGCGTATCAAAGCAACATCGGGTTCCAGCGGCCGCGTACGTTTCATATTCTTCTTGCTTCGTAAAAATATCGCTGCTCGGTAAAAACGTCGGTTTGATTAATTTCTTTCGATTCGGGGAAAGGGCCGATCGTTTATTTCCCGCGAGGTCCGAACGACGAACTTCAGGAAGCGTTCCAGCGACACCCGATTTATTTCTCCGCGAGAACGTAAAGACCGGCTCGCGTCTTTCAGAAGACAATTAGCCCATTTCTCGTCCGATCTCTTTCTGACGGATGGCGCCGCGGAAGAGCCGTTCCACGGAAAGAACATAACCGGGTAATGGAATCCCGTCAGAAATCGTAACGAGAAAGTTCGTCTCTTTCGCGAAATTACGAGCACAATGGCGAGCACAATGGCGAGCACAATTGCCAGTTGCCGCAATTATCTATTTAGAGATCATTATTGTTCGCGGTCGCAGTTACGCGCGGCTCTTTTCTTTTTTTTTCCGTCTGGTTTTTTCCCCGGAAACGGCGCGCTTTTCAGGAACGATGCACGCGCGGCGCATCAGGAAGCAGGAGGCCTAGGGTCGGTTTACAATGGAGCCGCGATACTCGAGGAGAGCAGCGATCGTAAAGTTACGTTCGGTAATTAACCAATTCATACCATTTACGTCGGAGCCGTACTTTTTCACGATCCGGAGCTGAACGATAATGAAAATTTCTCTCGAGTTTCCTCTTTAGATGGTTGCCGAGCGCAATCCGCTCGCGACGGCGACGAAAGAAATCAGACAGAAGCGCAACACTTGTCGACACAGCCGGCGGAAAAAGGTTGGAAATCCATCCGCGCTGGAAACCGATACTTTCGTTTACGACACGTGTGGGAGTTGTTCCGAGAAGACGGCAACGAGTTGTCGTCGCAATCGTCACCGGTACGAGATTCCTGGGTTCTTTGTCGCGCGACCGATTCAAGGAAGAATCGTTTCTTGCGGGTCGCGGCCAGACCGCGATCGATCAGCGACTGAGTCACTTCCCGATCGCTGGAATCGTCGACGGAACGTTTCTTTCTTCTCGAACCGGGTCCAGCGACCGTAAGCGACACACGCGCGGCTGGTCGGCATCTCGGATCGTTCGAGAAACCCCTTCCGAGCGAAGATATCGCGGACTCGCGCGAATCTGGGTCGTCGCCGCGGCATCGTCTTCGATCGGTACACGCAGGATCCGCTCGAGGACGAATGCAGATAAGAGCCGCGCGCACTTTCTCCTAATGGTATTAATTTCATGCCCGTGATTCGGCTACCGAGCGTGTAATCGACGTGGATCCGCGCGATCGATATCGATCCGAGGCGCGCCGGGACGGACCAGTGAAAGTACGCGCACCGGGCCGATCCGGCGCGGTGGATCGGACGGAAATTAATCTTCCCGGAATCTCGTTAACGCGGCCGAATCGATGGAAACGCTCGCGGTCGGTCCAGAGGGCACGATGACTCCCGTAAATCCAGCGATGACTCGTACGTTCGCCGGACTTTCGAGAGGACGATTATACGCGTAAAAACTGTCCCATTTATTAGCATCGGTTTTACCGTTCCTCCTGGAATCGAATTCCGGATTCCGCGCGCGGTTCGTGCCCGCTCCGAGGAACGTTCCAAGTTCCCGCGAACGAATTCGCGGCCGATCGCACGGTTCAATCGTGAAATTCGAAGGATGCACGCGTACCGAGCTGGGTTTCGTAGGACGCGTGTGCCGATGCCGGCCCGGGAGCGCGGCCAGCGTGTACAGTTAGACGCGCCAGGCGGACAGGCAGGCTGAGTTGGCTCCTCTCCGAAGCAGCTTCACGTGTGCGTCCCGCAGATTACAAAGAGATTCAAACCGTGGCGGACGTGACGCGCGTTCGGGATTGCTCTCGATTTTATCTGACTGCAACCGTAACTGACTTTGTTTCGGTGGATGGCTGGCAGGCCAGCGCGAGCGTAGGTGGACTAGGAGCAGTCGCTGGACCTCACGGAGATGAGGAGTGCTCAGGGAAATCCGGGTATACGCAACGGTATATAGAACGAATTTAGCTCTGCTGGGGATGGCGGCTGTGTACTTGTCCAGGCCGAATTCTCAGCTCGCTTTCGGAGACTTTTCGGTAGCTGCGTCTGCAGCGTAGGAGGTTCGGCGTAATAATAGTTGCTGTAATATAATAATAATAAACGCGAAATAAATGGGAATTCGCCGATACGAATCTACGAGAAAAATAAACGAACGGGAAATTTCAGTTGGCCCGAGTAGTCGAGGAGAAACCGAGCGCTTTCGAGAGAAACGTGTACGGACCGTCCTCGCGCGGGGATATTGGCGGATGTTCATTTGTAGCGTAATTACTAGTCCACGGCGAGGCCATTACGTCCGCGGGCTACCGTCTAGCCGCCGCGGCTATTACACGAGCCAGTTAAGGTGTTATTTCGATTGGCGGGGAGAAAACACACCGCGGTCTGGAAGAATGGTAGCGCGCGATCCGCGCGATTATATAGAAACTGATGGCCGATTATGCCGCAACGCTGCGGCGCGGAATTTCCTTTCGCGTTCATACAATACCGTGGCGTGTTCGCCGCGCTCGTACAAATACCTACAACAAATTAACCGGCGTTTCTAACGAACGATAAATGGGTCCGAGTGTTTTCTAAGTCGTGTCGGTTCTGCCAGCGAGACTCCTCGTCTTCTCCCCGTAGAGTTGCACGTGAAAGGCCATTTTCGCTGCGACGTTTCTATTTCCGACGAGACACGCGAGTTCTCCGAGTGTTCTTTTCTCCGATTGCGTTTCCTTTTGCTCGTACGAGTTCTCTTCATTCGATTTCGTTTTATCGACGATGATTTCCGAGCTCGAGAATGATAGGAAAATTGTTACCGAAGCAGTCGTTCTGAATTCCTCAATAGCATCTCGACGCGCTAATTGAACCGCAGACGTCGAGCAATTCGCGCGCTTTGCTCTCGTCCCGTCACACGCCGAGCAGCTCGCTTCCTGTTAGGAGCATTCGGATCTGACGCGCGCAATAAAGAAGCGTATCATTATAATCGTTAGGCGGGTTTTACTTTCGTTAGATGGAACCGCCGCGCGCGGACGATTAACCACGGTGACTGTCCGGCGTCAGCTGGTCAGCCCGAAATTCGACAAGCGGAAACGATAATGCGACCGGTTTCCTCGAGGAGGACCCGTAAATTCTTTTTCCGCCGGAGCGGCTCGGTTCCCGTTACGCCGAATGCAGGGCCCCGCGTTAATGCTCGGCGGCCGTTAATTGCGTTGCCCGGTTCTCACGAGGCCCCGGATTTATACGGAGCTTTCATCGGCCCGTTCATTGTTTCCGAAAAAGAAAAAACCACGAAGGGGAACGAGAAAGAAGAAGAAGTGCCGGCACACGCTCGCGATCGGGCACGTCCGCGCGTTTTAATGAAATCCTCGCGGGACGACGAAAGTAAACATCGATCCACGAGATAACGGTGTGTACCGTTCGGTTTCGGAACGGTTCGGGAGAGAGACGAGCAGCTGGCCGGAGAAAGGGAAAGAGAGAAAGAGAGAGAGAGAGAGAGAGAGATGGAGCCGAGATGCATATTCTCACGAAAGCAAAATCGTACGAAAGAAATATTGCCCGCGCTGTCCAATTAACGGTCCGCTGCCGGGGAAATGGTTGCTTTTGAGTAATTGGTTCCGCAGGAACTTTCTCATCGTCCAGGACTCGGTTTCGCGAGTCCTCCGTCCCGACTACCCCAGCCCGTAGCCAGGAAGCTGAATGTCCTCCAGGGAGATTTCACAGTCAGACGCTCCCCTCGAATGCATCGAATCTTGATAAGTCGGATCGCGAGTTATGCAGCTATTTTCCCTTCAAACTGTTCGGGCCGCGGAGGTTTCGTCTCGTTGAGTTATGGAGGTGAAATGCGTTCTGCACTCGAGGCGAATGATTCGCGTAACAAAGTTTTTCCATCTCGAGTTGCAGCTTTACAGCCGAGCAGTGGGGAATAGAGGAACGTTAGGATTCGGAGCGGTTTCCGAGGTACGGGAGTTCGAATTATAGAGGTTCGCTCGACCGATAGGGACTCGGATTCCACAGGTGCCCGAGTGATCGAGGTTCGGGTTACCGAAGTCGACCGTACCTCCACTGTCCACGTGCCATCTAAAAGGGAAATTCCAGCGATCTGTTAGGGCAGCATTTGGTTCCCGTGCGAGGCGCAAACGCTTCCGATTAACATCTCGCGAGGGACCTCTCGACCTGGCCACGTCGCGGGCACCGTTCAACGAGTCGCGACGGAACCCCATTCGCCGAGCAGTAGGGACATCGCGGATTTGCAAGAACTTAATTAAGGAATCTCGTCTCGTCTCGTCTCGTCTCGTTTTCTGTGGCTCGGACCGCGCGGCGGGAAGGAGAAGGACGCAGAAGCCGCGGGAGAGCTGTTCCGTCAAGAAAGTCGGGGACGGAGGCCGAGAGAAATGGAAGAAAGAGAGGCGAGCGTGCACCGGCCCGGGGCACAGGTGGCACGGAACGCTGCCCGGGCAGGGTAGAGTGGTCAGCACCGGCTACCTGTCGGCGGGAAGGAACGTGATTAACAAACCTGATCGATCCCCGTGATGCCCGAGATAATTCGAGCGGGCAGACTTCGCACGCACGATCAATATTTATAACGCGTGGCGGCCGGTGCTCCTGTTTCTCCGGCGACGCGTGGAATCCGCCGCGCGCGGCCTGCACGCGCGCTCGCGAACGTGAGCATTTTTTAAGCGTCGAACTGGATATCGTCGACGACGGTGCACCCGGGGGCAAAGACGGCTGACCCCGGGGGAAAAGTGGTCCGGTCCGGCCGCCACCTTTCGCCGCGAAAAAATCAGCAGATCGCCCGGCAGATTCGCGCCGCTCGGGAACGCTGAACCGGCGGAACGTTTATATTTCCACTTTTTACCATTAGCTCCGCTGATTATCTTGCACGGTACCGTTTTTCAGTTGGCTTTCGTGGCCGGAGAACGTCTTAGAGGCGACAGTCTAATTAACGGTTTTCGGGACCGCTGCGAACGCTCTGAATTCGATGGCGCTTCCGAACCACTGGCTTAGGAACTTGCCGTGATATCCTGCGAGTTACTGCGATAACGTGGATTCGAGTTAATACCGGTATTAAATGTTAATGAAGAAGAAGACTGCACAGTAATCCCTCGGCGAATAATTAAATGATGCCCGCTCAGCTTTGGATTTTAACGGGAGATCGATAGACTGGCCCGTGTTCGATTCGAATTTCGTCGATCGGACGCTGGCGGGTTTTCCGCCGCGTCCGTCGGTCATTCCCATAATTAGGAAAAGTTGCGTGGTCGCTGGGCCCTACAATGCAGGACTCGGTTACGGCCCCGGACACGTCCAAAGAAACTGTTCGTCGTGTAATCACGGTACTTACGCGGTACTAAATCAATGCAGATTCACTGATAGAGTTTCGAGCGCGCGCACGGCGATACAGTATTTTCTCTTTCAGGAAGGTAGCAATTTTCCGGGTGTATATTTTCCACATTTATGGATTACGCCCGGCGAGAACGCGTCCGGGTCCGAGAGGCATCGCCGTTGCTTTTTTGACTGTTATCCGGAGCGTTTCCAGGATTGACGTTCTTTCGACGCGCGCGCCTTTTACCTTTTTCGACTGCTCGTCGTGCCTGGGACGTAATGATAATAATAACGATGCCGTCTTCATCGCGCATGCCGCGCCGGTACATCTTTGTAACGGAAAGTAAAATATGCTCGGGGAAATAAGGATGAAGCGAGAGCGGACTGGAACGCGATAAGCGCAAAAAGCGGGAGAAAAAAGGAATAGAAAACGGAACGTTCTTAAGACTATAACCCAGATGTACGATTCGGAGGAGCGAACGTTTCAGTCTCCTTTCTCTTTTATTCCCTATTTTAAGAGGACCGAGAGGCGATCTAATTTAGAGGAGCGATCGTATCGTCTAGACCAGCGGTTCTTAACCCGTGTCGGCTTGATTCTGCTCTCTAACGGACAATTGACAAAGTAATAATGAAGTTTCGATGATGGTTCAACTGCAATGAGATGATTGCAATGAAGAAGAATAAAGAGCAATTTAATTCCTATCGTTTCACGAGATTTTCCTCGCGCCACGAGACCGGATTGTTCGTCTTTGTTTCGGCGATCGCAAAAAAAAAAGATAAAGCACCACTGATTTAGGCGGCCCCATTCTTTCCTCGACGTTGAACAGAGTATCTCCGTTGGCCGTGGTTTCGCACGGCGATTCGGGTCGACCCGTGGAAGCCGGAAGATTCCCACAAAAGCTCGTCGGCGCTCCGGGCCCGAAGCGCGCGCGGGCTACAGGCAGCCGCAGCAGGAAGCGAAACGTCACCGAGACTGGTCCAATTAACATCTTACTCGCATTGCTGGCGGCCGTCTTATTTGTCGTAAAGACTAATTCTAATGTTAGCCAGCGCTTCTCGTATCATTACCGTGTCCATAGAATACGCGCGGCGCTTTCATCCGTAAACGGCAATTTATATCGATCCTATCTTAACTGTCCCCCTGTTATCCTTTTAGGAGTCGGCTGAAAAAACGGAGCGCGGCCGGCTCGTATTTTCACCCTAAAACTTTGAGCACTTCCGGCCGGCTTCTTTGCGCCGCGTCAACGGCGCGGTCGCGCAATCGTAAATTTCTATAAAACCGGGGACCGGCGACTCGTAAACGCGGCTCGCCGCACCGGATCGTTTAATCTTCTAATTGATACGGACCGGAGAGTCACCTGTTAATGGAACTCGGTGATCTACACGGAAACAGGGCCGACAGGACGGGCGAAAGAAATCTTCCTTGTCCGCCGGACAGGACCCGCTCGGCGTTTCACGATTCGCTTCCGTTTCAGCGCGACGGTGTCCCGTTCGACGACGCCGCGGGAAGCAGATAAAGGGGCCGCTGATAAACGCTTGTTCCCGGCGAACGAGCGACGTTCGTGCGCCCGCGGAATACAGATTTATCGATAGGTGTCGCGGCTGATCGCGCGCACGCGACGTTATTAATTAACGTTTCCCATTATCGAGAAAATGACAGGCTGCCGCGCAATCTCCGCGCGAAATCTAAAACGGTGGCAGCTGTCGGGTAATTCGTCTTCCGCCGGGACGTTCGTGTCGCGCGAGTGCGCTCGTTCGTCGGGATTAAACAAGCAACCGGCGAAAATCGATTAGCGACCGCGCCGCTGTCAATTACACTCGAAACCGGTAATTAAAGGCCGCGCGTCGACACGGCTAATGCTGTTAATCTCGCGGACGCGATGTAAACACGGCTTCTCACCGAGAAAACGGTGAATAAAACGACGCGAAAGGGAACACGCGCGCGAGCCACGAACCGTCAGTCACACGTTAAACGCATTCTCCCGTTCTTATCCCTTTCGACGAGACCGCGAGCCGAGCCGAATAATACGACCTCTCTCCCGCGCGAGCCATTTGCATACCGCGCGCCGGGAAAAAGGGTAATAAACTTCGCCGGGTAATCGGAGGGGAACGAGGTTTCGAAAGGGAAAAGTTTCGCGCAATGCTTTCGTTACTTCGGCCGCGGTGATCGATCATCGCCTGTCGTTTAATGGACGCGCACGGTGCGTACCATGAAAGCCAGTACCGGCTACGGGCTCAGGCGTTAATTATACTCGCTCGTAATTCCAGGGTATTATAAAATGCTAAGTGAATTAAGCATTAAGAATTAAGCATTTATACATTTACTATTCGTTGGTAATAGTTGCGTTAAAAAGGATGAAATCGGTCGATTAGTTTCGCCGCCGAAGGGTTAAGAAAGTGACAGCCGCGCGTTCCAGGAATGAACCCTTTAAAGTACTTTTCCGCGTCACAGTTTCTGCAGTGCAACACTGCGCATTTTACTCTACCCGCGTACCGAAGCAGGCGAAAGAGAGCAATTCGAGGCGAAAGAAGAGAACTCGTCCCTTTAACGAGAACAGCCATCGAAGAAGTTTCTGAAATCCTCCGGGGAACTTGATTCATGGCTGGCGTAACGCGCGCGGAAGAGAAGAAACTTCATTCATGCCAGGTATAATTTGTTTGGAGAAGAGGAGAAGCCTCGCTGCGAAGCGATCGAACGTTGCGATTCACCGGCAAAAGCGGAACCGCGACGTCGACGCGGTGAGGTTGACAGGTTGCAGAGCAAAAGGGAACTTGGAGGCATTCCGAGTGAAAAACGAGCGTATTACGGCCGATACGAATCGTGGCAATGGTTAAGCGGCATTATCCGGGATCGTAGGCGATCGATTCAAAAATCGCGTCCCGAGAAGATCGCAGATATGGAGCGGAATGTTGTCGCGGTATTGCGATCGGCATCTGTCGTTCGACGTTCAGCGGGATCGTAGCGGTGGCGCATTCCGTTCTAAGTGGCGTGGGTCAAAGAAATAAAGCCAGGATCAACCCATGAAGCTTCACGCTCGAGGAAGACCGAGAGTCCCTCGGCTTTTCCTGAAACTTGGACGCTACCGGCGGCGATCGATTCGGAAACATCGTTACTCGACGGAAAACCCATTCGAACGAACGGACAGCGGCGTCGACTGTGAAACTCGCAACGAAACTAAAAACGAGACCGAGATTCGAATGAAAAAGATTTCTCCCGGTTTCCATTTGCCGACCGTAAAACCAAGAGCGAAGGCGATCGCGGTTGGCTAACCGAAGAAATCGATACGCGGTTCATTATCGTCGTGTCATCATCATCATCGTTAGTGGCTCGCCGTAATATGCAAAATCCTAGCTGGCCGCCCTCATGAGTGTTTAACGAGTCGCTCTCCCGGCAATTGTCCTCGGTAAAAAGCGACCGTCTTGGCCGCTCGACGTGCTCGAAAGGAAGATTAAGCGCATTTAGAAAGCGTTGCCGCGCAACATTGTTCCATTTCGCTGAAACTCGCTCGATCCGGCGTCACGGGGGCAGCTAAATAATCGTCTCACGCGAACAGACGTCCAATTGGTCGCGACACGCATGTTGCGCCTAGCCGGCTTGCCAGCGGATCACACGGCCCGAGTCCTCGGGGAAAGGAAGAGTATCGGTGGATCGTGCGTAACGCGATCGATCGGGGCGAGAGGAAATTCAAGGGAACAACGATGGGAAGCTGGTTCGTTTATCGTTCGCTTCGATGGCTGGCGAAAAGACGGGTCGAGTAACACCAGGATCGAAAGCTCGAGCGACGCTAGCGTGGCGAACCGATCGGAAGGACACTCGCGAAATGACTCGAAGCTTAATATTTGTTGAACGCCATTGGAAATTGCGACGTCCGAACGCCACCGGAATCGAGCGGATTCAATGATCCCCGATCGCCGGTTAACAGTTAAACGGTCCGACGTCGACCGTAACTCCCGCGGGAGCCAGCGGTTCGGCGACACTCTGGCAAAAACGAGCTGACGGTGTTTTGCGAGGTCTGTGATCGGGGGAAAAAATCGGCTGATTGAATTCTGTCCATTGATCGCGGATCAGTCGCCCGCGCGCGACCGATTCGCAAAAACTGCCCTATTGTGCGTGCGGACGGGATTCGAATACTGTTTAGCCACGGTCGCGGAACAAACACACCGACTTTCTTGGGATTCACTCGAGCTAAGCGTCCCCTTTGTCACGCGGAATGTGTCCCACGACGCAGCGTTTTTGTCGTTAAAGTCGATCGTACAGGGATCCCGATCGTCCAAGGATTAAGCTCGGCCGACGCGGCGGTGCGTTCACTTTCCGCGCGTCGCTCGAACTTGCGAGAAAACGACGATCGCGAAACGGATTCAACAGGTTAATTACACACGTAACGCGTTCCATCGACGAGTAACTGCGATTATTACGGATAAACGAACGGTTAACGATAAACTAACTACAATTATTATAAACGACGCTCTATCGGTGTAGCATTTACTCTATTACACAGCTTAAGTCGACTCTAATGCCTTATTCCGAAGGGAATATACGATCTTGTTAGAGCTTCTTGCACAATAAAACGCGGACTCGTAACGTCGGTGAATTACAATACCGGGCGGCTGAAGAAGAAGATAATCCGAAGAAGATCGCCACGGTGATCATTCCGGTGGAAGGAAAAGTTGTCGCGAACGCGAGGAAGCAACGGGCGAGAGAGTTAGCCGACGAAAGAAACAACGAGACGAGACTAGACGAGACTAGACGAGACTAGACGAGACTAGACTAGACGAGACGAAACGAAACGAAACGAAACGAAACGAAACGAAACGACGAGCCGACGAGCCGACGAGCCGACGAGCCGACGAGCCGACGAGCCGACGAACCGACGGACCGACGAACGAAAGTGTGTCGTCTGTCCTGGCACGTATTTCCTTTTCTATGTTCAGAGGGGGGCATAGTTGTTCGGGCTCGAACGCTCAAGAACTTGAGGAGAGCTCGCCGCGCGTTGCCCCGTAGGTGGGGGCAGCGACATAAGTACGAGACGGCCTTAAGAAAAGCCTTCATTCTGATAGCAGATCGCGATTCACGGAGTCGGTGAACTCGTTAAACGCGGACGCGTGTTCGAGCCCGGAAAAGGATCAAAGTTCGAGAGCCGGTGGTCGCGCGTTCGCTGTCGAAAAGCTCGGTTCCTCTGGAAATTCCCTCGATTTCCGCGCGTTTCGGTGCACGACGGTTGTTCCACTCGAAGAGAAGACGCGTTTCCCCGCGCTCGGTGGATGTGCACTCTCGAGGTGCGACGGGTGGCCAGTTCTTCCTGGGCGGATCATCGAACGAATCAGCCTGCAACTCGAGACGACCGCCTCCGTGGATCCTGCGCAACGCGACGACCGACGAGGTGGGTAGAGAGTGCGAACAAACTTCGCGCGGTCATAATTACTTGGCGCGCGCCGCGAAATCGTAAACGCGAACGCGAACGTGGAAGGTACGACTCGCTGGAAGACCGCGCCGCACACTTCGTTTACGTAAGCCGAAGGCCGCCCGGCGGAATAGTTTCCTCGGAGAAGGACACCGTTGTGTGCGCCTCGCTCCGCGCGAAAAACGCGAGGGGGTGTGAAATTTCTCGGCGGAACGTCTCTTTCAATCGTGACGGCCGGGAGTGCCGTTAAAACTCAACGGCGGACTGTTGTCGACGCGTCCGTTAACGATTACCGATTGGCGGAGCAGTTAAGAGCCGCGATAAAAACTAACGAGTACCGTGATTCTATGGTTTTGTTGCCAATCAGTAACCCCCAGGCGAAAGAAACTCGAAACTCGGATCTATTCGTTCCGAAGCGAACGTGAAATCACACTGAACAGAAATTTCTCTCGGAAACCGGTAAATTGTTTCGCGCGATCTGCAACGAGGAATCGCAAGTCAACGGTTATATGGAGTTATAATAGCGTTCTCGATAATCCTTTGCAGAAACCCGCGACCTGTTCCCACCTAAATCTCAATTACGTCGAGATAAGCTCGGCGGCCACGAACAGAGGCGACGAGTCTCGCGATTCGGTATCGCGAAACAATGTAGCTGAATCGGACGAACTAGAAACGTCCGGCCGCGACTCGTTGCCAGCTGTAACTATTAATCGCGAACGAGCACTCTGGAATTACGCGGTGTTCTTACCACGATCGTTATCCGTTTCCGCGATTACTTATCGGAAGCTGGTGCACGCGTTCGCACAACTCAATCCACCTATACTAGGTGCATTCCGTGAGCTCGATAGCTGACGCGCGACCGCGAGCTGCTTCGTACCTCGTCGAACGGACGTTACCTGAAAACGGTGATTCCCAGAGACTACAACGGCGACTTCCTTGTTGCTGCGATGTTGCGCCAGTTAGCTGGGTAACCGCGACGCGCTTCCCAACGAGAAGAACCGGAGAGCTGGAGGAGGAGGAGGAGGAGGAGGAGGAGGAAGAGGGAGACGAAAGAGAAGAAAAGAGCCAGAAGCAGAAGAAGCTGCTGGAAAAAAGTAGGAAGACCAGCCGGAAGGGGATCGCGAGGGGTGTATCTTTCGATACTAAACGCGCAGAGTACTCGGTGCTAATTTCAAGTACCCGATACCCGAGACTCGGCAGTGCTTCTTCGGGACTCGGCGCTCTTTTCTTTTCGAACGTCCCGACGAGACCGTCGCGTCAAGCGACCAACCGGATAACGCGACGCAGAAGGGTTGACCCCGACGGTGCCAAGATAACGATGAGAAACGAAGCACGCGGTGGCGTAAAACCGCGGAGACTCGGCTAGTAATTAAGCTCGCTCATTACGAGCGATAAAGGCAATCCCCTTTTTTCCTAAGAACCCGGCTGACTGTTCAGGGCACGTTTCCTGCGCACGGCCGATCGCATTTTTGCCCTGGAAACCCAGTGATCTCTATTCCGGAGTAGATTACCATCTGGGCTCGTTTCGGCGCTCGGAATTTCGTGAACGACGCACGGGTTGGCCCGCGACGCGATAACGTGCCCGAGTAACAGTTCTAAAATCGTGCGTCGATCCGGTAACGCGGCGTGTCCCGTGTGTTTCGCGGAACGTGGGCCTCGGAACGCGCCGCGCCGGGTCGCGTGTTCGATTCCGCTACCGGGGGGATTACTCTCGATGTCTCGAGCCGCTGCAGCGGATTCCGGGAATTTCGTTCGGCACGAAATCCGGCCTGCCGTGCCGCCGGATAGGGCACTTAATTACGTTTTCGCGCGGCGGGTACACGGGCACACCTTTCTTCGAGCTGGTTTTATGGATAATTCAGCGTCCAGATGCTATCAAAGTTTCTGTAAACGCGGGAGGCCGTCTTAATTGCGCGGCTACTTTCCAGCAATGTTATATCATTTCACCGTTCGAGGGCTACTCGCGGAAACAAACAAACGGACGTGTTCAAGGGAAATGAAAAGGCAATCTTTGGCCGGCGTGTTTAAGTTCGACGAGATCTCGCGGAAGTTTGCCAGTAGTTAATGCTAGAATTAATAGACGAGTCGAACGAACCTATTTCGAATTTCTTCTTTTACTAGGATCGAACAGGTAATGGGTTCTTTGGAAAATAACCGACAAATCGGTTTAGCAAAGCGCCAACCGAACGGCGAATCGACTGAAATTTCGATAGCTGTTTTATTTTGCGAAAAAATCGAAGGATCACGAAGGATCAAGAAATGTCGATCGAACCGAGAGAACGACCTCGCCGTGTTGCTGTATCGCGTCGCAAGGACGAAGCGGCGCACCAGACAGGAGGAGCCAGCTCGTTTTGCGCTACTTGCGCTATTCGCGCGTCGCGGAAAGCGCTTCCCGGTGTAACATTAACGCGCGGTTGTCTAAAGTTATCTTCGCGGGTCGGCGAAACCAGTTCGGCGCGCCTCGAAACGTACCGCGATCGGGGAATGTCCCACCAACGACGATAATGGGACAGGATTACGACGCCGGTGAATCAAGGAAGTATTCAGTAATAGAGAAGACGAAATTGCACAGGCTGGTATAGTTACAGCCCGGCACGATTGTATCGATCGATAGCGATCGATTACGCCAGTAAAATGGTAACAAAATTGCGAGCAGAAACGGTGAAACGCGTCCGGTTTTGCGCGCGCTATAAGAGGATCCCGCGCGAGTCCATAAACAAACGGACGAAAATATCCTAGGCGTACTATAATTTTCATCACGTGGCACCGGAATGTTCCATCGTCGTAGGGCTATCCTAACTGGAACGTCTCGCGCAAACATCGAGTTCCCGGTGCCTGTCTTCTACACGCTTTTAATGAAGCGGTAGGCCGCGGTCGAGCCATCCGTATGCAAATTGCGGCCTGGCCGGGGAGACCGCGGAAACATTAAAACCCTCCTCTCCTTTTCTTCTCTTCCTCCGCTTCTTCGACCGCTTCTTCGACCGCTTCTTCGACCGCTTCTTCTTCTTCCCGCTGTCCGCGTAACTCAACCGCGCGCAACTCTTCATCGATGCCGGTGTTACGCAACCCGGCTCGATTTTTTACTTTCCCCTTCGATGTTGCGCGGGATGCCAGCTCGGCAATTACCGTCGGCGACGAAACGGAGGAGAACTTTTCTGAATAGCAATGAAACGGTGCCCGATGCGCGCGCGTCCTTACCGGGACACTCGCGCGCGGGATCGTAAACTGTGCTTCTGGTTTCGCGCGGCCGCGGATAGCTCGTTTGGTATCGGTAATTATCGGTTATGTATTCGCAATAAATTTCGGATTAGGCATTAACGTCCGATAGGCCGACCATTCGAGAGAAGCGGTCGGTTTTCGCGTCTAGTTTCTCGATGGTGTATCGAGATATCGCGGTCGGCGTGATATAATCGTTTTGTCCGCGCCAAGCACCGACGACGTTGCTGTATTTTTCACGCATTCGCGAGGCAGAAGTTATGAGACGCGGAGCTGGAACGAATCTAGCGAGTCGCATAGCTACGCGCGACGCGTGCTAGCCAAAAGGATAATACTCGGAAATTCGGTGCACCGGTGCATAGGTAGGCGTGAACATGCGCGTCGCGCGTTCAAGCGAGCCCCGGCGAACAGACGAGCTGCACGTAACGCGGCGGTTTGTTCATCGAGACGCGTCGATTATCGTACGCTGCCGCGGCGCTTATAATCTCCCGGCTAATTGAAATGTAAGCGAGGTCTGGCTGGTTACCGCTTCCTTGGTCAAACGCCAGTTTACAGTCTCGTTTCACCCCTATAACGTGACGTTACAACGGAGCCTGCAACGTGGCCGATTCCACTGAGAAATTTGTTTTATATTGCGGTACAGAGGTAACTGGTCTTCCAGCGAGTCTTTAACTTCTTGCGCCACGACTGCTTCTGTAATTGATTCTAGTTGAACGGAACCCTTTGATCGTTAATAATCGATTCGAAAGGAAAAACGATCCTACGACTGTCCCGCGTCCGCGCTTACTCTAAATATAATCGATAGTAATTCGTGATTAGCAATTACTTTTAATTGAAACGAATATAAGGACGTTTACATTAGTCAACTTCCATTCACAATTCTCATCGGGAGACTAACGTGATCGGCACAACGAGACAAGTGGTTAAGATTGAGAAAAAGGTTGAGCGATCGAATGGACAACCGAGGAAAATCGATTGCTCGATGCAACGATTCTTGCCGGGCAGTTTATCTGTTTCACGTGGAGAGAGACTCGGCCCGTATGCGGGACGACAGTATAACGGTCCCATTTACATTGAACCCCGCGCAAGGATTAATGACTAATTGAAAAGCCATGTAAAACCAGTACCAGTCGCCGACTTCTGTGTAGTTCGCGACCATAAGGAGAGCTCTGAATTTTCGGAGATCGCCGGGAGATGCACGGAAAACACGTGCAAACGGTTCCAATTGTTCAAATGACCGCGGCTGGCAGCGAAAAGGTTTCGGAAAGTGTGATCTTCTATAGGTCGTTCCATTGTTCGCCGCTTAACACGATCCCGGGGATCGTTTAAAGGCAATAGAATCGAGACGATTCCGAGCAGCGACCGTGACTAAAGATCGGCCGCTTCCTCGAAGAATAATACATACGGCTGATCGAATCGTCTGCCCGACGGGATCTATATAAGGCCCAAGCTGCTGAATCATTTATTTGCGAGTCCTCCGTCGATCACGCCGCTCGGAGATCGAATGATAGATATCGCGCGATGTCTCAATTTTCAGCTATATACAGGAAAACGAACAAGAGAAAACGAACCGCGCCGTTTCACGGAGAAAAAGAAGGTGCGTATTCGAATGCCAGATCGATAGAGGGGCGATGAGGTGCTATTCGATTCGAGGTACCAACTCGAGGAGATCCTACGGGACGATCACGATCTTTATCACCGCTACTAATTGGTATTCCGATACCGGCTGGCGCTGCGAACGTTATTCGAGCAGCGAGTATGGCATGGGAAAATCGCGAAGAATTTGTCTGGTTCGCTAGGCAATCGACACCTCCGGAGCATACCATATTTCTAAGCGACAGAGTAACTGTTATTCCTATTCGACTACGTCGACGAATAGCAAGCTGTCCCACGCGACGCGACGCCTCGGGACCTTTTAACACGTTCCCCAGCTGCTTTCCAAGTCGAAAAAACTTGGACTGGCTAACAATCGCGCCGGTACGGGACGTGCAACCGGCGAGGTAAAAATAGGCTGCCATTAAAGAGAGTCCCTTCGACTCTTAAATTAAACGAGACCGATTCGACGCTTCCAGCGCGGAGTATACGAGCATCCAGACTATCAGGGAAATTTTTCAACCGACATTGAGCGACGATAGTTTCCCGAGCAATCGGAGAAAGTAATAACCGAGCATTTCAAATGATAACGCGACCGGTTCCCTCGGTCGTTGCCAAACGGGCGCGCGACGAGGATACCGCGCGCCGATCCCGAGGCGGTCAATATCGAAAAATTCGAAAGCGGTCACTACCGATCGCCGATAGAACGTCCAGGCAAAAGCTCATTTCTATTTACGGTGCCCAGGCGTCCGTGAGATGGCTGTCGATAGCCGCTCGCGGACGATTTTCGCACGGCCGCGCGAATCGACGACGCGTATCGGACCGGCCGACCGACCGACCGGTTTCGGATTTCACTCGCCGCCAGTTTCGAATACAAATCGACGGGACCCCCGAGTAAACAGGCGACGCCGACACGCGTCCAGCCGCGGAGGAACGAGCGACGAGGAACGCGATATCCGCGATGCGCGAATTATCCCGCGCAACCTCTGGAAAACAAGCTGCCGCGAATCGGGGAACGAACGACCTGAACGGGCGAACAGAATTCTCCAGGGAAACGGGCGAATCGATGGAAATCGTCCACGGTTGCCCGTACAACTACGCGCCACGGGTTTAACGGAACGCGGTGGGAGCGTTACTGGGTCAAAAAAGACCCGAGGGACGCGGCAGGGTCGACGAGACGGCTAGAAATGTGACTCGAACTATGTAAACACACTCGAAACCGTATCTAGGTTAATCGGCGTTGCCCTGTTGGTGCCTCCCCTCCAGAGTGGTACGATTCGCGACTATACCGTTGGTTCCCGGTGACGCGATGCAAGTTTTTCAAGAAACGCCGACGGATCTCTGCGTGAACCCTAACGGTACGGTGGTTCGACGGGGCCAGTTTTAACGGCGAAACGAAACAAGTCGGGCCCGATAGGCTGGAGTCTAGCGAAGGTCGGCTCTAATCAGGCCGAATTTGCGTATCTAATCGTGGCGAACGGTGGAACGCGGCCGCCGGTCGCTGCCGATCCGGCCGGATGATTCTCCCTCGCCGGGCGCGCCTTTATTTCCATGAAATCCAGCTTGAATCGCGTCGTTAGAGGCCGTGCTTCTTATTTTGCGGCGCATCACCCGTGAATCCTCTCCTCGGCGTCCCCGGCCGATCCGCGCGCGGCGTCTCCTTCCAGTTCGCGGACGTTATTAGAAATCGACCCTGTTTAATCGAGCGATCGCCGCCGCCTTCCTCGTTTCCAGCTTGTTGCTCCTTTTCCGTCGGATTTCTACGACGATTCGCACGCAGCAGCGAATTTCACGGTGACATGTGGCGGCGGCTACTTTCACCGTGGATTCGAGTCCCGCGGGCGGACCCAGAAAAATACAAGTGCGTTTTCTCGAGCGGCAAAATCACCGGCACCGTTGTTTCTCGACTCGGTTTTGCGTGTCAAGGCCGCCGAAGCGTCCGAGAGATCTTCCCGCGAAACGGGCGTCGGTCCGATCGAATACTTTCTAACGATCCGGCGGATCGCACGAGGCAAAGCGAATTTCCACGATCGGTTCCGGCGGCTTTCCTGCGATCCGGCTCGGCGGAATACCGCGCGGATCAGTGACCCTGGCCGCCGACGACCCGCCGGACGTTCAATTTAACCACACTCCGGATGACTGATCTCGGAAAATATAATTAGTCATCACAATGACGGCCGTGGTCGATCCGGACAGCCGCATCTAATTACGTAATTGATAGCTAGGTCGGATCGATGCCCGCGCTTCTTCCCCCGGATCGTCTCTTTCCTCGAAGTTCAGTCGTTTCGGCGGACCATTGTGTCGCTGTTCTTTGAACTGCAGTTCGCCCGCGGAAAAAAGCCGAGTCGGGGATCTACAGATCGGATCGGAGATCCGGGGGAAAAAACGCCTCGAATCCGCTAAGCTCCCGAAAGAGGTTAATTCGATTTTCGTAACGCGTGATCGAGCCCGAACTCCCTGTCGCGTATCCAAACCGGCGAGTTATTATGTTCTCGACTACCGGAGGATCCTGCTTACGGTTTCAGCCGCGAATTCTTCGAGCGGCGAATGCTTACGGTACCTTTGTTGCCGGCGAAAATGAAACAAAGCGGTGGATGTTGCTAACAAACACGGTGGGCGGAGATAATCGCGTCGATCATCGGTTTTTCGAGCCGACAAGTGCCTCGGGAATGTCGCCGGTAAACCGAGTCATCGATTAAGCGGAACGAATTCGTATCGTTACTGTCCGCATTCGAAATCTTAATCCTTCGTGGACAAGGATTTTTTGGAATGCGCGACAGTTTTTCTGATCGAACCGACCGATTCACTGAACTTTGAAATATCGAGAAAGGAGAACCGCGCGGTAATCTATCGTCGAACGAGTCGAACGATTTGTTTGCAATTTGCCATTGAAAATCCGGATGTCGCCAACACAGCGATTTCTATTGTCGAAAGATAAATCTCGAAACGCTCGAACGTTATAGATACAAAAGGGAAGATCGCACGAATACTCTGGAAAGAAGTCGGCGCTGTCTAACGGGCAAAGGTTTTACGAACAGATAAGAATCCCCGAGACAAACGAGATTCGGGACGCTGCGGCACGCCGGAAAGAACGATCCTGTACAGTTATCGAATCGCGACGAATCGAGCGTAATCCACGTTACGTAGCGCGCGTACGCTGGCAACGGAACGGAAGAGACCATTGTTTGTTATGTTGGAAGAACAGCTTGCCTCTAGGAACGATTGGGATCGTGCGAGAACCAACCGCAGACGAACCGACCTTCGTGACTGCCGGTGCAATTATGAGAAAGTCCACGCTCGTTCCGTCGGCCACGTGCGACCTTCGATGCCGCTCAAATTGGCGATACTTAAATTAGTGCTTTCGTGTCTAGGATGCCTTCAACGCTCATGCTTCAACCGCTGACGACCCGTCTCCTTTTTGCCAGCGTAACGTTCTTCACCTCGAGCGCTATGAACGAGCTACTAATATCCGCTTCTCCGCAGCTTTTTTCCTCCACGAGAAAGTAGAGTTTATTCGTTTATTGATCCTGATTGTTGCTTATCTATGTGCATCTCTGATCGTTCGATATTCGCTTCTGCGTCCCCTTGCTTCGCTTGGGAAAAGCTAGTATTCAGTCGTTCAACTCGCTGTTCCAAGAATGAACGTCGAAACGCAACATCCGAATGGAATGGTCCATATCGCGGACAATAAAGGTTCTCGTTTCTGAGAAACGCGAGCCACCGAGTGTTTCATCATTTCCACTTTAGTTCTTCCGTCCGCGACAAAAACATTTCGGAAAGCGTACTCACGATCCATCCCGCGAGAGGATAATTATAATGAAGACACTCCATTACAGCTGGAATTCGATTCACGGGAACGTTAAAGTTTTTGCTCGCATAGCTCGCCAGCCAGATGGTTAATCCTAACGCGTAATAATTTTATCATTCGCACATTAAACTCCCTTTCCTCGATCGTTGCGCGTCCCCGCTTATTAATTATTCATCCTGCCTCTTCTTTTCCGTCCTCGTTAAAGCGACGAGCTTCTTCCCGGTCGAAGCGCGGAACGGAGCGCGGATCAAATGGGCCTTCTTGCGGTATCGAAGTTTAACGCGGTTCTTACGTAGCCGGCGCGCGGCGCGCGGCGCGCGGCGCTCGAATTGCTCCGCGGCGCGGCCAATGTTTCACGGAAATGATAGCGTGCCGGGCGTAATGGCAGCGTGCCTTTGTCCGGGGCAACATGTGTTCGTATTTGCTCGAGCGATGAATGAATCAGAGTATGAAAATCCCCGTGTGCCGAGCGCACGTTGATATACGCGCGCATCGCCGGCGAATATTTACGTTATACCGTACAGAGCGCGGCACCGTAAAATTG